>NC_035448.2:77804526-78135946 GCF_002127325.2 Helianthus annuus
AAAACTAATTTTCTGGAAAAACCATTTTGATTAAAACAAACTTAAGTGTTTTGAAATCATAATGGGAAAATAGTTTGTTGTAAGGGGGAGTTCTGATTGTTAAGTCAAGTGGATGGCGAATTGAAGCAATTCACATCAGTTTGTCGTTTTCTTGTACAGTTTGTTTTCAATTTTTCTTTAAATGGTTTTGAATTTTAGGGGGAGTAAGAAATTTCAGAAAATCCAAAAACATTAGAAAATTTGAAAAAGTCAAAAACATCGAAAAATGAAAAAGAGTTTTGTTGTAAAAAGGGGAAATGATAGTACATCAGTGGACTATCACAACACGCTAAAGATTTGTAATGTCAAAAATGTGATAAATAATCTCACTGCGGATGTGTTAGTAGGTTTTTACACATTCAGTAGATTGTTTTCGAGATATAAACATAAATTCAAATACTTACTTATATCGTGGGGAACATCTCTCGGATATATGGGTAACCCCCGAAATCTTGTTTGAAAGATTTTCTATTTCTGACATACTAGGTCTTTGTGCGTGGTGATATCTCGGGTACTATACCAGGACTTCTGATTTTGTGGGAGCAATAGCCTAGTCCTCGTATAATACTTTGCAAAGCTTTAATCTTAAAGCCAGCCCTCAGCATAAAAAATGATGAAACATTGAAAAATGCTAATCATGTGCTGTTGAAGAAAAGATCCCCAAACGGGACACACCTTAAGACGAACCGTCATCTCTTTGTACAAACGGAAGTTCTAGCCTGAGCTCTCACGGTCTCGCATTTACCCATTTACAGATATCATTAATGTACATTCACCTGTAAGACTGAATATAGAAATCTGGATACGAGAGTATATTCTGAGGTGGTACACGTGAATAAGTTTAAGTGCTTAAAACATTAATCTCATATCTCGAAACAGTTGAACTTTGTGTGAAAATTTAAATGGATCTGTATACTGACAATCTAGGTAAATTGTTTAGAACTTAAAATGTTTAAAGCTTAACGGTGTTAGTGATTTGTCTCATAAACTGATATGATCATCTTACACAAACTCTCAAAAATATTGTATGTAAATATTTCTTTATTACATCTTGTTAAAAACAAAATTCCAAAAAGATTTTAGTGTGTTTTAGCATAAACTTTTGAAAAAATCCAAAAAGATTTTCGACAACTGATGTTGAAAAGCTGATTTTCAAAATTCCAAGTGCTAAACATGATGAACAAAAGGTTTGGAAGAATTTGTTTGAAAAGAAAAATGTTATTGTTACAAGTGGTTCATCAGAGACTAATATTGTAAAATCATTTATGAATTGATTAATACCTGCAAGTGGTAAATAAATTTGTCAAATTTTAAAATTGTGAAATTTATTTTGAGGTAGAGGATGTGCAGGTAAGCCAGGTTTCAATTCCTGAGAAGTCTATGATTAGGGAGAGCCAGGTTTCAATCCTGATCATGTATGCTAGGTCACGATCCTGATTCCAGCTTATTGATAGGAGGAGTCTGTAGATGAAAAGAGCCAGGTTCTGATCATGGATCTGTGGGATTGCACAAATTGATGATACTGATGAACTTAAGGAATCAAGAGATCTGATCAAGAGAATGTAAGAGCCAGCTACAAATCTTGAGATGATAGAGAGAATTAGAGTGAGATAAGAGCCAGGTCGAGATCCTGGAAATGATAAGAGAAGAGAAGATTAAGGATGCTTTACATTGTCAGATACTTTGGAAGAGTTCGAGAAGACTGATAAAGACTGAAGATTGAAGACTTGCCACCGAAGACTTCGTCAGGATCCAAGGGGGAGTCTGTTGGTGCATATGTCTGTCGACTTCGTCTTGTATCGAGTCTTGTATGTATTTAGATAGATCAGGGCACGCTTTACGAGAAAAATGTCAAATATAGGTGTAAAAGGTGTTTCGCACGAAATCAGATCTGGATATTTCGCACGAAATCACTATTTCGTGTGAAAGTGATTTCGCATGGAATGATTTCGTACGAAATCACCTGCCCTATATATAGCTGAGGTACCTTGTGTCACACCCCGACCACGAAGAACATACAAATCGTGGCGGAAACATCGGGGAGTGTTGTAACAGAATCAATTGTTCAAATCCATGGTAAATGAAGTTTCGTTTTATTAATCAAACATGAAAGTTTACATTGCTTTAAACAAGAACCAAAGAATACATAACATAATTTAACTAGTTCTTGTCTCGTTTTAAGTCACTAAGGCACAGGTCCGCCTAAGTATGTCTTGATAAGTCCTATGCATCATCTCCTGAAAACACATGTGAAAATAGGTACGTCAGCATAAAAATGCCTGTGAGATACATTGGTTTTGTAAAAACGGGATTCATGACTTATGTTTGAGAAAATGTTTAGTCATAAACCTTGTAATTTGCTTTGTCTTGTAAATCATTTAAAAAACGATAAGATCAGATGATATGTATAAATAAGAGAACACTGTATGGTTAAACGGATAACCATGTAAAATGAGTTTGTAAAACAATGTCTCATGAAAAGTGTGTTATTTGTATAAAATGTCATATGTCTCAAATTGAAATGATTCAAATAACGCTACGATATGTAATACCATACAAACACTTATATATAGGAAGTACCAGCGGCGTATCCACCATGCTTGTATCATATTACACACGCCTCGTTACTTAATCACTTACTCAAACCAAACCATCAAGATGAAATGTTTATGTATATTCAAATGTCTATTGTCAAATGTAAATCATGTCAACGGATACAACTGGTTCACACGGTTTAATGGTTACAAACGGTTCATATAATCAAACGGGTTTAGACGGTTCACATGGTCAAATGGTCACAACGGTTCAAAATGTAGCATAATGTGTTCATATGCTGGATGAGCATATGCAACAGAAATGCAATGTAAAACAATGTACTAAGTACGCACACAATGGGCATACATAGCATGTAATGCAAAGCAATGTACTAAGTACGCACACAATGGGCATACATAGCATGTAATGTAAAACGATGTACTAAGTACGCACACAATGGGCATACATAGCATGAAATGTAAAGCGATGTACTAAGTACGCACACAATGGGCATACATAGAATAAAATGTAAAGCGATGTACTAAGTGTTGTGCACACGATGGACATACATAGCATAAACACAATGAAATCATGTACTATATATGTACTATCGAACATAGCAAGTATATGATGTGAAAACAGGAAAGTATGAAAGTAACAGATAGGCACATGTGTTTCACCCCAAAACAGTTTGGAAAACAGTAAAAGAGGGGTTCAATGTACTCACCTGAGATTGCTTTGGAGTTCTTGTATAATAACCAGATAATGCTAAAGATCACGGGATATCAAACGGCACCTAATAGGTAGCTATGTTAATATACCGGACCAAATCGGAAGGATCGGATAGTACGCGGGTTCGTAAACCAAACGAGTATGGAGACTCGTGTAATATGGTTTAACAAAGCCTACATACTAAAATGAAACTTAACCTAAGTGCTTACGGTCCATCACGACCCGTTTAGGTAGCTTATGCTACCCTAACGCGTCGTTCGCGTAGAACGCGTTCGGAACGCCTAACATCGCGACCACAAGGTATAACCTTGGAAGGTTATAGCTATGGTCACCTAATGTGTTTGGTCGGATCCTAATGATCGACCAAATGGGTTGGGTTCGAAAGTATAAGCGATGGTTTAGATCGCTTACCTTACGACCCTATATAAGCACTAAACTAAAAGTGACGAGCTAAGCATGTTAGAACATGCTTAACTAAGTTTAGAAAACAGGTTTGGCATCAAAACAAACGGCTTTGATGCTCACGAGTAGTTTGGTTACAAAATATGCAAGAATGCACATTTTGGCCGAAACTACGACTCGTCACTGAGCCTAGATAACGTGGTAATCAGTAGCTATAGTCACTACGGACTATAACCATCGTGATCACGCTCACGTTATGAAGTTCCAAGAACTTCGTGTTGACTATAGGCTGGTCAATGCAGAAAGTCAACAAAACGTTGACTTTCGGACTCGAAAAGCGAATAAAAGAGCGAAAGAAGACTTACGGAGGGTCCCCGAATGCTAATCTAGATCAAAATAGCTCAGGTATGAAACAAAGGTTCCAACTTAGAGCTTAGATCAGATTCTTGTGGGTTTTTGGAACAAGGGGGGGGGTATTTATAGGAAAAGCAAAACCGTTAGGATCGTTTATCGAATATCGTGCCACGATCGGGTGCGTACACTTGTCAAAAATGTGGTGGTTACTGAAAATGGCCTTTGGCCTTTGATTGGGTGAAAGGGCATTGCCCCTTGATCGAACGAAAGGCCAACTGCATTAAATGCAAACATTGAATCTGGTCTGACAGTCCCACGCGGCCCGCCTCAATATGCAGGCCAAACTCACGCGGGCCGCCTGGCCCCGTCTGATCTGCACATATTTTCAGAATTGGCAGTTTTGGTCCCTGTTGCGTATTTAAGCCATTTCCGACACTTCTAAGGCCCGTAAAGCCAACTTTAAGGCCCTAAAATGATGCCTAAACATTGTGGACATGAAACATGCTCAAAAATGTTCCGGATGTTGGCTCGTTTGGCCGTACGATCGCGATGTTCGGTTAATTACGACGGAATGCGCATAAGCGCGGAAAACGATCCAAATGACGCAACGAATGGATTTTTCTCATGCCAAACACTAAGGCATAATATTAGGATGCTAACATAAATTTTTGGATGTCCGGATGTATTCAGAACGTAAGTTATGCGCGAAGGTGCAAACTTGTGCACTTTTTGATACTTTTAGTCCCTGAATGACCCAAAAGTTTGTTTTAGCATACCAAATCCCTCAAAGCCTATTTCTAAGCTATATAAAGGATATTTATGGTATTTTTAACTTATGGACATGTTCCGGAATGTTCGTTACAGTTCAAATTGGCATACTTTCGCAGTTTGTCAAGTTTAGTCCCTGTAAGCGAATTAACTTGTTTTTGCCATACCAAAGCCTTCACAACTTATTTCTATGTTATGTAAAGGTTATTTAAGGTATGTTAAGTATATGTTGATGTCCCGGAGTATTTGTCGCATTAAACTGAGTACGTTTTCGCACCAGGTTGCGTATAATTCTCCAGAAAGCGATGTAAAGTTTGAAATTGAACTAGAATTGATATGTGCAATAGATACACATATTTATACAAGATCCCAAGTATGAAATACGATATTTCATCGGCTTGGTATTTGTTTGATGGTCGCGGTGACACAGGTGTCACAGTCTCCCCTACTTTAGGAAATTTCGTCCCGAAATTTATTCGTAGGAGTCTATTTGTGACTCTGCCAAATAACCATCAGCGATATGCAAAGTAATGTCCTGTCATTTCCTTAACGGTCATTCTTCAGAAACGAAATGAACAGACGGAGTCATTTTCAATAGTTGCTTCATCAGAAGTGGAAATGAAGGATTACACAAAGGATATTCATTTCCCCAACGGATAAATCTTCAGAAACGAAAATGAACTAACGAAGTCATTTTCAACGGTTGCTTCATCAGAGTTGGAAATGAAGGATTACACAACGGATATTCATTTCCCCAACGGATAAATCGTCAGAAACGAAAATGAATTAACGGAGTCATTTTCAACGGTTGCTTCATCAGAGTTGGAAATGAAGGATTACACCACGGATATTCATTTCCCCAACGGATAAATCTTCAGAAACGAAAATGAACTAACGGAGTCATTTTCAACGGTTGCTTCATCAGTGTTGGAAATGAAGGATTACACAACGGATATTCATTTCCTCAACGGGTAAATCTTCAGAAACGAAAATGAACTAACGGAGTCATTTTCAACGGTTGCTTCCTCAGAGTTGGAAATGAAGGATTACACAACGGATATTCATTTCCCTAACGGATAAATCGTCAGAAACGAAAATGAATTAACGGAGTCATTTTCAACGGTTGCTTCATCAGAGTTGGAAATGAAGGATTACACAACGGATATTCATTTCCCCAACGGATAAATCTTCAGAAACGAAAATGAACTAACGGAGTCATTTTCAACGGTTGCTTCATTAGAGTTGGAAATGAAGGATTACACAACGGATATTCATTTCCTCAACGGGTAAATCTTCAGAAACGAAAATGAACTAACGGAGTCATTTTCAACGGTTGCTTCATCAGAGTTGGAAATGTATAGAGTTAACTCTAGACACATGACAGAACTTGTTGTGGTTTCTGTGCACTAAATTCCATAATTATGTATGCATCCATAATTACGTAATCCCTTGCACAGTCCGCACAGTTTGTTTTGTAATGTTTTGGGGAAGGATATCAAACTTGTGACGAGGGTGACTAGACTTCCATCGGTTCCTTTTAATTAGATCGACAGGGGATCCTCTTGATTAGGCCACCAAGGAGTCCCTTCAGCTATATCATCACATGATATCCCTAACCAGATTTTTGGATGAATCTGTTTAGCTAGACCACTCAAGGGGTCTAATTATGAAGTAGTACTTTATAATCCGAGGGACTTAACTATAACATAGAAGTCCATTGAGGATTTTAAGTAATACCTTTGGGTATCCTACTATGAATCTCTTGTACACGGATATGTAAGATTCTACGAAGATTTGGATAACATAATTTGGATCACACAACAACACATAAGGAAACACATAAGCACATAGTCACATAATTGTTTAACTTGATTATAATTTGTTATTAACTTGTTATTAATTGAATACGAATATGGAAACCAATCGACGGGTCTCAATGTTCACTGGAATCTATCTGAGAAGATAGAAAGATCTCCCAAAATTCGATTTTTGATTTCAAGGAATCACCAACATTCGAATTAAGGCATACACAATTAAGGACTTACGGGAAATCCTTAGGTACCCTATTAAGGATTTATAGTGGTACCTTGGGTATTTGTCTCATGTTGTAACTTGCGCTTTGTACTTCGTTTCCTTAGAATAAACGGGTTCTTAGGAATTTTGTGGAAGACGCAAGAGGTCATAGAATGGGAGAATTTTGGGGGTAGTTTGTTCTTCAAGGAATACGGTTTCTTGATTGTCGGTATTGTAAGGGATATGTCGTTTATACATGCAACCACAGAAATACATTGCAATGTAAATAAAAGATTTATTTATAAACGATGATAACAACTGTTTCCTGGATCTTGACAACAAAAGAAAATACTACATAAGACGCGATTATTTCTAAACGATGTTGTCTTCTAGTCAGTCAGATGCTCATCCCAGTGCTGGGTTTGCATTAGCAAGCTTTGGGCAATCTTCGGAAATGACCCATCTCGCCACAGCTGAAACAAGAGCCTGGTAGAAAACGACCTTGAGCAGGATTGTTGCCAGCTTGTGTGACAACTCGAATTTCCAAGATTTCTATTTCGCATTTATTGCACGTTCATTGTTTGTGTAGTTAATTATTTGCACAATTTATTGCTATGGAACTTTATACGTTTTGATACAATGAATCGTATTGTGTGATTGTGCATGGTTATGTGTTAATTGTGAAAGACTTGTCAAATATGTGAACTTGGTGGTGAAACTGTGAAATTGGTGTGAGATGGTGTGCTTGTGTAAGATTTAGTAATTCAGGGTGTGTAGAGCAATTAGTGAAAACTAAACCATACTTAAACCTAATTCCTTGTTCACTAATCATTTTTGCACAAGAATCAAAGTACTGTATCCTCTAATCCCCTAGCAATCATCACCAAATCATTGGCAAGACATTCATCACTTTTGTTTCTACATTTTCTTTAGAATCAACACAAGGTAAATAATTTATGTTTATTGATTGCTTGATTACCATTAATTCTTGATTCTTGTAATTCTTGGTGAAACCCTAATTCTTCATATAAGTATCCTGTGATTTTGATTTGATTCTGAGTATTATGATGATGATGTGATTAGTGAATGATCATTTACATGATGTTAAGATGCAAGGAATGTTAGAATGATTGCCTGATGATTGATTGCCGCTCTGCGAAGTGTATGAATTAGGGTTTTGATAATATGGAACGTAACTGATTTGATCCTCTTGATTCTGTGAAAAAGGTTGGAATTCACGTATTGTTAATGTCTGAGTTTGTAACGTGTATAATAGTCTGAGTTTTTGAAATGATGAATTGGTCCGAGTATATTCATGAGTCCGAGTTTTATATAAGCAAAAAGGGGTCCGATCTTTGTAACATTATATGTGGCCCGAGTTTGTTGTTATAAATATTGCCCGACCTTTAACACAATTGTGCAGTCCGAGTTTTGCCAAGTAAAAAGGGGTCCAAGGTTCCTTACTTCATGTAAGTCTGAGTTTATTATAGTGTTATGTGGTCCGAGTTTGTGTGATGCATTGATGACCGAACTTTAAAAGAATTGTATAAGGTCCGAGTTTGTGTGATATGTTGATGTCCGAGCTTTGTGTGTATGGCATGAGGTCCGAGTTTTGGGCCCAAGAACCCTTGTCCGACTTTGTAACCCCTGTTCCCTTGTCCGAGTTTCAAACAAGGAAACCCCCCCCCCCACTCTCTTGGTCCGAGTTTGTGGAGGGGAGCCCCTCTAGTCCGACTTTCTGGTGGGTTAGGAACATCTTGTCTGACCTTTACATCAACTCTTGGCCCGAGGTTCATAATGTAGTATGGATGTATTGCATTTAGAATGATGTTTTGATTGTTCTGATGATCGAATACTGAATGATATATATATATATATATATATATATATATATATATATATATATATATATATATATATATATATATATATATATATATATATATATATATATATACGGTTTCATGATATGCTGAAAAAACTTGTTCTTCTTCCGTAAAGAACTCATGCAGAAAACGATTATAATAAACTGCTAATAATTAATAACGAATTTGATGATGTTGAGCACACGATTTGAATAATGTTGTCTGAACTTTATAAGTGATGTGTAGCCTGAGTTTAGGACAAACAGTTAAAGCTTACTGCATGTACTATATGTGACTATATGCTATTGAATGGTACTACATGATCTTATATGTGCGAGCATTTCTTATCATCTCATCCTGTACACAACCCTCACACAGATCACAACTGTTTAGACATAAGTAACATGTAAACCCTACTTGAATGTAACACTTACATTGAATCACGTGCAATGCATCCTAGGTCGTGTGTAGCGGACCTATACATTTAACTAACTCTAGAAGCAATAACATACCGAGCAAACCAAGGTGAGTTCACACAGCCAAGGCATGGGGTTCCCAGGGTGGGAATGGGATTTGATTATTTACTGGTACTTATCTATACTGGAACGTAGTGATGTGATTTGATGAACTATGGTACATACTCCGCTGATTGAACTACGACTAGACTAGTAACCCTTATTGAACTGATCTTCGCACACCTGCCAAGGGTTGGCCGCGATATTATGACTGACTTCGCACACCTGCCTTTGGAAGGCCGCGAACTGACTTTACTAATCTTCGCACACCTGCCTGGTAGGCCGCGATACAGATAAACCTAGTCTAGAATACACGGAATGAACATCCCCTAATATCTTCGCATACCTGCCTGGGAGGCCGCGATGGAAACTAATACGATACATGACATAACGAACGAACATACTACTACTCACACTGTACTATTACTAAACTGTTAACTGTGAACTCGCTCAACTAGTTGTTGATCCTCTGTTACATGCCTTGCAGGTCGTTAGATACTTATGGAGCTTGCACAGGGAGGAGCAGGTCGTTGTGGAGCATGGATTATGTTTTGAAACTTATCGAACTTATGTTACACATTTGGGTTTTCGTACTTATGCTTCCGCTATACTTTAAAACTATGATTATGTTTTGATCACCTATCGTATTGAATGATTGTTTTACATTTATGATACTTGATATTAATTACATGTTCAATATGATTGGTGGCTTGATCCTGGTCAGTCACGCTCCCAAGCGGTGATACTCCGCAGGTGGATTTTGGGGGTGTGACAGATTGGTATCAGAGCCATTGGTTATAGAGAACTTGGTTTTAATATGGGAAAACGTTTTTATTAAAACCAGACTATAACCAGAACAATGCTCTCAACGATCCACAACGACGCTTCGCTCCACGTGCAAGACTCGACATCCTAGGTAATAAGGTTTATGTTTATTACCTGCTTGCTAGAATTGCATAGAACTTTGCTCGTAGTATGCTTACATTACTCTGCTCACTACTTGTTATTGCTTGAGAACACTTACGTGCTTACACTCTTCTGTTATCGCACTATTCGCGAACCTTTCTCACTTATGTTGCCTTTGATGTGAAGATCAATGGCCGGACGAATTAACATGACTCAAGCCCAGCTAGAGGCTCTCGTTCAAGCTCAAGTTGTTGCGGCACTTGCAGCTGCTCAAGCAGGTAGTATACCCTGCAGTATAGACTCACACTAGGATCCTTAGATCCTACATTAACTCTCGTATTTAACTTTGTCCTATTCGTACACAATAGGTCAACACGCGCAGCAGCCTGTCTGCACTTTCAAGAACTTCATGGACTGTCGTCCAAGCTCATTCAGTGGCACCGAGGGGGCAGTGGGACTCCTCCATTGGTTTGAGAAGCTGTAATCCGTGTTCGAAATGTGTGAATGCCCTGAGGCTCGCAGGGTTAAGTACGCCACTGGCACTTTGGAAGGAATCGCGTTGACTTGGTGGAACGCGCAAGTACAGATCCTAGGGTTGGCAGCTGCTAACGCCACCCCTTGGAATGATTTCAAGGAATTGATCAAAAGGGAGTACTGCACTCGTGAAGACATACACAAGCTGGAAGACGAACTGTATCACTTGAAAATGGTTGGGTCAGAGATCGAAGCCTATACCAAACGGTCGAATGAACTGGCCGTGTTATGCCCAACTATGGTGGACCCTCCAGTGATACGTATTGAGTTGTATCTCAAGGGTTTGGCGCCAGAGATCCAGAGCCATGTGACATCGGCTAATCTTGATAATATCCAGGCTATTCAGCGCCTTACTCATCGTATTACAGATCAGGCAGTGGATCAGAATAGGCTGCCAAAACGTGTCAAGGCTACCACTGCTGCTGTCACCACTTCTGCTACTCCCAGTGACAACAAGAGGAAATGGGAGGGGGATTCCAGCAAGGGATCAGTTTCTGTTCAGTCTCAGCAGCGCAAGACAAATGACTACCAGAATCCGAGTCAGCAATCATCTGGCAGTCAGGGGCAGGGTGGATATCGGGGAATTCACCCACTGTGTAATAAGTGCAACAGACACCACAGCGGGAGATGTCGCAGGGAACGTTGTCAAAGATGCCTCAAGATGGGTCATGAGGCTAAGGATTGTAGAAGCTCTCGACCTGCAAACCAGGATCAGCAACTTCCGCCACCAGTTCCTCAAAACCCACAGCAGCAGCAACCACAGCGTGGAAACCGGGGATGTTTCCAGTGTGGGGCAGAAGGTCATTACAAACGCGATTGCCCTCAATTGAACCAGAATCAGAACCACAACAATAACCAGGGCAACGAGAACAACAACAACGGGGGAAACAACAACAACAATGGCAATGAGGCAAGAGGTCGAGTTTTCGTGTTAGGACGAGGAGACGCAATGAACGATATTTGAACTTATAACTTATCTTGGGTTTTCATTATTATGTTTACGCTACTCAAACAAAGTTTGGCTCGAACATTAATCGTATTGGGTTTTATGAATTATTTTACCTACTATATTTTATGTTTGATATGATGGATGGTTTGATATTATTGAACGCACCTGCAGTATTTATGGACCTTACGAACAGGGTGTGCAAACCCTATCTTGACAAGTTCGTCATTGTCTTCATCGACGACATTCTGATCTACTCCAAGAGTCAGGAGGAACTCGAGCAGCACCTACGTCTTATCTTGGAACTTCTTCGAAAGGAGCAGTTGTACGCAAAGTTTTCAAAATGCGACTTCTGGCTTCGTGAAGTCCACTTCTTAGGCCATGTGGTGAACAAGGATGGGATTCATGCTGATCCATCCAAGGTAGATTCGATCAGGAACTGGCCTGCACCGCGTACACCGACGGAAATACGCCAATTCATGGGTTTGGCGGGGTATTACAGACGATTCATTAAAGACTTTTCGAAGATCGCGCAGCCGCTTACTATCCTGACACAGAAAGGTGTCGTTTACAGATGGGGTAATACGCAGGAAACTGCTTTTCAGTACCTGAAGGATAGACTATGCAGCGCACCTATCCTCTCACTGCCCGAGGGCACGGATGACTTCGTGGTTTATTGTGACGCATCGATACAGGGGCTTGGTTGTGTATTGATGCAGCGGGATAAAGTTATTGCCTACGCCTCTCGTTAACTCAAGATTCATGAACGGAACTACACGACGCACGATTTAGAGCTGGGAGCTGTTGTTTTCACGCTTAAGATATGGCGACACTACCTGTACGGTACCAGGTGCACGATTTACACCGATCACAGGAGTCTCGAGCATATTCTTAAGCAAAAGGATTTGAATATGCGTCAACGACGATGGGTCGAACTGCTTAATGATTACGAATGCGCTATCAAGTATCATCCAGGCAAGGCCAACGTTGTGGCCGACGCCCTTAGTCGGAAAGACACCTTACCTAAGCGCGTGCGAGCGCTACAGCTCACTATTCAGTCCAGTCTTCCTGCACAGATACGAGCTGCTCAGATAGAAGCATTGAAACCCGAAAACGTCATGGCTGAAGCCTTACGCGGTTCAAGGCAACGAATGGAACAAAAGGAAGACGGCGCCTACTATGTAACGGGGCGTATTTGGGTCCCACTTTATGGCGGCTTACGAGAGCTTGTGATGGACGAAGCGCACAAGTCTCGCTACTCGGTACACCCAGGGTCGGATAAAATGTACCACGATATCAAAACAACATACTGGTGGCCAAGTATGAAAGCCCACATCGCCACCTATGTTGGCAAGTGCTTGACCTGTGCGAGAGTCAAGGTTGAATATCAGAAACCCGCAGGTCTACTGCAACAACCCAGGATACCTCAGTGGAAATGGGAAGAAATTTCCATGGATTTCGTTACGGACTTACCTAGATCCCAGCGTGGGAATGATACTATATGGGTGATCGTGGATCGACTCACCAAGTCTGCACACTTCCTGGCTATAAAGGAAACGGATAAGTTCTCCACTCTCGCAGACATCTATCTTAAAGAAGTTGTTTCGAGGCACGGGGTGCCCATTTCCATCAGTTCGGATCGGGATGCACGATTCACGTCAGAATTATGGCAAGCGACAGCGTATCATCCTCAGACGGATGGGCAGTCTGAGCGAACGATCCAGACTCTTGAAGACATGCTTCGGGCATGTGTCATCGATTTCGGCAGCAGCTGGGAAAAGCACCTCCCTTTAGTGGAGTTGTCGTACAATAACAGTTACCACACCAGCATTCAAGCCGCTCCATTCGAGGCATTGTATGGACGTAAATGCCTGTCACCTCTCGGTTGGGCAGAGGTGGGGGGGGGGAATAGTTAGATTACAGGCCCAGAAATGGTAGTTGACGCTACTGAACGAATTGCACAGATACGACAACGCATGGCGGCAGCTCGCGATCGCCAGAAAAGCTATGCAGATAAGCGTAGGAAGCCGTTGGAATTTCAGGTCGGGGACCGGGTTTTACTAAAAGTCTCACCCTGGAAGGGTGTGGTACGTTTTGGCAAACGGGGTAAACTAAATCCGCGATATGTCGGACCATTCGAGATTATAGAAAGAATAGGCCCAGTAGCCTATAGATTGAACCTACCAGCTGAACTCGGTGCAGTTCACAATGTTTTTCATGTGTCTAATCAGAAGAAGTGCCTGTCAGATGAGACCCTTATCATTCCTTTTAAGGAACTCACTATCGACGAGCGGTTGCAGTTCGTCGAGGAACCAGTTGAAATCACGGACTGGGATGTTAAGGTCCTCAAAAGCAAGAGAATCACTCTTGTTCGAGTTCGTTGGAACTCCCAACGTGGCCCAGAGTACACCTGGGAATGCGAAGACCAAATGAAAGAAAAGTACCCCCAGTTATTCGGAACCAATGCAACCACTACTGAGGCTGAAGCTACTACTACTTAATTTCGGGACGAAATTCCAAATCAACGGGGGGATGATGTGACACCCCAGGAAAACCAGTGAACGATATAACTCACCTAGCTTCCTCAGTGAGTGCGTACCAAATTTCGGGACGAAATTTCTTTTAAGTTGGGGATAATGTGACAACTCGAATTTCCAAGATTTCTATTTCGCATTTATTGCATGTTCATTGTTTGTGTAGTTAATTATTTGCACAATTTATTGCTATGGAACTTTATACGTTTTGATACAATGAATCGTATTGTGTGATTGTGCATGGTTATGTGTTAATTGTGAAAGACTTGTCAAATATGTGAACTTGGTGGTGAAATTGTGAAATTGATGTGAGATGGTGTGCTTGTGTAAGATTTAGTAATTCAGGGTGTGTAGAGCAATTAGTGAAAACTAAACCATACTTAAACCTAATTCCTTGTTCACTAATCATTTTTGCACAAGAATCAAAGTACTGTATCCTCTAATCCCCTAGCAATCATCACCAAATCATTGGCAAGACATTCATCACTTTTGTTTCTACATTTTCTTTAGAATCAACACAAGGTAAATAATTTATGTTTATTGATTGCTTGATTACCATTAATTCTTGATTCTTGTAATTCTTGGTGAAACCCTAATTCTTCATATAAGTATCCTGTGATTTTGATTTGATTCTGAGTATTATGATGATGATGTGATTAGTGAATGATCATTTACATGATGTTAAGATGCAAGGAATGTTAGAATGATTGCCTGATGATTGATTGCCGCTCTGCGAAGTGTATGAATTAGGGTTTTGATAATATGGAACGTAACTGATTTGATCCTCTTGATTCTGTGAAAAAGGTTGGAATTCACGTATTGTTAATGTCTGAGTTTGTAACGTGTATAATAGTCTGAGTTTTTGAAATGATGAATTGGTCCGAGTATATTCATGAGTCCGAGTTTTATATAAGCAAAAAGGGGTCCGATCTTTGTAACATTATATGTGGCCCGAGTTTGTTGTTATAAATGTTGCCCGACCTTTAACACAATTGTGCAGTCCGAGTTTTGCCAAGTAAAAAGGGGTCTGAGGTTCCTTACTTCATGTAAGTCTGAGTTTATTATAGTGTTATGTGGTCCGAGTTTGTGTGATGCATTGATGACCGAACTTTAAAAGAATTGTATAAGGTCCGAGTTTGTGTGATATGTTGATGTCCGAGCTTTGTGTGTATGGCATGAGGTCCGAGTTTTGGGCCCAAGAACCCTTGTCCGACTTTGTAACCCCTGTTCCCTTGTCCGAGTTTCAAAAATAGGAAACCCCCCCCCCCCCACTCTCTTGGTCCGAGTTTGTGGAGGGGAGCCCCTCTAGTCCGACTTTCTGGTGGGGTTAGGAACATCTTGTCTGACCTTTACATCAACTCTTGGCCCGAGGTTCATAATGTAGTATGGATGTATTGCATTTAGAATGATGTTTTGATTGTTCTGATGATCGAATACTGAATGATATATATATATATATACGGTTTCATGATATGCATGCAGAAAACGATTATAATGAACTGCTAATAATTAATAACGAATTTGATGATGATGAGCACATGATTTGAATAATGTTGTCTGAACTTTATAAGTGATGTGTAGCCTGAGTTTAGGACAAACAGTTAAAGCTTACTGCATGTACTATATGTGACTATATGCTATTGAATGGTACTACATGATCTTATATGTGCGAGCAATTCTTATCATCTCATCCTGTACACAACCCTCACACAGATCACAACTGTTTAGACATAAGTAACATGTAAACCCTACTTGAATGTAACACTTACATTGAATCACGTGCAATGCATCCTAGGTCGTGTGTAGCGGACCTATACATTTAACTAACTCTAGAAGCAATAACATACCGAGCAAACCAAGGTGAGTTCACACAGCCAAGGCATGGGGTTCCCAGGGTGGGAATGGGATTTGATTATTTACTAGTACTTATCTATACTGGAACGTAGTGATGTGATTTGATGAACTATGGTACATACTCCGCTGATTGAACTACGACTAGACTAGTAACCCTTATTGAACTGATCTTCGCACACCTGCCAAGGGTTGGCCGCGATATTATGACTGACTTCGCACACCTGCCTTTGGAAGGCCGCGAACTGAATTTACTAATCTTCGCACACCTGCTTGGTAGGCCGCGATACAGATAAACCTAGTCTAGAATACACGGAATGAACATCCCCTAATATCTTCGCATACCTGCCTGGGAGGCCGCGATGGAAACTAATACGATACATGACATAACGAACGAACATACTACTACTCACACTGTACTATTACTGAACTGTTAACTATGAACTCGCTCAACTAGTTGTTGATCCTCTGTTACATGCCTTGCAGGTCGTTAGATACTTATGGAGCTTGCACATGGAGGAGCAGGTCGTTGTGGAGCATGGATTATGTTTTGAAACTTATCGAACTTATGTTACACATTTGGGTTTTCGTACTTATGCTTCCGCTATACTTTAAAACTATGATTATGTTTTGATCACCTATTGTATTGAATGATTGGTTTACATTTATGATACTTGATATTAATTACATGTTCAATATGATTGGTGGCTTGATCCTGGTCAGTCACGCTCCCAAGCGGTGATACTCCGCAGGTGGATTTTGGGGGTGTGACAGCTTGGTTTGGTGTAGCTGCAGTTGGGCAGACTCTTGCGGTGTGGCCTATAAGCCCACAAGTTTGGCATTTGCGGCACTGTACGTTGGCGTGATGATGGAGGCTACATTGGTTGCACAAGGGTGCTGTTCCATTGTATGGTTTTCTAGCAGGGGGTTGAGCTGGTTGGTTGGGGACGGCTTGACCATTGTGAGCGACCACGGCGAAGTTCTGAGAAGCCTTTGGCTTCTTTGACTTCTTAGGAGATTCAGTCTGTTCATCCATGGTCTTTGATTCCTCGATTGGCTTCTTGTCACCCTTTCGAAAAAGTTTATGCTTTCTGATCTGCGATTCAGTCAAGGTCGCAGATAGCTCAATGGCCTGACGGAGTGTGGTAGGGTTGCTACCAGTGACAATGTCTTGTACCGAGTCAGGCAGGCCGTCGATGTACCTTTCGATAGCCTTGTCGAGTGGGGCGACCATAGTCGGGCAAAGTAGACTCAACTCCTCAAACCTATCAGTATATGCCCTGTGTTCGCCACTATCTTGTTTCAAATCATCAAACTCTTTCTCCAACGCTCGTTGTTCATGACGAGGACAAAACTCTCTCATCATAAGAGCTCTCAGTTCAGCCCATGTTTGTGCTAGAGCAACATCTGCACCACGGTCTCTCATTACCCCGTTCCACCATGTAAGAGCCCTTTTCTGAAACACACTCGAAGAAAACTCGACCTTGCGATTTTCCGGACACTGCACGTGGCGAAAGGTATTCTCGATGCTCTCAAACCATTGGAGAAGCCCAGTTGCTCCCTCAGAACCACTAAACTTGAGTGGTTTAGCCGAGTTAAAGTTCTTGAAATTGCATGTACCATTGTTGTTGTTGTTGGCTTGGTTCCATTGAGCAAAGAGATTTGGGAATTGAGCAGCCATCTGCTGCGCAATAATTTCTGCCAGCTCGGCAGTTGCTATCTGGTGTTCGCGTCGAGGAGGCATTCTAAAAGGGGAAAACATGAAAGGAAACAAATAAAATGGTATTGGGTAAGAATAGGATGTTACAATCACTGACCGTAATCACGGTTGATGTTCATTTGTTTGAATCATGAAGCAAACAAACAACACCAAGGCTGAATCAAAGCAAATAGATCCTCATAGTGTATCGCGAAGACATGCTCGCCTATAAGTGGACACTCACCCCAAGAGTTCCCAGGTAAGAGTGACTGGTCCGATTATGTGGATTTGTACGAACACTCTAACCTTAGACAGAAAACCCAGGGTACAGGCATTCACTCTTCTAGTTCGCACGTGTTCACACTATTTAGGACCCAAAACTTTGACGGGAGTTTTGAAAATTCAAAGGGGTTCAAAACCTTATAACAGAGGGTTCAAAACCTAGTAATCAATCATCCTAGGACAGATGATTGGTTTTCAAAGCGGTTTTGAAATTTATGTTCTTGTTGTGGTCGTCGCCTAAGGATAGGTGACGGTATTGTTTTATGACTAAACGCAAGTGAACTCGCGTTAGGGTCCTAGGAAGGTTATAGACTAGGTCAAAGCATTACTAATAACCTATTTCCCTATAATCATTGGCTCTGATACCATCTTTTCTGTCACACCCCGACCACGAAGAACATACAAATCGTGGCGGAAACATCGGGGAGTGTTGTAACAGAATCAATTGTTCAAATCCATGGTAAATGAAGTTTCGTTTTATTAATCAAACATGAAAGTTTACATTGCTTTAAACAAGAACCAAAGAATACATAACATAATTTAACTAGTTCTTGTCTCGTTTTAAGTCACTAAGGCACATGACCGCCTAAGTATGTCTTGATAAGTCCTATGCATCATCTCCTGAAAACACATGTGAAAATAGGTACGTCAGCATAAAAATGCCTATGAGATACATTGGTTTTGTAAAAACGGGATTCATGACTTATGTTTGAGAAAATGTTTAGTCATGAACCTTGTAATTTGCTTTGTCTTGTAAATCATTTGAAAAGCGATAAGATCAGATGATATGTATAAATAAGAGAACACTGTATGGTTAAACGGATAACCATGTAAAATGAGTTTGTAAAACAATGTCTCATGAAAAGTGTGTTATTTGTATAAATGTCATATGTCTCAAATTGAAATGATTCAAATAACGCTACGATATGTAATACCATACAAACACTTATATATAGGAAGTACCAGCGGCATATCCACCATGCTTGTATCATATTACACACGCCTCGTTACTTAATCACTTACGCAAACCAAACCATCAAGATGAAATGTTTATGTATATTCAAATGTCTATTGTCAAATGTAAATCATGTCAACGGATACAACTGGTTCACATGGTTTAATGGTTACAAACGGTTCATATAATCAAACGGGTTTAGACGGTTCACATGGTTAAATGGTCACAACGGTTCAAAATGTAGCATAATGTGTTCATATGCTGGATGAGCATATGCAACAGAAATGCAATGTAAAACAATGTACTAAGTACGCACACAATGGGCATACATAGCATGTAATGCAAAGCAATGTACTAAGTACGCACACAATGGGCATACATAGCATGTAATGTAAAACGATGTACTAAGTACGCACACAATGGGCATACATAGCATGAAATGTAAAGCGATGTACTAAGTACGCACACAATGGGCATACATAGAATAAAATGTAAATCGATGTACTAAGTACGCACACAATGGGCATACATAGCATGAAATGTAATGTAAAGTGTTGTGCTAAGTATGCACACGATGGACATACATAGCATAAACACAATGAAATCATGTACTATATATGTACTATCGAACATAGCAAGTATATGATGTGAAAACAGGAAAGTATGAAAGTAACAGATAGGCACATGTGTTTCACCCCAAAACAGTTTGGAAAACAGTAAAAGAGGGGTTCAATGTACTCACCTGAGATTGCTTTGGAGTTCTTGTATAATAACCAGATAATGCTAAAGATCACGGGATATCAAACGGCACCTAATAGGTAGCTATGTTAATATACCGGACCAAATCGGAAGGATCGGATAGTACGCGGGTTCGTAAACCAAACGAGTATGAAGACTCGTGTAATATGGTTTAACAAAGCCTACATACTAAAATGAAACTTAACCTAAGTGCTTACGGTCCATCACGACCCGTTTAGGTAGCTTATGCTACCCTAACGCGTCGTTCGCGTAGAACGCGTTCGGAACGCCTAACATCGCGACCACAAGGTATAACCTTGGAAGGTTATAGCTATGGTCACCTAATGTGTTTGGTCGGATCCTAATGATCGACCAAATGGGTTGGGTTCGAAAGTATAAGCGATGGTTTAGATCGCTTACCTTACGACCCTATATAAGCACTAAACTAAAAGTGACGAGCTAAGCATGTTAGAACATGCTTAACTAAGTTTAGAAAACAGGTTTGGCATCAAAACAAATGGCTTTGATGCTCACGAGTAGTTTGGTTACAAAATATGCAAGTGTTGGTGCATGTTTGTGACAACAGCTTAGATTTGGTCTTTGGATATCTTGTAATTAGTTAAACGATAAACAGTTAGCAGGTTTAGCTTTGTAATAGTTAGTTGTAATGTTTGGGCTTACTAAACCCAAGGAATTGGGTGATGGGGGCGAATTGGGCCTGTCCAATTCGCAGCCCAGGAGTGTAAATCTAGCCCACTTGTAAACCTTGTGTTATATAAACAAGGTTAGACATTAGGGTTAAGGTTAATCAGCCAAAACAGTTTGTGAGAAACATAATTTCGTGAGAGCACTAGCTTGGACGAATTTAGGGTTTGTGTTTAGGGTTTGATTGATCGTAATCAATCTTGATAGATAATCAATAAAACCCGGTTTGATTGGAATTGCTGTTTCAGTTTCTACACGTTTTCTGCTAATTCTGATCAAGAGGATTCCGCACTCTTGATTGGAAAGACGATTCTGTGACGATCCATAGACTCAAGGGGACCTACAATTGGTATCAGAGCTTTAGGCTCTTGATTGCTCGGTTCAGAATTGTTTGCTGCAGAAACAGGGAGTAAAAATTCGAAATTTTTGAAACCTGATAATTAGGGTTTTGAGATTTTCGAAATTTTTGTGTGTTTTGATTCTGATTTTTGATTTTTGTTGGCTGTTTTGATCTTTTGGTCTGTTTGTTTGTTGATTTGCAGGTTTTCAGGATAGTTTCTGATTGACTGTTTGAAGGATTTTGGCTGAAAAGGCTTGAAGATTCGAAGATTTGTTCTTCGTGTTCTTCGTGTTTATTCAATCAGTTCTTCATAATTTTTGGTTTTAAGTTGCTGATTTGGTGTTTTGATTTTGCAGAAGGTTGTTAGGAGAATCAAGAAAATAATCAGAATTTTCGAAAAGATTAACTTTCCTGATTTGAAGACCAGCGAATTTAACATACAGGCGAATTTGATCAATTTCGGTGACTGTCCAGCGATTTTATGGCTGAATATCTCGGTGATCGGCGAAGCTAAATCCAAAGGCGACTTTGGTGACCGTGTAAATTTTCCACAGCGAAATTAACACGGTTTTTCGGCGAATTTACTGGTCGTCGTAATAGCGAAATTGACCAGCGAATTTGACGAATTTGGAGCGAAGTTGTCAGCGAATTTGACCAGCAAATTTAACATATCAGCGAAATTGACCAGCAAAATTAAATTCGTTGTCCAGCGAAGTTAACTGTTGTCTAGCGAATTTAGCTAAAACCAGCGAAATTAGGAGAGGTTTTAAGGGGTGGAATTTCCATTGGCAAGCGTCGGAAAAATTTCAGTGTTTCGCAAATAGAATTTGATCCGTAGCTCGTCTGACAGAACCGTTTGGACCGTTGAACTCGTGTGATTTTTAGGACAAAAAAAAAAAAAGAGTCTGGAAAATCCCGATTTTGGTTTTTGACATTATATATCATTGGATTCGTCTTTTCGAGACGATTCTAACGGTGTAATTTGGTAACCACTGTTTTCGGACGACTTCTGTACGGTTTTCTCAGTCTGTTAACGTTAAAATGTCAAACATGTCTACCTTGAACGAGCTGTTGAAGATGGAGCATGAGGTTGGTACTACCAACAAGCCACCTAAGATGATGAAGGTGGAAAACTATCTGACATGGAAGGATCGTTTTCAGTCCTTCATTGAATATCAGGATACGCGCATGTGGATATGCATCGAAGATGGTTATGTGAATCCTACACACGACTTTGAGGGCAGACCACGTCGAACAGAATATGTGAACATGCAAGATAATGATAAAAAGATGTATGAGGCTGAAAAGAGAGCCTTGGCTGCAATCAAAATGTCGTTGCCTGATAGCATCAAACATACCTTCAAAAAGTACACTAACTCAAAGGATATGTGGGATGCTTTGGAGAAAAGATACGCTGGTAATGCTGATGTCAAAAAGAACAAGATTGATCTACTGAAGAAGCAGTTTGCTGTTTTCAAGTACATGAAGCATGAGTCTCTTGAAGACGTCATTACTCGTTACTACCATCTGATGTCAGAAATGGACAATTATGAGATCGATTGCTATTCTGACGTAGAGAAGAATGACAAGCTGCTAGATGCTTTGCCTACTAAGTGGGATATCTACACTTTAATGATCAAAGGTGAAGCAGATTATGAAACTAAAGAGCTTGAAGAGGTTGTAGGAAAGTTGAGAGCTTATGAGCTCAGCATGAAGAAGAAAGATACTGGATATGATCAGGTTCAAGATCCGGCAGTGTACAATGGGCTTACATCTTCTTCATCTCATAACGCTTCTAGCGACTCTGCTACTGCGTTTTTATCATGTGAGAATGAGCAGGTTATGGTGAATCAGGATGGTGATGTGTGTTTTGTTGCTGCTTCAGGAGGATCATCAGGAGTTAAGAAATCGTCAGCTTCTAAGCAGAGTACTACTGCTAAGTCAATGCCAATGAGTGTGAAGTCTGCTGAAGAGCATCTGGCTCTGCTTGCTTCGTTTGTTGCTTCCTATGAAAACTATATTCAGGGAAAGATTTCTGATCCTGCTACTTTAGATGAAGACTACGATCAGATTGACCCTGATGATCTTGAAGAGATGGATTTGCAATGGCAAATGGCCATGATTTCTAGGCGTGTGAAAAGGTTCATGAACAGAACAGGAAGAAAGTTTGTGGGAAGGTCTGTTGGTTTCGACAAGGCCAAAGTGAGGTGCTTTAACTGTCAAAGTTATGGGCATTTTGCTAGGGAGTGTCAGAAACAAAAACAAGACAACTCGAGTCAGAGTTCAAACAACAGGAATGCATCAAGCAACTCTAGCTCAAAGGCGTTGATCTCTACTGCAAGAGTGGGTTCATACGATTGGAGCATTCACTTAGAAAATGATGGGAATGTCACTCAAGCATTCATGGCAGAGATTACTCCAGTCGATGATGGTGAAGCTAAAGTAGATGATGCTGAAGTGAAAGAGGATGCTGAGGTGAAGGTAGAAAATAGAGCTGAAGAAAAGAAAGTTGATCAGACAACAGGTGCTGAAGATGAAAAACAAAAGTCAGAATATGAAAGAGAAGCTGAGGAAAAGGATGCTAAGTATAAACAATTGGAAGCTTAGCTTGCTGCTCTAATGGCCAACCTTGACAAACAAACAGGAGAGGTAAAATCTAATTCTGTGTGTTTAAAATGTCGTGAACTGCAGGGTGAGGTTGACAGGTTGTCTGCACAAAACAAAAGTTTGGTAAGCGAAATGTCTAACATTAAAGAATCAAACTTTTTTGCTAAAAGAAATGAAACGTCATACTTGAAGAAAATAAAAGGTTATGAAAGTGAAATTGAAGCCGTAACCTGCAAATTAAATGAAAAACTTCAAGTCATAGACTTAGCTCATGACATGATGGCTGAAAAAACAAAAGAGATTTCTGATAAAAACAAAGAGTTGTCAGATGCTCAACTCAGAATTGTTGAACTTGAAAAGAAATTGGGTCAATTCAGGGATTCTACTTTTGTTATGAAACATATGATGGGTGGGTTAAAGAAGAGTAATGACAAGACTAGTGTGGGATTCCAAGGCTATAATGAAGTCCCACCTCCTCTTAGTCATGATTATTCATTCCTACCTGATGAAGATGAGCTAACAAAGTTTATGTCAACAGCTCCAAGCAGTTCCACAGCAAGTCGAGGTGATGAGTCTGAGAGAGGTGATGCTAAGAAGGATAATAACAGCAAACCAGCTTTGAAAAAGAACACTTCACAACCTAAGAATAAAAATTCGACTTTTGCTAAAAAGATAAATTTTGTTCAAGGAAGTGACATGAAAAATGAGACAGCTGTTATTGAAAATGAATCGAATGTAGAGTTTGCAAAAAATAAAAACAACGAAAATTCTGAAATTAAGCAAACTGAACCAGATTCTTCTAAAGCATCATCATCAAAGCCTGAATCTAGTTCAAAGGCTTCAGATAAGAAGTCTTCGAAAAGGATGTCGTGCTTCAAATGTCACACCAAAGGACATGTAGCTAGCTGCTGTCCTAACAAAAATAATGAAGCACAGGTGAATGAGAGGAAAAGAGAGAAGTCACCAGAGAAAAATGGTGATAAGCAGGAGAGAGAGTCCAACTCTCCTAAGAAATCTGCTCCTAAGCAACCAGAGCCAGTTGCTGTTGGTGAGGATAAGGCTGAAAAAGGAACTCCACAAGTTCCTCGTTTTCAAAGAAATCAACCTAGATTTCAGCCTAGATCTCCACCAGGCAAATTTGAGAGACCTAGAAGCAGTTCACCAAGAATGAACAATCAAAATACAAATAATTTCAGAAGTCAAGGTCAATATCAAAATCGATACCAAAATAATGGTAGTCGAAATTTTTATAACAATGGCTTTAGAAATTATAACTACAATGCTTCTTGGAATCAAAATCCAAATTTTCAAAGGTCAAATAGTCCAAACACACATAGGAACCCTCAGGACCAAAGACCTAGTGGAAGTCAAAATCAATTTCCAACAGGTCTAAGATCCAAGACTCCAGTTAGGAGTAATGGATATTGGATGGACGTTCCGGTGGTTGGTGAATTTGGACGACCCAATACCATTAAGGCTTGGGTCCCCCAATCTAACTAATTTCTTGGTTGGTGTGTGCAGGAGCTGCTAAGGAGGATTATCAACTTGTGGTATGTTGATAGTGGCTGCTCTAGGCACATGACGGGGGATGCGAGGTTGTTAACTGAATTTGAAGATTATGATGGAGGACATGTGAATTTTGCGGGTGCGAAAGGTGGTAGAATTACAGGTCGAGGAAAGGTGACCAATGGGAAGATCACACTGGACAAAGTGAACTATGTTGAGCAACTTAAACACAATCTTATGAGCGTGTCACAAGTCTGCGACAAGGGTCACTCGGTCCATTTTACCAAGAATGAAGCTTTAGTGTTGAAACCAGGTTTGAAGATACCGGACGATTGGATAGTGATGCGAGCGCCAAGGAGAAATGACACTTATGTCATGGACATGGGTGCTAAGGATCCAACTGCAGTGGTGGCGTGTTTACTATCAAAAGCATCTGAAGCTGAATCGATGTTGTGGCACAGACGCATGGCCCATATTCACTATCGCAAAATGAACTATCTTGTTAAAAATGAGCTAGTGAGAGGGGTTACATTGCGGAGGTTTCAAGTGGAAGACAAATGTCTTCCATGTCAAAAGGGAAAACAACACAAGAAACCTCATAAATCTAAAACAGTAAATTCCATAGATGCCCCTTACGAATTACTTCACATGGACTTATTCGGTCCAGTGAACGTAAGGAGCATAGGTGGAAAGTACTATTGTTTAGTTGTCACTGATGATTACTCACGTTATTCATGGGTTTTCTTTTTAGGTACAAAAGATGAGACGGCAGAGATGCTGATAGATCTTTTTACAAAATTGGAAAACGTCCATGATGCAAAGATCAAGAGGATAAGGAGTGATAATGGCACGGAGTTCAAGAATCGTATTCTGGATCTCTACTGTCTTTGCAAGGGAATTGAACATCAATATTCTGCTCCTTATACGCCTCAACAGAATGGAGTTGCTGAGAGGAAAAACAGGACGTTGATTGAAGCCGCTAGGACGATGCTTTCAGATTCTAAGCTACCAGTTCTTTTCTGGGGAGAAGCTGTGAATACAGCTTGCTACGTCCTAAACAAAGTGTTGACTGTTAAACGTTTTAACAAGACTTGTCATGAATTAATGTTTAACAAGAAACCAAACTTAGAAGGCTTTGAACCATTTGGATTACCCTGCACCATTGTGCGAAATAAAGATAAACAAAAATTCGGTGAGGTGGCTGACGAGGGCTACTTTCTAGGTTACGTACCTGGCGCACCGAATAAAAGGGTTTTTAATCTAAAAACTGGTAAAATTGAGGTTGTGTTTAATGTTGAAATTACTTCTTACAAACCTCAGCAGTCAACGAGTGGACCAGCTATATTATATGATTATGAAAGTGTTTTTAAATCATTTAATATTCCTGAGTTTTCCAATGCAGATGAGTCTCAGCTGATTCAAACAGTGCTAAATGGAGATGATGAAGGCGAGTTCATGCCTAGATCGAATGTTGATATGACAGATGCTCCGGAACCTTCCCAAGATGCCGCTGATACTGATTCAAGTGACGATGAACCCGAACCCAATCAGGGGGAGGATTTCATTAATCCGTTTGCGGATCAGCATATTCAGGGGGAGGTTGGATCAAACCTGGGTGACAATTTGGAAGTCGATGCTGTTGCTACTACACGAGCAAATAGAGATCATCCAGTTGACATGATACTTGGAGATCCTACTGCAGGTGTTCAAACAAGAAGAAGCATAGCAGCGAATACTGGTTTATTTGTGTCGATTGAGAAGACTGGGATTGTGAACGAATGCTTGTATAGTTGCTTTATTTCCCAAGAGGAGCCGAAGAACATTCATATGGCTCTTAAAGACAATTCATGGGTTGAAGCTATGCAAGAGGAATTGGCCCAGTTTGCTAAGTTGAAGGTTTGGGAGTTGGTTGATCTTCCTAAAGGTGAAAGAGAGATTGGCACTAAATGGGTATTTAGGTGCAAGAAGGATGAAAGAGGAATAGTCACGCGAAACAAGGCTCGATTGGTGGTCAAAGGTTTCAATCAGCAAGAAGGGATTGATTACAATGAGGTGTTTGCACCAGTGGCGAGGTTGGAGGCAATTCGGTTGTTTCTGGCTTTTGCAACTTTCAAGGGCTTCAAAGTTTACCAACTAGACGTGAAGAGTGCGTTTCTTTACGGGAAAGTCCAAGAGGTGGTGTATGTCTCACAACCAGATGGGTTTGTTGATCTAGATTATCCAGATCGAGTGTACAAACTTGATAAGGCTTTGTATGGGTTACATCAAGCTCCCAGGGCGTGGTACGAGACACTGTCTACACATCTGATAAAGAATGGTTTTGAAAGAGGTCAGATTGACAGTACACTGTTCATCAAGAGGAAGAAGGAAGATTTTTTGCTAGTACAGGTGTACGTGGATGACATCATCTTTGGGTCATCTGATGAAAGCATGTGTAAAGAGTTCGAGCAGGTGATGAAGAGCAAGTTCGAAATGAGTGCTATGGGTGAGCTGTCCTACTTTCTGGGATTACAAGTTGAACAGAAGGCGGATGGGATGTTTATTCATCAAACAAAGTATGTGTATGACATTTTGAGTCGGTTCAAAATGAATGATTGCACTACTTCCAACACACCCATATGTGAAAATCACAATCTTGGCCCAGATCATGAAAGTACTGAAGATGTTGATCCTACTCAATACAGGGCAATGATTGGTTCTCTAATGTACTTGACTGCTTCAAGACCCGACATCATGTTTGCTGTATGCTTGTGTGCCAGATATCAGGCGAATCCTAAAGAGTCACACATGAAAGCAGTGAAGCGAATTATTCGTTACTTGAAGGGGAAACCTAAACTTGGGTTGTGGTATCCAGCTGATAGTGATTTGACGTTTGTTGCTTACACTGACTCAGACTTTGGAGGATGCAAATCGAACAGGAAGTCTACAACAGGTGGTTGTCAGTTCTTAGGAGGCAGGATCGTGTCTTGGCAATGCAAGAAGCAATCCTGTGTGTCTACCTCTACGTGTGAAGCTGAATATATTGCTGCTGGAAGCTGCTGCTCTCAGGTTCTCTGGATTCAACAGCAGATGCGCGATTACGGTTTGGATTTCACTCGTACTCCTATTATGATAGACAATAATGCCACTATTTCAATAACTAATAATCCCGTGAACCACAGTCGCACAAAACATATTGACATACGTCATCATTTTATACGGGATTGTGCTGAAAAGAGACTAATTGAATTACATCGAGTCGACACAGAGGATAACCTGGCAGATCTTTATACTAAAGCATTTGACAGGGCTCGCTTTGAACACTTAGTCGAACTCAACGGGATAAGGAATCCTGAATAACTGGTTTTTCATAAGAATTTTTGTAAATAGTTTACTGCTTTTCTTAAAAAATCAAAAACACAAAAAAAAAAAATTGAAAAATCAAAAGCATAAAAAAAATATAGAAAATCAAAAATGAGTTATCACTGT
Source organism: Helianthus annuus (assembly GCF_002127325.2). Classification (NCBI taxonomy): domain Eukaryota; kingdom Viridiplantae; phylum Streptophyta; class Magnoliopsida; order Asterales; family Asteraceae; genus Helianthus; species Helianthus annuus. The sequence continues at coordinate 77,832,821 of NC_035448.2, forward strand.
GTGAAAAGAAGAAATGATAGTACATCAGCAAGTTAGACTGTCACACTGAACTTGAAATTAAATTGCTTAAGTGTGATAGCAGCTTCATCATACGATGTACCAGTAGGCAAAAAGCATGAAATAATCAACTTACCAATGTGATATAAACTTAAATGAACTGAATATGAGTGGGGAACATATCAGTGATGTATGGTTTAATGACCTTAATTCTTGCGTTGATAGATTGCCAAAATCTGAAGTTTTGGGTCTTTATACTGTTGTTTTATCTAGGGATATCTTGGCTGTCTGTCTGTTAGAACTAAAATTGTACATGACCCCAGGAAAGATAGTCACTTGGAATTAGCTCATTTCTATTTGAATGTCTGTATATTTCCCGATACACACAATTTTGATCTGATTCTGAAATCTTCTCTGAAAAAAGTCGTGTACCTCCTTTGCTGCATCCAGATATATACTGACCTGGAGGTGCTAGGCAACGACAGCTTCTGCTGCATCCAGATACATGCTGACCTAGCTGTACGTTGTCGCGCTATAGATCTAATACACCCGAAAGAGGCCCTCAAGTGCCCAAAAGAAACCCAATAAACCTATATCAAACTGAGAAAATCTCATTTGATCTGTATATTATACCATCTCTACTAAAGATCTATTCTGTTCTCTTCTCAACCTATTCCCAGTTAAGATTTCAGAAATCAGGATTGGACTTGTGAAATATGTGGTAGGGAGGATACTTGCATGATAGAGTGTGCTGTTTATATTTCCAGGATTTGATTTGAATTTATTTGGGTGTTCATAGTTAAGCAATCAAAACATGATAAAACAGTTTAAATGCAGAACTAGACACAGTCAGAATATCTTAAAGGATGAATTCAGTATACTCACCTACTACGATGAATCTTTGTGCATACCTTGATCGTGGGGGTATATCCTGAAGTGGGACACGCTCGAATTTCATAAAATAAAATTACCTTAACGTATCATATGGTAATGGTACTTGAAATGTTCATGCATTTTGTTTAAGTGGACAAACATACTGGTAATCGTCTTGAACTGCTTTTCACGAAAAATTAAATAAAGAATTATATGATTGTGTGAAACAGTTTGCTTGTGCTGATATGATCTTCTTACCAATGATTCTCACAAAAATAGAGTGTTTATTGTTTTTTAATTAACTTGCTTTCAGAAAAATATAAAAATCCAAAAATAGTGTCTTTTTCTGTTTAAAATTCTTAACGTACGGAAAACTGTTATTCTTGGAGGAATTGTTACTGATAAGGGGAGACGGTGTTAGAAAGTGAGTTCAAAATTTTCATCAGGCAGGTTCTTGTGTGTTGAACAAAAAGTTTTGCGTGTTGGTGATGAAATTGAAAATGCTGAATCTGTGATACAGTTTAACTATCTCTTGAAAAATAATAATTTATTTAACCTTGTTGAAAAATTCTTATGGTTTTTCGAGATGTTTGTTTTATAGTATACAGATTGAAGCAGTTTGTTGCTGAGAAGTTGTTGTGACGTGTGAAGATGAGAGTTATGATTGGCTGCATGGTAGAACCTCCTTTCTATATTGCAGACAAGATTGAAGAGTTTGAAGATTGCTTTGCAAATGCTAAACTGGAGTTTACTCAAGTGCTAACGTGTTGAAGATTTGGTGATTGGATGCATCAGCTTAGGGGGAGTCTGTTGCTGACAGAAGCTGTTGAAGCTGAAGCTATCCAAAGACCAAAGACAGTGCAAGACTACTTGAAGATTGCAAGAAGACTGAGTGCAAGACTACTTGAAGATTGCAAGAAGACTGAAGACAAAGTTTTGACTCAAGACAAAGTTTTTATGAAGCTATTGTCAAGGGGGAGTTTGTTGGTGCATGTTTGTGACAACAGCTTAGATTTGGTCTTTGGATATCTTGTAATTAGTTAAACGATAAACAGTTAGCAGGTTTAGCTTTGTAATAGTTAGTTGTAATGTTTGGGCTTACTAAACCCAAGGAATTGGGTGATGGGGGCGAATTGGGCCTGTCCAATTCGCAGCCCAGGAGTGTAAATCTAGCCCACTTGTAAACCTTGTGTTATATAAACAAGGTTAGACATTAGGGTTAAGGTTAATCAGCCAAAACAGTTTGTGAGAAACATAATTTCGTGAGAGCACTAGCTTGGACGAATTTAGGGTTTGTGTTTAGGGTTTGATTGATTGTAATCAATCTTGATAGATAATCAATAAAACCCGGTTTGATTGGAATTGCTGTTTCAGTTTCTACACGTTTTCTGCTAATTCTGATCAAGAGGATTCCGCACTCTTGATTGGAAAGACGATTCTGTGACGATCCATAGACTCAAGGGGACCTACAGCAAGAATGCACATTTTGGCCGAAACTACGACTCGTCACTGAGCCTAGATAACGTGGTAATCAGTAGGTATAGTCACTACGGACTATAACCATCGTGATCACGCTCACGTTATGAAGTTCTAAGAACTTCGTGTTGACCATAGGCTGGTCAATGCAGAAAGTCAACAAAACGTTGACTTTCGGACTCGAAAAGCGAATAAAAGAGCGAAAGAAGACTTACGGAGGGTCCCCGAATGCTAATCTAGATCAAAATAGCTCAGGTATGAAACAAAGGTTCCAACTTAGAGCTTAGATCAGATTCTTGTGGGTTTTTGGAACAAAGGGGGGGGGGTATTTATAGGAAAAGCATAACCGTTAGGATCGTTTATCGAATATCGTGCCACGATCGGGTGCGTACACTTGTCAAAAATGTGGTGGTTACTGAAAATGGCCTTTGGCCTTTGATTGGGTGAAAGGGCATTGCCCCTTGATCGAACGAAAGGCCAACTGCATTAAATGCAAACATTGAATCTGGTCTGACAGTCCCACGCGGCCCGCCTCAATATGCAGGCCAAACTCACGCGGGCCGCCTGGCCTTGTCTGATCTGCACATATTTTCAGAATTGGCAGTTTTAGTCCCTGTTGCGTATTTAAGCCATTTCCGACACTTCTAAGGCCCGTAAAGCCAACTTTAAGGCCCTAAAATGATGCCTAAACATTGTGGACATGAAACATGCTCAAAAATGTTTCGGATGTTGGCTCGTTTGGCCGTACGATCGCGATGTTCGGTTAATTACGACGGAATGCGCATAAGCGCGGAAAACGATCCAAATGACGCAACGAATGGATTTTTCTCATACCAAACACTAAGGCATAATATTAGGATGCTAACATAAATTTTTGGATGTCCGGATGTATTCAGAACGTAAGTTATGCGCGAAGGTGCAAACTTGTGCACTTTTTGATACTTTTAGTCCCTGAATGACCCAAAAGTTTGTTTTAGCATACCAAACCCCTCAAAGCCTATTTCTAAGCTATATAAAGGATATTTATGGTATGTTTAACTTATGGACATGTTCCGGAATGTTCGTTACAGTTCAAATTGGCATAGTTTCACAGTTTGTCAAGTTTAGTCCCTGTAAGCGAATTAACTTGTTTTTGCCATACCAAAGCCTTCACAACTTATTTCTATGTTATGTAAAGGTTATTTAAGGTATGTTAAGTATATGTTGATGTCCCGGAGTATTTGTCGCATTAAACTGAGTACGTTTTCGCACCAGGTTGCGTATAATTCTCCAGAAAGCGATGTAAAGTTTGAAATTGAACTAGAATTGATATGTGCAATAGATACACATATTTATACAAGATCCCAAGTATGAAATACGATATTTCATCGGCTTGGTATTTGTTTGATGGTCGCGGTGACACAGGTGTCACAGTCTCCCCTACTTTAGGAAATTTCGTCCCGAAATTTATTTGTAGGAGTCTATTTGTGACTCTGCCAAATAACCATCAGCGATATGCAAAGTAATGTCCTGTCATTTCCTTAACGGTCATTCTTCAGAAACGAAATGAACAAACGGAGTCATTTTCAATGGTTGCTTCATCAGAAGTGGAAATGAAGGATTACACAAAGGATATTCATTTCCCCAACGGATAAATCTTCAGAAACGAAAATGAACTAACGAAGTCATTTTCAACGGTTGCTTCATCAGAGTTGGAAATGAAGGATTACACAACGGATATTCATTTCCCCAACGGATAAATCGTCAGAAACGAAAATGAATTAACGGAGTCATTTTCAACGGTTGCTTCATCAGAGTTGGAAATGAAGGATTACACCACGGATATTCATTTCCCCAACGGATAAATCTTCAGAAATGAAAATGAACTAACGGAGTCATTTTCAACGGTTGCTTCATCAGAGTTGGAAATCAAGGATTACACAACGGATATTCATTTCCTCAACGGGTAAATCTTCAGAAACGAAAATGAACTAACGGAGTCATTTTCAACGGTTGCTTCCTCAGAGTTGGAAATGAAGGATTACACAACGGATATTCATTTCCCCAACGGATAAATCGTCAGAAACGAAAATGAACTAACGGAGTCATTTTCAACGGTTGCTTCATCAGAGTTGGAAATGAAGGATTACACAACGGATATTCATTTCCCCAACGGATAAATCTTCAGAAACGAAAATGAACTAACGGAGTCATTTTCAACGGTTGCTTCATCAGAGTTGGAAATGAAGGATTACACAACGGATATTCATTTCCTCAACGGGTAAATCTTCAGAAACGAAAATGAACTAACGGAGTCATTTTCAACGGTTGCTTCATCAGAGTTGGAAATGAATAGAGTTAACTCTAGACACATGACAGAACTTGCTGTGGTTTCTGTGCACTAAATTCCATAATTATGTATGCATCCATAATTACGTAATCCCTTACACAGTCCGCACAGTTTGTTTTGTAATGTTTTGGGGAAGGATATCAAACTTGTGACGAGGGTGACTAGACTTCCATCGGTTCCTTTTAATTAGATCGACAGGGGATCCTCTTGGTTAGGCCACCAAGGAGTCCCTTCAGCTATATCATCACATGATATCCCTAACCAGATTTTTGGATGAATCTGTTTAGCTAGACCACTCAAGGGGTCTAATTATGAAGTAGTACTTTATAATCCGAGGGACTTAACTATAACATAGAAGTCCATTGAGGATTTTAAGTAATACCTTTGGGTATCCTACTATGAATCTCTTGTACACGGATATGTAAGATTCTACGAAGATTTGGATAACATAATTTGGATCACACAACAACACATAAGGAAACACATAAGCACATAGTCACATAATTGTTTAACTTGATTATAATTTGTTATTAACTTGTTATTGATTGAATACGGATATGGAAACCAATCGACGGGTCTCAATGTTCACTGGAATCTATCTGAGAAGATAGAAAGATCTCCCAAAATTCGATTTTTGATTTCAAGGAATCACCAACATTCGAATTAAGGCATACACAATTAAGGACTTACGGGAAATCCTTAGGTACCCTATTAAGGATTTATAGTGGTACCTTGGGTATTTGTCTCATGTTGTAACTTGCGCTTTGTACTTCGTTTCCTTAGAATAAACGGGTTCTTAGGAATTTTGTGGAAGACGCAAGAGGTCATAGAATGGGAGAATTTTGGGGGTAGTTTGTTCTTCAAGGAATACGGTTTCTTGATTGTCGGTATTGTAAGGGATATGTCGTTTATACATGCAACCACAGAAATACATTGGAATGTAAATAAAAGATTTATTTATAAATGATGATAACAACTGTTTCCTGGATCTTGACAACAAAAGAAAATACTACATAAGACGCGATTATTTCTAAACGATGTTGTCTTCTAGTCAGTCAGATGCTCATCCCAGTGCTGGGTTTGCATTAGCAAGCTTTGGGCAATTTCTTCGGAAATGACCCATCTCGCCACAGCTGAAACAAGAGCCTGGTAGAAAACGACCTTGAGCAGGATTGTTGCCAGCTTGGTTTGGTGTAGCTGCAGTTGGGCAGACTCTTGCGGTGTGGCCTATAAGCCCACAAGTTTGGCATTTGCGGCACTGTACGTTGGCATGATGATGGAGGCTACATTGGTTGCACAAGGGTGCTGTTCCATTGTATGGTTTTCTAGCAGGGGGTTGAGCTGGTTGGTTGGGGACTGCTTGACCATTGTGAGCGACCACGGCGAAGTTCTGAGAAGCCTTTTGCTTCTTTGACTTCTTAGGAGATTCAGTCTGTTCATCCATGGTCTTTGATTCCTCGATTGGCTTCTTGTCACCCTTTCGAAAAAGTTTATGCTTTCTGATCTGCGATTCAGTCAAGGTTGCAGATAGCTCAATGGCCTGACGGAGTGTGGTAGGGTTGCTACCAGTGACAATGTCTTGTACCGAGTCAGGCAGGCCGTCGATGTACCTTTCGATAGCCTTGTCGAGTGGGGCGACCATAGTCGGGCAAAGTAGACTCAACTCCTCAAACCTATCAGTATATGCCCTGTGTTCGCCACTATCTTGTTTCAAATCATCAAACTCTTTCTCCAACGCTCGTTGTTCATGACGAGGACAAAACTCTCTCATCATAAGAGCTCTCAGTTCAGCCCATGTTTGTGCTAGAGCAACATCTGCACCACGGTCTCTCATTACCCCGTTCCACCATGTAAGAGCCCTTTTCTGAAACACACTCGAAGAAAACTCGACCTTGCGATTTTCCGGACACTGCACGTGGCGAAAGGTATTCTCGATGCTCTCGAACCATTGGAGAAGCCCAGTTGCTCCCTCAGAACCACTAAACTTGAGTGGTTTAGCCGAGTTAAAGTTCTTGAAATTGCATGTACCATTGTTGTTGTTGTTGGCTTGGTTCCATTGAGCAAAGAGATTTGGGAATTGAGCAGCCATCTGCTGCGCAATAATTTCTGCCAGCTCGGCAGTTGCTATCTGGTGTTCAGGTCGAGGAGGCATTCTAAAAGGGGAAAAACATGAAAGGAAACAAATAAAATGGTATTGGGTAAGAATAGGATGTTACAATCACTGACCGTAATCACGGTTGATGGTCATTTGTTTGAATCATGAAGCAAACAAACAACGCCAAGGCTGAATCAAAGCAAATAGATCCTCATAGTGTATCGCGAAGACATGCTCGCCTATAAGTGGACACTCACCCCAAGAGTTCCCAGGTAAGAGTGACTGGTCCGATTATGTGGATTTGTACGAACACTCTAACCTTAGACAGAAAACCCAGGGTACAGGCATTCACTCTTCCAGTTCGCACGTGTTCACACTATTTAGGACCCAAAACTTTGATGGGAGTTTTGAAAATTCAAAGGGGTTCAAAACCTTATAACAGAGGGTTCAAAACCTAGTAATCAATCATCCTAGGACAGATGATTGGTTTTCAAAGCGGTTTTGAAATTTATGTTCTTGTTGTGGTCGTCGCCTAAGGATAGGTGACGGTATTGTTTTATGACTAAACGCAAGTGAACTCGCGTTAGGATCCTAGGAAGGTTATAGACTAGGTCAAAGCATTACTAATAACCTATTTCCCTATAACCATTGGCTCTGATACCATCTTTTCTGTCACACCCCGACCACGAAGAACATACAAATCGTGGCGGAAACATCGGGGAGTGTTGTAACAGAATCAATTGTTCAAATCCATGGTAAATGAAGTTTCGTTTTATTAATCAAACATGAAAGTTTACATTGCTTTAAACAAGAACCAAAGAATACATAACATAATTTAACTAGTTCTTGTCTCGTTTTAAGTCACTAAGGCACAGGTCCGCCTAAGTATGTCTTGATAAGTCCTATGCATCATCTCCTGAAAACACATGTGAAAATAGGTACGTCAGCATAAAAATGCCTGTGAGATACATTGGTTTTGTAAAAACGGGATTCATGACTTATGTTTGAGAAAATGTTTAGTCATGAACCTTGTAATTTGCTTTGTCTTGTAAATCATTTGAAAAACGATAAGATCAGATGATATGTATAAATAAGAGAACACTGTATGGTTAAACGGATAACCATGTAAAATGAGTTTGTAAAACAATGTCTCATGAAAAGTGTGTTATTTGTATAAAATGTCATATGTCTCAAATTGAAATGATTCAAATAACGCTACGATATGTAATACCATACAAACACTTATATATAGGAAGTACCAGCGGCGTATCCACCATGCTTGTATCATATTACACACGCCTCGTTACTTAATCACTTACTCAAACCAAACCATCAAGATGAAATGTTTATGTATATTCAAATGTCTATTGTCAAATGTAAATCATGTCAACGGATACAACTGGTTCACACGGTTTAATGGTTACAAACGGTTCATATAATCAAACGGGTTTAGACGGTTCACATGGTCAAATGGTCACAACGGTTCAAAATGTAGCATAATGTGTTCATATGCTGGATGAGCATATGCAACAGAAATGCAATGTAAAACAATGTACTAAGTACGCACACAATGGGCATACATAGCATGTAATGCAAAGCAATGTACTAAGTACGCACGCAATGGGCATACATAGCATGTAATGTAAAACGATGTACTAAGTACGCACACAATGGGCATACATAGCATGAAATGTAAAGCGATGTACTAAGTACGCACACAATGGGCATACATAGAATAAAATGTAAAGCGATGTACTAAGTACGCACACAATGGGCATACATAGCATGAAATGTAATGTAAAGTGTTGTGCTAAGTATGCACACGATGGACATACATAGCATAAACACAATGAAATCATGTACTATATATGTACTATCGAACATAGCAAGTATATGATGTGAAAACAGGAAAGTATGAAAGTAACAGATAGGCACATGTGTTTCACCCCAAAACAGTTTGGAAAACAGTAAAAGAGGGGTTCAATGTACTCACCTGAGATTGCTTTGGAGTTCTTGTATAATAACCAGATAATGCTAAAGATCACGGGATATCAAACGGCACCTAATAGCTAGCTATGTTAATATACCGGACCAAATCGGAAGGATCGGATAGTACGCGGGTTCGTAAAACAAACGAGTATGGAGACTCGTGTAATATGGTTTAACAAAGCCTACATACTAAAATGAAACTTAACCTAAGTGCTTACGGTCCATCACGACTCGTTTAGGTAGCTTATGCTAGCCTAACGCGTCGTTCGCGTAGAACGCGTTCGGAACGCCTAACATCGCGACCACAAGGTATAACCTTGGAAGGTTATAGCTATGGTCACCTAATGTGTTTGGTCGGATCCTAATGATCGACCAAATGGGTTGGGTTCGAAAGTATAAGCGATGGTTTAGATCGCTTACCTTACGACCGTATATAAGCACTAAACTAAAAGTGACGAGCTAAGCATGTTAGAACATGCTTAACTAAGTTTAGAAAACAGGTTTGGCATCAAAACAAATGGCTTTGATGCTCACGAGTAGTTTGGTTACAAAATATGCAAGAATGCACATTTTGGCCGAAACTACGACTCATCACTGAGCCTAGATAACGTGGTAATCAGTAGGTATAGTCACTACGGACTATAACCATCGTGATCACGCTCACGTTATGAAGTTCCAAGAACTTCGTGTTGACCATAGGTTGGTCAATGCAGAAAGTCAACAAAACGTTGACTTTCAGACTCGAAAAGCGAATAAAAGAGCGAAAGAAGACTTACGGAGGGTCCCCGAATGCTAATCTAGATCAAAATAGCTCAGGTATGAAACAAAGGTTCCAACCTAGAGCTTAGATCAGATTCTTGTGGGTTTTTGGAACAAAGGGGGGGGGGGTATTTATAGGAAAAGCATAACCGTTAGGATCGTTTATCGAATATCGTGCCACGATCGGGTGCGTACACTTGTCAAAAATGTGGTGGTTACTGAAAATGGCCTTTGGCCTTTGATTGGGTGAAAGGGCATTGCCCCTTGATCGAACGAAAGGCCAACTGCATTAAATGCAAACATTGAATCTGGTCTGACAGTCCCACGCGGCCCGCCTCAATATGCAGGCCAAACTCACGCGGGGCGCCTGGCCCCGTCTGATCTGCACATATTTTCAGAATTGGCAGTTTTGGTCCCTGTTGCGTATTTAAGCCATTTCCGACACTTCTAAGGCCCGTAAAGCCAACTTTAAGGCCCTAAAATGATGCCTAAACATTGTGGACATGAAACATGCTCAAAAATGTCCCGGATGTTGGCTCGTTTGGCCGTACGATCGCGATGTTCGGTTAATTACGACGGAATGCGCATAAGCGCGGAAAACGATCCAAATGACGCAACGAATGGATTTTTCTCATGCCAAACACTAAGGCATAATATTTGGATGCTAACATAAATTTTTGGATGTCCGGATGTATTCAGAACGTAAGTTATGCGCGAAGGTGCAAACTTGTGCACTTTTTGACACTTTTAGTCCCTGAATGACCCAAAAGTTTGTTTTAGCATACCAAACCCCTCAAAGCCTATTTCTAAGCTATATAAAGGATATTTATGGTATGTTTAACTTATGGACATGTTCCGGAATGTTCGTTACAGTTCAAATTGGCATACTTTCGCAGTTTGTCAAGTTTAGTCCCTGTAAGCGAATTAACTTGTTTTTGCCATACCAAAGCCTTCACAACTTATTTCTATGTTATGTAAAGGTTATTTAAGGTATGTTAAGTATATGTTGATGTCCCGGAGTATTTGTCGCATTAAACTGAGTACGTTTTCGCACCAGGTTGCGTATAATTCTCCAGAAAGCGATGTAAAGTTTGAAATTGAACTAGAATTGATATGTGCAATAGATACACATATTTATACAAGATCCCAAGTATGAAATACGATATTTCATCGGCTTGGTATTTGTTTGATGGTCGCGGTGACACAGGTGTCACACCTTGTCATTTGTTACTTTCCGGTTTCAGTACCGAAATGCTGCCGAAGTGTCTACTCGCTGTAAATCATTGTCAAATCAATCAAAAGACAGTTTAAAGTGTATTGCAAGCTGAATTACCTTAATACGTTTGTTTCCGCCTCTCATATTGAGCAAAAACTCTTCTGATCGACTCGTTTTGGGTCAGAAAACGATCCTACACACCCGAATTCTGTATTTTGTCCAAAAACTTCGTTTCATGATCATAACTTGTCCAAGTTATTTATTCTATCAAGTAATATATTTTCATAATATATTCTCTTGTATTTGTCTAAGTATGTTGTATGTGTATTTTTGTATTTTCACTCCTTAGGAGTATTTAGTGTATTTTCAAGTCCTAATACACTATTACATGTAATACATACTACATACACTTAGCACAAAATTTGGTGATCAATAAATATATATATTTCTCTAAAAAATATACATACTTAATGTCAATTTTAATCTTGAAGAAATCATCATTTCTAAACACAAAAATTAGGGAAACCTTGGTAAATGTTTTTAGATACATTTTTAGGGAATAAGTTTCTCAAAAACTTATATTTTTCTAAGTGTCAAAATTTTATAAAAAAATTTGATATAGTTTCCCCTAAAAATGGAGGTTTCCCATGTTTTCAGAACATCACATGTGTTTATTTTCTTTTAAATCATCAACAACATCAATCAACACAATCAAGTCTTACCATAAGCCTAGATCATGTAAATTACACTACATCATGAACTTGAAGTTCTTGTAAAAACTTGTAGTAACTTACCATGTTATTTAGTAGGTTTAGTTACCCTTAAAAACATGATTGTTTGTTTGTAAATCTCGTTCTTGAAGGATTTAGTCATTTACAACTTGTAAGATGATTTTTCTAAAAATACTTCTTTTGTATTTTTCTTGTTTCATAAGTGTTTATACACTTGTTTTTCTACTAAAAATAGTGTAGGTTTGAGTAAAAACCAAGATCTTCTAAAAATCATATTTTAAACTTGGTTTTCTTGGAAAATTACTTATAAATCTTGGATCTACAAGTTCACTAGTTTACTTTGTTTAAAATCATTTTACTTTCAAGTTCATGTTTAATCAAGAAGATGATCATCTTTGTGTAAACACATAATCATCTCCTAATCTTGCTAGATCATGTGTTTAATCACAATCTAGAAAGCTTCATATGAAGATTAACATCATCATCTCTAGTAAACAACTATCAAATATTATTCATGCACCAAACAATATCATTTCAACACTATTTCATCATATAACAAGCTTTATGTTCCATGATTCATGTTCAAGTCTTTTAGTGTTCTATTTATTTCAACTTAATATATCTTTTATCTACTAAAAATATGAAGTAACAAGGGTGTTCAAGGATCTTACAACTAGCTTAAAGCTAGGGAAGAACAATGAAGAAGATTGAGTGGATAATAGCACACAAGAGAGGTCCTTCAAGTTCTTCAAGCACCAAACCTTCTTAAACACCTTCTTGCACCTTATGTGAAGCTTGGAAGGAATGAACTAGGGTTGATGATGGTGACTGTATAATGAAGGGGTTACGGCCAAGAATGGGGGCCAAGGGAGGAGTGAGGTGGTGTTGTGAGGAAGATGATGGTTCATGTTTCTTATAATCTCCAATTTGAGTATTGTCCAACATGTAATGTGTCCCCTAAGTACACTAACAAATCTCCATCCATATCTTTAGGAAGATTAGCAAAAGATTTAGTAGATTGAGAAAATCTTAGTGTGGGGGCCCACCATGTGACCGTCCACATGTAGTGGGGGGGGGGGTTAAGTGTAAATTACAATCCCTAATTACAATAATAAGTTAAGTTTCAATTGTCTTGGTTAGGGATTTAATGTGTTGTTATGTTGTAAGGGGTGTTATGGTGTTCGGGGACCATAACTAGCTTAAAACAAATAAACAATGCTTCTAGTAATATTTTGATGTTCCGGGTAATGTCCAGTTGTTCGGTTAAATACAGGTTCGTTAAAGTGCTAAATTGCACCGTTTAGTGTCCTTTATGTATCCTTTTGTGACACTTTTAATTCCCAACACTTAGGGAAGTATTCTGGACCATTTAGTCATGTTTTTACATGGTAATATCTTGTTATATTGCTGAATTTTGCTGAATTATATAAAATTCAGCTTTTAAAGTGTATTTCAGGTGCTTTTTAGTGCGTATTTTAGCTTCCGGAAAGTCTATATATAAACCCTTGTATGTACTCTTGGGTTTTAATGTATTCTTGTCGTTGGACCTACACCTAGGCTCCAATTCTATTGTCTAACTGCTTTCTGCAGAATTGTTGACACAATGTGTCTTACCGGTGAGTTTACTAGTATTTCTGATGCAACGCTGTTCATTAATGCATAAAGTAATTCTTGTAGTATAAAACGTGCATGAATTCACTTGTATAGAATGTAATCAGACAATGTTGACATTTAAGCACAAAATTGCAGTCATTAAATAATAATTAAAGTGTACGGAAATTACCGGTTTAGTGCCAGTTGTCACACTTAGAAACTCCATGTTATACTTATGTATGGACCGGAGCCGGGTTCAAGGAAGATTCGTAGCGGACCAGTCACAAGTGAGTCATATATTTCCCTCTGCCCCACTGCATCGAGCGTCTCGTAATATACTTGTCTTGGTGGCTCTTTGTGGCGAGCTTGCAAGATTTCATAGCGATTTGGGAACTCCAACTCAGCAATTTTAAACCTCAGAAATGTGTGGAGCCATCCTGCAAGAAAGAACCAGTAAGACAGTTGATACATATGAAAAAAATGTAAAATATGATATTAGGGGCTCTGGACACGGCCCCGTGTTGGTTGGGTACGACCCCGTGTCCGAGAATTATCTTGGTCACGGCCCCGTGCTGAAACAACACGGCCCCATGTCGATGAGTCTGTTCATCCAAAATTTAAGGTTTCCGAGCCGACTTCGAAAAATCTAAAATTTTTGGTTCATTAGCAGCGCCTAACCCCGATTAAGAAACCCTAATTATCATTTTTTACCATAAATGCTCGTTTACCCTTCCGATTTTATCATTTCCCATCAAGAACAAGGGTTTAGCAAAAACAGTGTGAATCAATCGATTTCCTCAACAATGTTCAACCATTTACTTTCAAAATTACTACTTCTAACAAGATCTAAACAAAAATTCGGTGTTGACACGGGTCTAGTTCAAGAACCCTAGATTAAACCCGAATTTTTGGGTGTTAAACTACATGCAAATCGTTACACTAACTACAATGATGTTAGAATCATACCTTGTGGTTGGTTGGATCGATCGAACGTGTAAAATGTGACACTTGTGCCTCCGTGACCATCAAACAAAAACCAAATCAATGAAATATTATGTTTCATACTTGGGATTTGTAAAAATATGTGTATCGTTTACACATATCAATTCTTGTTCGATTTCGGGCTTTAAATCGCTTTCTGGAAGGTTATACGCGATCTGATGTGTGAATATAACCAGTTTAATGCAACAAACACCCCAGAATAGTGACATAGGCTTAACATACCTTAAATAACCTTTACATAACTTAGAAATAAGTTTTGGATGGGTTGGTATGCCGAAATCAAGTTTATTCGCTTACAGGGACTAAATTCGACAAACTGCGAAAGTATGTCAATTTGTACTGTAACAAACCTTCCGGAACATGATCATAAGTTAAACACACCCTAAATATCCTTTACATAGCTAAGAAATAGGTTTTGAGGTGTTCAGTGTGCTAAAATAAACTTCATGCTCATTCAGGGACTAAAAGCGTCAAAAAGTGCATAAGTTTGCATTTTCACGCATATTTTACGTTCTGAATACTTCCGGACTTCCAAAAATTTATGTAAGCATTAAAATATTTTATTTTAGTGTTTGGCATAATAATATTTCATTCGTCACTTAATTTGGATCGTTTTTGCGTTCGTTACAACTTCCATCGTAATCAAGCGAATAACGCGATCGTACGACCAAACGAGCCGACATCCGAGATGTTTTTGAGCATGTTTTGAGTTCCCTATACTTTAACTTCATTTTAGAGCCTTGAAATGAGGTTAACGGGGTTTAAACGCATCGAAAAAGGCCTTAAACACATGCAGGGACCAAAACTGTCATTTTTGAAACTTTTCTGTATCTTGCACATGCTAGCGTAGCGCGAGCAACTTCTGCCTATCCCGTGGCGCTACGCGAGCACCTCATCTGGGTCTATTTTGTAAGCTTTTCAATACCGTTAGCTGGTTTTGGGGCACCCCTAGTATCCCAAAACCATGGGCCACATGTGTACGATCCAGATCGAAGCTCAATTATCGAGGAACGATCCTAACGGTTGTGCAAAAACTATAAATACCCACCTCCTCTTCACTTCTTCTTCACACATTTGCTCTCAACTTCTTCTCTAAGTTGAAGATCCCCTTGTGGAACTTCATACCTGAGAAATTTTGGGTTCAAATGTTCAAGGCTTGGACCCGTTGTAAGTATTCTTTCGTTCTTTTGTTCGTTTTAGCGTTAAAGTCAAACTTTGTTTGACTTCCTGCGTTGACCAGTTTATAGTCAACGCGAAGTTTGGTTGAACTTCATAACGTGAGCGTAATCATGATGGTTATAGTCCCTAGTGACTATACCTACTGATTACCACGTTATCTAGGCTCAGTGACGAGTCGTAGTTTCGGCCAAAATGCGTTTTCTCGCGTATTTTGTAACCAAACTACTCTAGGGTATTAAAACCGTTTGTTTTAATACCAAACCTGTTTTCTAACTTTACTAAACATGTTCTAGCATGTTTAGCTCGTCGCTTTTAGATTTGTGCTTGTTTAGGGTCATAAAGGTAAGCGATCTAATCAATCGCTTATACTTTCGAACCCGACCATTTGGTCGATCATTAGGATCCGACCAAACACTTTAGGTGACCATAGTTGTATAGGGAATAACCTTTTGAGGTTATACCTTATGGTCACGTCGTTTAAGTAGTGGTATGATAAGTAATTCTTATGCCTTAGGAAAATTACCAAAATGCCCTTTTTACGCATAAATTCATTTTAAGCATATGTAACCTAAGTTTTGACATCTAAACTGATTAGACAATAATATTAGACATGTTAAGGCATACATTACTTGTCATAGGGCTAGTTAGGCGGTCCAAACGCGTTTTACGCGAACGACGCGTTACAGTAGCGTGAGCTTCCTAAACGGGTCGTAATGGATCGTAAGCACTTAGGTTAGGTTTCCTTTTAGTATGTAGGCCTTGTAAAACCATATCATATGAGTTCCCACACTCATTTGGTTTACGAGACCTCATCCTATCCGATCTTCCGATTTAGGTCCGGTTTATTTATGTAGTTATCAATATTAGGTGCCGTTTGATTCCGTGCTCCTCTAGCTTTGCTTGGTAGTTGTTCAAGACTCCTAAGCACTCTCAAGTGAGTACATAGTCCCCTCATTTACTGTTTTCCAAACATTTTGTGGTGAAACACATGTGCCTACTTGTTACTTTCATGCTTTTCATGTTTTCATATCATATACTCGCTATGTTCACTAGTACACTATTAGTATATGATTTCATTATGTTTTTGCTATGTATGCCCATTGTGTGCATACTTAGTACATCGTTTTACATGACATTTTATGCTTTGTATGTTCATCATACTTAGTACATTTTACATCACATGCTATGTATGCCCATTGTGTGCATACTTAGTACATGGTTTTACATAACATTTCATGCTATGTATGTTCATCATACTTAGTACATTTTACATCACATGCTATGTATGTCCATTGTTGCATACTTAGTACATTGTTTGAGCATTTTTACCTATGGTTTAGTTGATACAAATTTCACTTGCCATACATGACATTTTGTTTACACATTACTCGATGGACATTTGACATAAACATTTATGACACGGTTTTCACGAAGACATTTGACAATTGGTTTAGACATGGGCAATTTACATTGGTGGTTTGTTTGGTAAGTGATTTAAGTAACGAGACGTGTGTAATGTGATACAAGCATGGTGGATACGCCGCTGGTACTTCCTATATATAAGTGCTTGTATTATATTACATGTCGTAGCGTTATTTAAATCATTCATTTTGGACTTATACATTTTATACAAATAACATATTTTCACAAGACATTGTTTTACAAAACAGTTTGTTTTGTACAAATTCATCTTACTTGGTTATTCATTTAACCTTAAATATTTTTTTACTATACATATTTATCATCGCTTTACAAACGATTTATAAAACAAAACATTTTACAAGGATCATAACTGACTTTTGTTAAACAACTTTTTCTCAACTTATAAGTCATGAATCCTAATTTGAATAAAACCTATGTACTCGCCGGCATTTTTATGCTGACGTATTTTCACATGTGTTTCAGGTACAATAGTTGATGATATTTGATGATGATATTGATGCATGCTCACATAGGATTGGACGAGTGCCTTAGTGACATTAAAAGATGCAAGACTAGTTAACTATGTTATATTTTCTTTGTCGTTAAGACATTGTAATACATTTAATTCAATAAAACGAAATTTGTTAATCCATGGTTGTGAAACAATGATTTTGTTACAACACTCCCCGACGTTTCCGCCACGTTTTGTTGTTTTACGTGGTCAGGGTGTGACAGAAAAGTTGGTATCAGAGCCAATGGTTATAGGGAGTTAGGTTATTAGTAATGCTTTGACCTAGTCTATAACCTTCCTAGGACCCTAACGCGAGTTTACTTGCGTTTAGTCATAAACAATACCGTCACTTATCCTTATGTGACAACCACAACAAGAACATAAATTTGATCTGCCTTGAAAGCTAATCATCTATTCTAGGATGATTTATTATAAGGTTTTGAACCCTTCCAGTTTGACTCATATTTGGCTTAGTGCCTTTTGAGTTTTCAAACTCGTCAAAGTTTGGGTCTAAATAATGTGAACACGGGCAAACTGGAAGAGTGGGTGCCTGTACCCTGAGTTTTCTGTCTAAGGCTAGAGTGTTCATACAAATCCGCAATATCGGACCAGTCACTCTTACCTGGGAACTCTTGGGGTGAGTGTCCACTTATAGGCGAGCATGTCTTCGCGATACATTATATTGACCCGCTTACTTTGATTAGTCACCGTCTCATTTCTTTGCCTTTGGTAACAAACAAATGGTCACAATCTTCATGTGTTGTCATTTCCTTTTGACTATCTTTCGCTTGTTTCCTCCTATGCCTTCCATTGTCTTCAAGATGCCTCTTCATCGCAACAACACTCAAATGTCTGAACCAGGTGCTGCAATTACCCAGCGAATAGGCGTCGTACTTAAGAGGACCGTTGATTTAGCTATCGCCATGACTCGCCTCAGGGATGAAGCCGTATAAGGGAATTGCTCCTTGGTGCAATCAATGCCACCGTCATTATCCGAATCGAATACCCTGTTTCAAATGTACCCACGGTGGACGATGGGGACATTTGGTTAACATGTGCCGCTTTGCAATCCAAAGCAAAGCTGTTACAAATCCTGCTGCTCCTCAACCTTCAAATTCTGCTTCATATGTCGCCTTGGCATATCTAGCGCCTCAACCTCATGAACTTTCTACCTTGTGTATCGACTTAAGCACGCCTAATGCAAGGTGTCGAAACACCTCTCTTTACACAAATCCCAAAATCCATGTAGGATCTTTTTATCCTCATAATTAGATCCTTGTGGATGGGTAACGTTCATCGGAGCCCTTAATTGAATTCTTTGTATGATTCAATACGTACATTACAATTCAATAAGGACAAAGCCGAATTCCTATTAAGATTTTCCTATCTTCATAGATAGATTCTTTAAAATGATTAAAGTGCCAAATGAAATCCACGGATTGGATTCCTGGTGTGCTTTAAATGTTCGTGTCCAAAGATAACAAATTAAAGGTCAAGTTAATCAATTATGTGATTATGTGCTTATGTGTTCCCTTTTATGTTTTTGTGTGATCCAAATTTCTGTTATCCAAATCCTCGTAGAATCTTCCATATCTTCGTATAAGGGATTCATAGTAGGATATCAAAAGGTACTACCTCAATCCTTAATGGGCTTCAACGTTATAGTTAAAACCCTTGGGTTATGAATTACTATTCCATAAATTAGACCCCTTGAGTGGTCTAGTTAAACAGATTGATCCAAAAATCTGGTTAGGAATATCATGTGATGATATAGCTGAAAAGACTCCTTGGTGGTCAAATTAAAGTGATCATTTGTCGATCTAATTAAAAGGACCTTATGGTAGTCTAGCCACACTCATCACAGGTTTGATTTTCTTCCCCTACACATTATGAAATGCACTGTGCGGACTGTGCAAGGAATTACGTAATTATGGACGCGTACATAATTATGGAATTTAGTGCATAGAAACCACAGCAAGTTTTGTCATGTATCTGGAGTTAACCCTTTTCATTTCCGTTTCTGAGGAAGCAACCGTTGAAAATGGCTCCGTCAGTTCATTTTCGTTTCTGAAGATTGTCCGTTGAGGAAATGAATATCCGTTTGTTTATCCTTTTCATTTCCGTTTCTGATGAAGCACCAGTTGAAAATGACTCCATCAGTTCATTTTCGTTTCTGAAGATTGTCCGTTGAGGAAATGAATATCCGTTTGTTTATCCTTTTCATTTCCATTTCTGATGAAGCACCCGTTGAAAATGACTCCGTCTGTTCATTTTCGTTTCTGAAGATTGTCCGTTGAGGAAATGAATCTCCGTTTGTCTACTCCTTCATTTCCGTTTCTGATGAAGCACCCGTTGAAAATGATTCCGTCTGTTCATTTTCGTTTCTGAAGATTGTCCGTTGAGGAAATGAATCTCCGTTTGTTTTTTCCTTCATTTCTGCTTCTGAAGAATACTCGTTGAGGAAAATGACTCCTTCTGTTCATTTTCGTTTCTGAAGAATGTATGTTAAAGAAATGACAGGATTTTTTGCCTTGCATATCTCTAGTGGTTATTTGACACAAAGTCACAGACAGACTCCTACGAATAAATTTCGGGACGGAATTTCCTAAAGTAGGGGAGACTGTGACACTTGTGCCTCCGTGACCATCAAACAAAAACCAAATCAATGAAATATTATGTTTCATACTTCGGATTTGTAAAAATATGTGTATCGTTTGCACATATCAATTCTTGTTCGATTTCGGGCTTTAAATCGCTTTCTAGAAGGTTATACGCGATCTGATGTGTGAACATAACCAGTTTAATGCAACAAACACTCCGGAATAGTGACATAGGCTTAACATACCTTAAATAACCTTTACATAACTTAGAAATAAGTTTTGGATGGGTTGGTATGCCGAAATCAAGTTTATTTGCTTACAGGGACTAAATTCGACAAACTGCGAAAGTATGTCAATTTGCACTGTAACAAACCTTCCGGAACATGATCATAAGTTAAACACACCCTAAATATCCTTTACATAGCTTAGAAATAGGCTTTGAGGTGTTCGGTGTGCTAAAATAAACTTTATGCTCATTCAGGGACTAAAAGCGTCAAAAAGTGCATAAGTTTGCATTTTCACGCATATTTTACGTTCTGAATACTTCCGCACTTCCAAAAATTTATGTAAGCATTAAGATATTTTATTTTAGTGTTTGGCATAATAATATTTCATTCGTTGCTTAATTTGGATCGTTTTTGCGTTCGTTACAACTTCCGTCGTAACTAAGCGAATAACGCGATCGTACGACCAAACGAGCCGACATCCGAGATGTTTTTGAGCATGTTTTGAGTTCCCTATACGTTAACTTCATTTTAGAGCCTTGAAATGAGGTTAACGGGGTTTAAACGCATCGAAAAAGGCCTTAAACACGTGCAGGGACCAAAACTGTCATTTTTGAAACTTTTCTGTATCTGGCACATGCTAGCGTAGCGCGAGCAACTTCTGCCTATCCCGTGGCGCTACGCAAGCACCTCATCTGGGCAGAAATTCCATTTTTGCAACCCGAGGTCCATTTTCAGCACTGCTCTTGAAGTTTAGGGTCTATTTTGTAAGTTTTTCAATACTGTTAGCTGGTTTTGGGGCACCCCTAGTATCCCAAAACCATGGGCCACATGTGTATGATCCATATCAAAGCTCAATTATCAAGGAACGATCCTAACGGTTGTGCAAAAACTATAAATACCCACCTCCTCTTCACTTCTTCTTCACACATTTGCTCTCAACTTCTTCTCTAAGTTGTAGATCCCCTTGTGGAACTTCATACCTGAGAAATTTTGGGTTCAAATGTTCAAGGCTTGGACCTGTTGTATGTATTCTTTCGTTCTTTTGTTCGTTTTAGCATTAAAGTCAAACTTTGTTTGACTTCCTGCATTGACCAGTTTATGGTCAATGCGAAGTTCGGTTGAACTTCATAACGTGAGCGTAATTATGATGGTTATAGTCTCTAGTGACTATACCTACTGATTACCACGTTATCTAGGCTCAGTGACGAGTCGTAGTTTTGGCCAAAATGCGTTTTCTCGCGTATTTTGTAACCAAACTACTCTAGGGTATTAAAACCTTTTGTTTTAATACCAAACCTGTTTTCTAACTTTACTAAACATGGTCTAGCATGTTTAGCTCGTCGCTTTTAGATTTGTGCTTGTTTAGGGTCATAAAGGTAAGCGATCTAATCAATCGCTTATACTTTCGAACCCGACCCATTTGGTCGATCATTAGGATCCGACCAAACACTTTAGGTGACCATAGTTGTATAGGGAATAACCTTTTGAGGTTATACCTTATGGTCACGTCGTTTAAGTAGTGGTATGATAAGTAATTCTTATGCCTTAGGAAAATTACCAAAATGCCCTTTTTATGCATAAATTCATTTTAAACATATGTAACCTAAGTTTTGACATCTAAACTGATTAGACAATAATATTAGACATGTTAAGGCATACATTACTTGTCATAGGGCTAGTTAGGCGGTCCAAACGCGTTTTACGCGAACGACGCGTTACAGTAGCGTGAGCTTCCTAAACGGGTCGTAATGGGTCGTAAACACATAGGTTAGGTTTCCTTTTAGTATGTAGGCCTTGTAAAACCATATCATATGAGTTCCCACACTCATTTGGTTTATGAGACCTCATCCTATCCGATCTTCCGATTTAGGTCCGGTTTATTTATGTAGTTATCAATATTAGGTGCCGTTTGATTCCGTGCTCCTCTAGCTTTGCTTGGTAGTTGTTCAAGACTCCTAAGCACTCTCAAGTGAGTACATAGTCCCCTCATTTACTGTTTTCCAAACATTTTGGGGTGAAACACATGTGCCTACTTGTTACTTTCATGCTTTTCATGTTTTCATATCATATACTCGCTATGTTCACTAGTACACTATTAGTACATGATTTCATTATGTTTTTGCTATGTATGCCCATTGTGTGCATATTAGTACATCGTTTTACATGACATTTTATGCTTTGTATGTTCATCATACTTAGTACATTTTACATCACATGTTATGTATGCCCATTGTGTGCATACTTAGTACATGGTTTTACATAACATTTCATGCTATGTATGTTCATCATACTTAGTACATTTTACATCACATGCTATGTATGTCCATTGTTGCATACTTAGTACATTGTTTGAGCATTTTTACCTATGGTTTAGTTGATACAAATTTCACTTGCCATACATGACATTTTGTTTACACATTACTCGATGGACATTTGACATAAACATTTATGACACGGTTTTCATGAAGACATTTGACAATTGGTTTAGACATGGGCAATTTACATTGGTGGTTTGTTTGGGTAAGTGATTTAAGTAACGAGACGTGTGTAATGTGATACAAGCATGGTGGATACGCCGCTGGTACTTCCTATATATAAGTGCTTGTATTATATTACATGTCGTAGCGTTATTTAAATCATTCAATTTGGACTTATACATTTTATACAAATAACATATTTTCACAAGACATTGTTTTACAAAACAGTTTGTTTTGTACAAATTCATTTTACTTGGTTATTCATTTAACCTTAAATCTTTTTTTTACTATACATACTTATCATCGCTTTTCAAACGATTTATAAAACAAAACATTTTACAAGGATCATGACTGACTTTTGTTAAACAACTTTTTCTCAACTTATAAGTCATGAATCCTAATTCAATAAAACCTATGTACTCGCCGGCATTTTTATGCTGACGTATTTTCACATGTGTTTCAGGTACAATAGTTGATGATATTTGATGATGATATTGATGCATGCTCACATAGGATTGGACGAGTTCCTTAGTGACATTAAAAGATGCAACACTAGTTAACTATGTTATATTTTCTTTGTTGTTAAGACATTGTATTACATTTAATTCAATAAAAAGAAATTTGTTAATCCATGGTTGTGAAACATTGATTCTGTTACAACACTCCCCGACGTTTCTGCCACGTTTTGTTGTTTTACGTGGTCAGGGTGTGATAGAAAAGTCTCGTAAATTCGGAAGGAACCGTTGTGTAGAGGAAACGAATTGTGGTGTGTTGAAAAAATGAAGACTGGAGGGTTTTATATCCCAACAGTCACTCGGCCATGGCCCCGTGCTGGTGCAGCACGACCCCGTGCCGGGTTTTTATTTTACTCATGTATCTGGGCATTTGGGCATTTGGGCACAGGGGTGTGTCAGATGGGCACGACCCCATGTTCATACTGCCAGTATCTTTATTTTTAAATTCGTGCACGTGTGTTTGACCGTTTCTTTGTGGTTCCTTTGGTACTTACCCGTTTTTCTTCAAATCCTGTTGGTTGATGCTTTCTAATGGTCCCTGCAAGTTGATTAAAAAGAAAAAGATGCAAAATAACTAAATAAAATTTTGATCGTTTTACCGATCAAATGTCTACCTCATGAAGATCCATTTCAATTTCTGCCTCCTCTATGAAGCCGCGGTATGGTTTAAGTCTTTATCCGTTTACCTTGAATGGTATACCATTTGGAGGTTTAATTTCTACCTCCATGTGGAAAGACTTGGGTAATGGAATAATGTCCCGCTCATCTTGACTTAAGCTTACCCGGGAATAATTGAAGCCTCGAATTAAATAATAGCACTTGATCCCCTTCCCGAAATTCCTTAGGTTTACTTATTTTATCATGTATATTTTTCATTTTTTCTTATAAATTTCGGAATTGGAATATGCTTGATTTCTTAACTCGTCTAATTCGTTTAATTGATAGTATCGATTTTTACTGGCAAGGTCTTGGTCAAGGATTACGTTTTTTAATGCCCAATAGGTCTTGTGAGCAATTTCTACCGGGAGGTGACAATTTTTCCTATAGGCGAGCTTATATGGCGTGGTGCTCATTGGTGTTTTGTAGGCAATTCGAAAAGCCCATAAAGCATCATCTAATTTATCCGCCCAATCTTTCTTGTTTGACCTACGGTTTTCTCTAGGATTCTTTTTAGCCCTCGGTTTGTTACTTCGGCTTGACCGTTGGTTTGAGGATGGTAAGTGGTGGAAATGCGGTGATAGACCCCATATTTTGTTAAGATTTTGTATAATTGATGATTGCAAAATTGGGTGCCTCTATCACTAATTAGTGCTTTTGGAGCACCAAAATGAAAAAATAGCCGTTTTAGGAATCTTATCACAACTCTACCATCCTTGGTTGGAAGAGCTTCGGCATTGCACATTTGGACACGTAATCGACCGCTACAAGAATGTATTTATTACCTTTTGATGGTGGGAAAGGTCCCACAAAATCCATACCCCAAACATCAAAAAATTCACAAATAAGAATGCCTTTTGGGGCATTTCATTTCTTGTATATATTACCTGTTCGTTGGCATGCATCAAAAAGATTGAAAGAAATTGTAAGCATCCTTATGGATGGTTGGCCAATAAAATCCTGAATCGAGTACCTTTCGTGCGGTGCTTGCGACTCCATGATGTCCTCTGTATGAACCTTCATGACAATGGCGAAGAATTTGTCTTGCTTCTTTTCCATGGACACATCTTCGAATAAGTTGATCCGCACATATTTTAAAAAGATACGGGTCTTCCTAAAAATAATGTTTTACATCGGCAAGGAATTTCGTTTTTTGTTGATGTGACCATCTGTCATACCCCGACCATGTAAAATAACAAATCGTGGCGGAACATCGGGGAGTATTGTCACACCCTGACTTTTGCGGAAGCGTATGATGTGTGACTGGTTTAATATCATTGCATTCAATCATAATAAACAACTACATGATCAAAACGATGTTCATCCATTCATAAAATTTGAGTATTACAAACACTGGTTATTTAAGTTTTAAAACACAACCTTCGACTAGGTTAGAAACCAACAAAAGTGGATGACATCTAAACTTGAAGTCTACTTCTAGAAACAACACCCGCGCCCAAGATCCATCCTGTTACCTGAAATACATGTAATTTTGGAAAAAAACATCAACAAAATTTGAGCGAGTTCATGCGTTTTGTGTGAGTACTGTAATCTTGTAAATCTTTGAGAGACTCCTTTGTAAACAGGTATGAAAAGCGTGTATGAACATAATTGTTTTACAAGGACTTTAAGGCATGTGAGGACATAGGGAGCACTCGTAATGAGTAAGTTTATACCCTTGTCGATTTCCCTCGACTATGTCAAATTTCCCTTCGACTATGTCAATTTTCCTTGACTATGTCAATTTCCCTCGACTATGTCGATTTCCCTCGACTATGTCGATTACCCTCGACTATGTCGATTACCCTCGACTATGTCGATTACCCTCGACTGGGACACCGAAGCACTCAAGTGATCACATGAGGATCATGAGTGGGGCTCGGCCGTACCCGTTAGATCTAACCCTCATCCCTAATTAAGTATTAATGGCATTTCAATATTAAGTCTATGCTCACATGATCTAGTATTTCATAGGCATTTCATACCGTTTAAGTATTCGTAACATGTATTCCACCCTCGAGAGTCATAAAACCAAAAACAGTTAAGAGAAAAGTGGGAGCATGAACTCACTGTTTCGCGTCTTCAATACTCGTAACTCAAATCTCGTCAGCAAAACGACTACCTACAATGTGCTAGGGTCTATTAGACGAGCGGGCCGTGCTTGCCTTAGTATTCATATTTTGAGTTACGTTTCTTTTATATCTTCATCGTTATTCCAAGTTATAATTTCTTGTTAAAATAATAGTTATTTTTAACTTTAAATTATATTTAATTTTGGAATAATTGTTAAACAATATTTTTGTGGCAATACTTCTCAAGTATTTATTTTCGTATTTCCTTCCCATGGATGGGAGTATTTCCTACATGTATCTTCGTATTCTCGTATTTGTAGTTTCCCAAAATAATGTATTTTCAAGTCTTACTTTTAAAAAATATATTTAAACTTGTTTTGTCTCTGATGTGTGTCGGTGTGTATATAATTTTTGATATATATTTAAGCCCTTTTTACACTTTTAGCCAAGTTTTAAATTTATAAAACACGATATTTACTAACACTAAACACACATATGGGCAAGTGCACCCATCGTGGACGTAGTATAGTGTTGGTAAGATACCGAGGTCGTCCAAGGACACAAGAGCTTTTAATACCGGTTTATCCTCAACGTCTAATCAAATCAAAAAGTTAGAAAAATGTTTTAAACTAAGAAAAATAAAAACTAACTAAATGCTGAAAAATAAAATAAAATAAAAACAGATAGACAAGATGAATCACTTGGATCCGACAAGTGTATTAGTATAACCTTTGATTATTTTCGCACTTTTGCACTTGTTTAAGAGATTATCTTAGTTATTGTAGTAGGCCCCTTTTTCGGAGGTGACGTTACCCTCAACCCAGTAGTTTGAGTCAGCAAGGATACAATCCTAAAGGGTTGGATTATTGAAAGATAATGAATTAAGTTATTAATGCAAATTATGGTAGGCCCCGCTTTTGGCGGCGACGTTACCCTCGGCTAAGTAGTCTGAGTCAGCAGGGATACAGTCCTAAATAGCCGGGTTATAGTATTAATAGTAGTTAGCTTATGAGGGGGTCAAAGAGTTTGGATCCCCGCCATCCAATACCTATGGGCATTGAAGGAGATCCTACTAAATTTGACCCAGGTCCCAAGCAGGACCTCTAAACGCTGAACAAGGGCAAGACCCTTACCAAACCGTTCCCTTAACCCCCGACCAGGTAGCCAACATACCTCCATATAGACCGTGGAGATATGAATGGTGAAAATCTTTTATTTTATATAGACAGTAAAATA
Organism: Helianthus annuus; assembly: GCF_002127325.2. Taxonomy (NCBI): domain Eukaryota; kingdom Viridiplantae; phylum Streptophyta; class Magnoliopsida; order Asterales; family Asteraceae; genus Helianthus; species Helianthus annuus. Next base: position 77,859,777 of record NC_035448.2, read on the forward strand.
ATGCCAAGACACCACGGACAAACGATAAGGAAAGATCACCTTCAACATAAGTAACTAGTTATTAAAGTCATTAATACAAAACCAAATAAAAAGTGCAAAAGATTAAAAATAAAAAGTATTATACTAAACACTTGTCTTCACCAAGTGATGTAAGAGACTTAGGCAAACATGGCCTTGATTGTCAAGAACTCTTACGATCAATCTTGGATCCCGAGACGACTCACACACTCTATGATGGACAATGGATGATGGTGGTGGATGATGGTGTTATGGTGGTGGTGGGTGGTGGATGAAGTGTGAGAGAGGTGGTGTGCCAAGGGATGAGAGAGAATGAAGCCAAGCTCCTCTATTTATAGGCTGAACAGAACGCTGGACACGGCCCCGTGTTCGCTGAACACGGCCCCGTGCCCGTCTGACATTCTCTCTCTTCATTAATTGTAATTGCGAATTACAATTAATGCGCCTGCTGTACTTTCAACACGCCCCCGTGTCCGCTGGGCACGGCCCCGTGGTGAGCAATGGAAGCTTCTACTGGTTTGTCTTTTCTGCTGCTTCCTGGGCACGCCCCCGTGTTCACTGGACACGGGGCGTGTTCAGGCTCTGTTTCTCTTCTCTTTGTCTTGGGAGGTGCCGTTGAGGGTCCGGGCAGTTCACTTTTGTTCCTTTTCTTGTATTTATGGTAGATTTAGTAGTCTTTTTGCTTCTTTTGTGATTTTGAGCTCATTTCATCCTGAAAATACAAAAGGAAGACAAAAACACTCTTTTTCCAACATTAGTACTTAAAAAGGGTTAGTTTTATGCCTTAATTGATGTGTTTTATATGTTGCATTTTACACACATCAAATACCCCCACACTTGAACTTTTGCTTGTCCTCAAGCAAAACTCTTTTAAATGTGGCTTACACTCCCAAATGGAATAGGTAGAAGAGAAGTTTTTCAACTTGTCCTAGAGTGTCGGGAATCCAAGGTTTGTATAGGTTCTATTTTTATTTTATTTACAATCTTATTCGTCATGGTTTATTTTGAACTTTTCATAAGATAAACTACTTAATTTGGCATAGCATGCCTTATTAAAATTCCATTTATATACAAGTTCACATACCTCACGGGAGATCACTCAATCACTCGGCCGAAGGTGTATATTTAAGTGAATCGCTCGAGAGCGGCACGGATTTACACTTTCCATATGCTTGCCAAGCGATCAATCCTCCTCCTTTTTAACTTTTACCTTTGTAAATATCAAGAGGTCTTTTTGGGGTGAAGGCTTGGGTTTAAAGGTGGGTGGTTGGTTAGTGGTTAGTAAAAAGGGCGAAAAATCGTAACAAGTGTCGGTTTTCGTAAAATACCTTATTTTTGGTGACATTTATTTTTGAAGTATTTCTCCAAACAAGCTTTTTGTAGCTTATGTTTGTTTTTGACTTCATCATTTTTTTTTTTTTTTTTTTTTTTTTTTCATCACGTAAAGGGTATGTTTACGAAAAAACGAGTATGTTACTAAAATAAAGGTGAAAAAATGAAAAAGGTTTTTGGTGGGTAGAAAATTGTTTTGGGGGTAATGAAATGAAAGGTTTAGGCTCAAAGGGGTTTTCTAGGGGGATTTTGGGTAGGTAAAAAAAAATGAAAAATAATGGTTTTGAGAAAAAAAAAATAGTTAGTCCTAATGCCTCCATCATTTACTTACTTGGGTTTAAGTTGGTAAGGACCGGGAATGTATCGTCGTGGCAAGTTCTAGATTTGTAAAGACCGAGCGGCTATTCACACAAGAAACGAAAAATGAGCATTTAATCTAAATATGTGTATTTTTATGCTCAATAAAGGCTCAAAACTCACTTTTTGTGGGAATGGGTTTTTAATGTGACCAAGCATATATAATCGAATTTTAGCTAGACTTGTTATACCGTTTCATAATTTTCTTATGTTAGTTCTTTTTATCACGACGCTATCGGTTGTAAGTTTGTAAAAATATAACCCTTTTATAACTTGTTATTCCCAACTTAAACTAAGACAAGTAAATAAAAAAAATGAAAAAGTTTTTGAAAAAAAATTTGGGGTGTTTAGCGGTTCCAATAGAGTTTTGTGTAAGGCTTGTTTTAGGATTTTGCAAAAATTTCAAGGTTTTAGCATCCCCCCCACACTTAAATTACACATTGTCCTCAATGTGTCCAAAAATAGAGTTTTTGGTTGATTAGAATATGTAAAAGTGTGTTTAAAAACAAAGATTTGTGTTACTGGCACTCTGGACACGGCCCCGTGTTGACCGGGCACGGCCCCGTGGTGAAGTGCCAGTAACGAAAATTATAGAATTGAAACAGAAGCCTGGACACGGGGGCGTGTTTGCTGAACACGGCCCGTGTCCAGTTACCTGAACTGGGTGATTTCCTGCAGGGGGCTCAGCACGGGGCCGTGTTGGTTGGGCACGGCCCGTGTGGAGCCTTCTGTTATGGAGATTTTTGTCGGTTTGTTCTGTTCTTCTGCATGGTTCCATTTTTTCTCGTTCCCTTTTTTTCATCCATTACCACCATGAGTCCGTAAACCATAAAAACCATCATAACATTGCTAATAGAGAGATTACATATAAAGATAAAAATTACATAGATAGTAAGCTTATGGAGTTCTAGCCCTATGTTTTATTTTAATTTTAGCAAAATTTCCAAGAATCTACTGATCCTGGTTAGACAAGGCTTTGTAGAGCTCCAACTTTCGGATGCGTTTCTCCTCATATGTCGGCAAGCCATTCCACTACCTCCCTTGGAAGGAGGAAGGAAGGCTCGTTTGCATTTGTTTGAGGAGTTTCAACTTCCGCCGGGACTTCTTGTGGGATTTCCATAGGAGGTTCCGCGGGGATGTCTCCCCACCCAGTAGGGTTGTTAATACCGAGTGCTAAGTTCCAGTCTTGTTGTGGAAGGACTGGTTCCATAGGAGGTGCCACCAAAATGTTTAACCTTTGGTGCAAAAGGTTAATCTCTTGGAAGCTGCTTTCCAATCCCATCGTAAGATCGTTGATACGGTCAATGAGGACCTCCTCTACGGACGTCATTTCGTCGAGAGCCTCTCTTAGTGCTATCACGTAGTGCACAAGTGTGGCTTCAACGGAGGGTCTCCTTCCCCTTCGGCTGTTTGAGGAATGCACGGATGATGTTTCGCTGTTTTCACTCGCCATTCTACGAAAAATAAACCAAAAATAGTTTATAAGACGAAAACAGTTTCTGGACACGGCCCCGTGCTCACTGAGCACGGCCCCGTGTTCATCTTTCTGCAGAATTTTTGGAGCAAGGAACCTTGGGTTTTCGAGTTATTTTCTGAGTTTGTGCAAGCTTTTTGACAGTAAATAACTCTAAACAATGTTGCATAACATGTTTTTACCAAGATTCCATGATCAAAACTCCTTGTTTCCTACCATAAAGATTGAAAATTCAAACTTTTCATGGTGGCTTTTGAAGAAAGATGAAGAAGAAGGAAATGTCTAGAAGAGGAAAGGACAAGATGAGTTGTTGGAAACTTCTTTTAGACTTACCTAGGATTGTTTGAGAGAAGATTCCTTCAAATCTCTGTCCCCAAGTTGGTCCAAATGTGCAGGATTTTTGGCTGCATTTATAGAAAATGACAGCCTGCTGGACACGGCCCCGTGTTCGCTGAACACGGCCCCGTGTGCAGAGAAAATTCTGACACAGTTTGTCCGTATTCTGACGTCATGATCAGAAGGGAATCTTTTGATGGACACGGGGGCGTGTTGGCCGAACACGGCCCCGTGTCGGAAAGCTGATTTATGAAGTTTTGTCTTTTCTAAGGCGCTTACTTATATCGGGTGGCTCCTGACTTGTTGGAACAACCCCAAAGTGCCTAAGATACCTTAATTGTCCTATACTAAGGCGAGAACGCAAGAGGTTGTCGGTGAGGGTAATTCCTATTTTCATTCTAGGTGGACAAGTCCAACCCTTTCCCGGGCTCTCGTTAAAGAAGGTGTATGCCGAATCGCTCAGGTCTATGTATGCACCGAACGAGGTCGATGGGGAGTCCTTCACGGCACAATCGGCACAGGGACGACTATCGTCCATGTCTTGTCTAGGAAGAAAGGTATTTTCGGGAGCAACGAGGTTGTCAGAATGCGGTTCCAACATTTCCTCATGGTCATTGTCTTGGGATGGATCTAAGAAATCCTTCCTAAGTTCTTTTGACCAATTTAGAAGTAGTTCTTCTAGTTGAAATAGCTCGTCAAGGAGCATATCTCCTAGAATATCCGGTTGGGCGCATTCGAGGGAGAAATAGTGTTTATTTTTACTTTCGCCCCTCTTAAGGCTACAAGGAATTGGTGGGTCTATATAGTGTGGCCTATAAGTGAGGAAGAAACATTTTAATTCCTCGTGTTCGCCTCCACATATTTGACACCACAAACCATAAGAGTGCCGAAAGTAAAAAGAATCACTATTACTCATGTTTGTATCAGAAGTTACCAACCGCCGGGATCAAACGGTTCTGTTTTCAGCAACTGAATCTTGGGCACGGGGGCGTGTTGAGTGGACACGGCCCCGTGTTCAGCCTACTGTCTGATATAAAACAGGATTGCCAGTTCCAATGATTGGGCACGGGGGCGTGTTCAGCGGGCACGGCCCCGTGCTGAGCTCTGCAGAAGCTGAAAAATCTAAAAAAAATCCTAAAAAATTAAAGAAAAATAAAAAGATGATTAGGCCGTTGATTCCTAACTTTCTTAAAATCCTTGTGTCCCCGGCAACGGCGCCAAAAACTTGATGTGTGTCGGTGTGTATATAATTTTTGATATATATTTAAGCCCTTTTTACACTTTTAGCCAAGTTTTAAATTTATAAAACACGATATTTACTAACACTAAACACACATATGGGCAAGTGCACCCATCGTGGACGTAGTATAGTGTTGGTAAGATACCGAGGTCGTCCAAGGACACAAGAGCTTTTAATACCGGTTTATCCTCAACGTCTAATCAAATCAAAAAGTTAGAAAAATGTTTTAAACTAAGAAAAATAAAAACTAACTAAATGCTGAAAAATAAAATAAAATAAAAACAGATAGACAAGATGAATCACTTGGATCCGACAAGTGTATTAGTATAACCTTTGATTATTTTCGCACTTTTGCACTTGTTTTAGAGATTATCTTAGTTATTGTAGTAGGCCCCTTTTTCGGAGGTGACGTTACCCTCAACCCAGTAGTTTGAGTCAGCAAGGATACAATCCTAAAGGGTTGGATTATTGAAAGATAATGAATTAAGTTATTAATGCAAATTATGGTAGGCCCCGCTTTTGGCGGCGACGTTACCCTCGGCTAAGTAGTCTGAGTCAGCAGGGATACAGTCCTAAATAGCCGGGTTATAGTATTAATAGTAGTTAGCTTATGAGGGGGTCAAAGAGTTTGGATCCCCGCCATCCAATACCTATGGGCATTGAAGGAGATCCTACTAAATTTGACCCAGGTCCCAAGCAGGACCTCTAAACGCTGAACAAGGGCAAGACCCTTACCAAACCGTTCCCTTAACCCCCGACCAGGTAGCCAACATACCTCCATATAGACCGTGGAGATATGAATGGTGAAAATCTTTTATTTTATATAGACAGTAAAATAATGCCAAGACACCACGGACAAACGATAAGGAAAGATCACCTTCAACATAAGTAACTAGTTATTAAAGTCATTAATACAAAACCAAATAAAAAGTGCAAAAGATTAAAAATAAAAAGTATTATACTAAACACTTGTCTTCACCAAGTGATGTAAGAGACTTAGGCAAACATGGCCTTGATTGTCAAGAACTCTTACGATCAATCTTGGATCCCGAGACGACTCACACACTCTATGATGGACAATGGATGATGGTGGTGGATGATGGTGTTATGGTGGTGGTGGGTGGTGGATGAAGTGTGAGAGAGGTGGTGTGCCAAGGGATGAGAGAGAATGAAGCCAAGCTCCTCTATTTATAGGCTGAACAGAACGCTGGACACGGCCCCGTGTTCGCTGAACACGGCCCCGTGCCCGTCTGACATTCTCTCTCTTCATTAATTGTAATTGCGAATTACAATTAATGCGCCTGCTGTACTTTCAACACGCCCCCGTGTCCGCTGGGCACGGCCCCGTGGTGAGCAATGGAAGCTTCTACTGGTTTGTCTTTTCTGCTGCTTCCTGGGCACGCCCCCGTGTTCACTGGACACGGGGCGTGTTCAGGCTCTGTTTCTCTTCTCTTTGTCTTGGGAGGTGCCGTTGAGGGTCCGGGCAGTTCACTTTTGTTCCTTTTCTTGTATTTATGGTAGATTTAGTAGTCTTTTTGCTTCTTTTGTGATTTTGAGCTCATTTCATCCTGAAAATACAAAAGGAAGACAAAAACACTCTTTTTCCAACATTAGTACTTAAAAAGGGTTAGTTTTATGCCTTAATTGATGTGTTTTATATGTTGCATTTTACACACATCAGTCTCAATAATGTATTTCAAGAAAACATAATTTAACTTCCGAAAATAATATGTTTTCTACTTGTCGAAAATATGATACACTTTGTAATAATAATAAAATCATACTTTCATTTCTTTTGTATTCACAACAATGTTTACCAAAAATATATTTGTAACGGTATTTTCCGGAATATTTTATAAGTTACGTTCTTGTTCGGTTTGCCAATATTTAAGTGTGTAACTTATATACTTTATTCCTTGTAATTTTTTGTATTATTTTGGATTGTAAGTTCTTGGTATTTTTGTTAAGTCATATTACTTTAAATCCAAAAATAATATAACTATACACAAAGTATACACATATTCACACAAGTGTCTTTAATATAAAATATATATTCTAAATATATATTTACCCATTTTTATTTACAAAAACCAACCTCCTATACTTGTATTTTTGTATCAAAATTTATGGCAAAGTTTATATTGAAAAACATAGTTTAAAACATACTTGTAAATACTTGTTTAGAAAATATTTTCTAAGTGTTTGTATTTTTAGAAAAATTTGTCATAGTTTCCCCTAAAAGTGGAGGTGTCCATGCTATTAAAGCATATCATTTTCTTTTCCAAAAATCATCACAACAATCAACAATCAATCCCTAAACAATATTATACTTACCAAGTGCAAAAACAAGCTATCTACATAAAGATCATGAACTTGAGTTTTCGTAAGAACTTGTAGTAACTTGGTGGTATGTTTAGTAGCCTTAGTTACCCTCCAAAATATATTTACTTCTTGATAAACTTCATTCTTGAAAGTTTTAGGCGTTTACAACTTGTAAACATATTTTAAAGAAAATGTTTCTTTATTAAATCCTCTTGTTTCTCTAGTGTTTCTACACTTATGTCATCACCAAAAAGAGTGTAAGTTTAAGTAAAAATAAAGTTCTACTAAAAATCATATTTTGAACTTAGTTTTCTTGGAAAATCCTTCATGAATCTTAGATTCATAAGTTTACTAGCTTACTTTTTTTATTATTTTACAAGAAATCCTTTTATTCATCAAGTTCATGTTTACATAAGAAGATGATTATCTTATGTTGTCACATAATCATCCTCTCACTTGCTAGATCATGTGTTTAATCACAATCTAGCAAGCTCCATATGATGATCAACATCATATTCTCAAGAAAACAACAATCAATCATCACACATATACTAAACTTCATCATTTTATCCATATTTCATCATATAACAAGCTTATGTTCAAGATTCATGTTCGTGTCTTGTAGTGTTCTAGTGATTTTCAACATAATACATCTTTTAACCAATCAAAATAGAAGTAAACAAAGGTTTCAAGGATCTTACTACTAGCTCTAAGCTAGGGAAGAAACAAGATGAATATGGAGTGGATAAAAGCAACTTATGGAGGTCCTTTAAGTTCTACAAGCACCGAGCTTTCTCAAACACCTTGTTACACCTTGAGATGAGCTTGGAATAGATTGGATTGGAATGAAAATGGTGATGGTGGTGGTGGGGGTATACGGCCATGAGGGAGAGGGAGGAGAGGAAGAAGGTTGAAGTGTTGTGTGTAGTGTGAGAGCCCTTAGTCCTCTTATAACTTCTAATCCTATTACCCATTGTGTTTTATGTTTCAAAAGTACATAACATATCTTGTAACAAATCTTGCAATATCTTAGGAAGATTAGCAAGATCTAGTAGGATCATGTGTTTAGGCCATGTGTCCGATTAGCATGGGGGGGGGGGGTCTTGGTTTGGTTTTAGTGATAAGTTAGAGAATTTAGTTGCAAGTTAAGTATAATAGTTAGTGTTTAAGTGTTTCATGCATTATATAGTATGTTAGAGTGTTCGGGGATCATAACTAGCTCAAAAATAATAAAACAATGCTTTTAGTAATATTTTGGTGTTGCGGGTAATGTCTGGTTGTTCGGTTAGATACCGGTTCGTTAAAGTGTCAAGTTACCCATTTAGTGTTCCTTAAGTACCCTTTTGTGACACTTTTAATTCCCGACACTTAGGAAAGCATTCAGGACCATTTTGCCATATTTTTGCACATTACTAGCTTGTTAAAAAGCTGAATTTTGCTTAATTACGCAGAATTCTGCACTTTGGGTGTGTTTTAGGCACTCCCCGACACTTAAACTATCACCTAGAAAAGCAGTTTTGTAGTCCTTACTTCCCTACACACTATACTAGTGTAATACGTCGTCTCTGGCTCATACTGGGCCTCAAAATATTGTCTGTCTATGTACTGTGACACCTGTGTCACTTCAACCATCAAACAAATACCAAACCAATGAAATATTGTAATTCATACTTGGGATTTTGTGTAAATATGTGTATCGTTTGCACCTATTAATTCTTGTTCGATTTCGGGCTCTAAATCGCTTTCTGGAGAGTTATAAGCGCACTGATGCGTAAATATAACCAGTTTAATGCAACAAACACTCTGGAATAGTGACATAGGCTTAGCATACCTAAAATAACCCTTACATAACTTAGAAATAAGTTTTGGATGGTTTGGTATGCCGAAATCAAGTTTATTCGCTTACAGGGACTAAATTCGACAAACTGCGAAAGTATGTCAATTTGTACTGTAACAGACCCTCCGGAACATGATCATAAGTTAAACAAACCCTAAATATCCTTTACATAGCTTAGAAATAGGCTTTGAGGTGTTCGGTGTGCTAAAGTAAACTTTTTGGTCATTCAGGGATTAAAAGCGTCAAAAAGTGCATAAGTTTGCATTTTCGCGCATATCTTACGTTCTGAATTCATCCGGACATCCAAAAATTTATTTACTCATTAAAATATTATGTTTTAGTGTTTGGCATGAGAAAAATCCATTCGTCGCGCAATTTGGACCGTTTTTGCATCCGTTACGACTTCCGTCGTAATTAACCGAACAACGCAACCGTACGACCAAACGAACCGACATCCAAGATATTTTTGAGCACATTTTAAGTTCCCTATACTTTAACTTCATTTTAGAGCTTTGAAATGGGGTTAACGGGGCTTAAACGTGTCAAAAATGCATCAAATACCAAGTTTTGGGGCTGCAGGGACCAAAACTGCCAATTTTGAAAGTTGCTGACCTGCAAGGTCCTTACGGTCCGTATGGACCTTTGCTTACGGTCCGTAAGCATGTCCCAGATCAGCAGAATTGGTTTCCAGCTTGTTCCAGCTGTTCCACACCTTTGCTAATGGTTTTTCATCAATCTATGGGCTATTTTTGATGGTTTTTAAGTGCCCATGGTATCCAAATACCATGTGCCCACTTGTACGGCTTAGATCGAAGCTCAATCTTCGAGAAACGATCTTAACGGCTCTTGAATTCCTATAAATACCCACCCTCATTCATTCCTCCAACTCACACTTGATCTGATTTTGGCTCTCTAAGTTGAAGTTTATGCTTCATACCTGAGCGTAAATCGGATCAAGAGCTTGCGGGGACCTTCTGTAAGTATTCTTTCGCTTTTTCATTCGTTTTAGCGTTAAAGTCAAACTGCGTTTGACTTTCTGCATTGACCAGTTTGTGGTCAACGCGAAGTTCGTTTGAACTTCATAACGTGAGCGTAATCACGATGGTTATAGTCCCTAGCGACTATACCCACTGATTACCACGTTATCTAGGCTCAGTGACGAGTCGTAGTTTCGGCCAAAATGCGTTTCCTCGTGTATTTTGTAACCAAACTACTCTAGGGTATCAAAACCGTTTGTTTTGATACCAAACCTGTTTTCTAACTTAACTAAACATGTTTAGCTGGTCGCTTTTAGAATTGTGCTTGTTTAGGGTCGTAAAGGTAAGCGATCTAATCAATCGCTTATACTTTCGAACCCGACCCATTTGGTCGATCATTAGGATCCGACCAAACACTTTAGGTGACCATAGTTGTATAGGGAATAACCTTCCGAGGTTATACCTTATGGTCACGTCGTTTAAGTAGTTGTATGATAAGTAGTTCTTATGCCTTAGGTAAATTACCAAAATGCCCTTTTTGCGCTAAAATTCATTTTAAGCCTATGTAACATAACTTTTGACATATAAACTGTTTTGGTAACCATATTAAACATGTTAAGGCATATCTTGCTTGTCATAGGACTAGTTAGGCATTCCGAACGCGTTTTACGCGAACGACGCGTTAAAGTAGCATAAGCTTCCTAAACAGGTCGTAATAGGTCAAAAGCACTTAGGATAGGTTTCGTTTTAGTACGTAGGCTTTGTTAAACCATATTACATAAGTTCCCATACTTATTTGGTTTACGAACCCTCGTACTACCCGATCCTCCGATAGGTCCGTTTATTAATGTAGATACCTATATAGGTGCCGTTTGATTCCGTGATCTTCTAGCTTTGCTTGGTGGTTATCCTAGGACTTCTAAGCAATCTCAAGTGAGTACATAGACCCCTCTTTTACTGTTTTCCAAACATTTTGGGGTGAAACACATGTGCCTACTTGTTACTTTCATGATTTCATGCTTTTATATCATATACTTGCTATGATTCACTAGTACACTATTAGTACATGATTTTATTATGTTTTTGCTATGTATGCCATTGTGTGCATACTTAGTACATCATTTTACATAACATTTCATGCTATGTATGTTCATCATACTTAGTACATTTTACATCACATGCTATGTATGCCCATTGTGTGCATACTTAGTACATCGTTTTACATAACATTTCATGCTATGTATGTTCATAATACTTAGTACATTTTACATCACATGCTATGTATGCCCATTGTGTGCATACTTAGTACATCGTTTTACAAGACATTTTATGCTTGGTATCATGCTATGTATGTCCATCCGTCGCATACTTAGCACATTGTTTGTGCATTCTTACCTATGGTTTGGTTGTTACATATTTCACTTGCCATACATGACATTATGTTTACACATTACTTGATTAACATTTGACAACGGTTTAGACATGGGCAATTTACATTGGTAGTTTATGTGGGTAAGTGATTTGAGTAACGAGACGTGTGTAATGTGATACAAGCATGGTGGATACGCCGCTGGTACTTCCTATATATAAGTGCTTGTATTATATTACATGGTGTAGCATAATTTAAATCATTCATTTGGATTTATACATTTTTACACAAATAACATATTTTTCACAAGACATTGTTTTACAAAACAGTTTGTTTTATACAAACTCATTTTTACTTGGTTATTCATTTAACCTTACATCATTCTTTTTAACTATACATATCTATCATCGATTTTCAAACATTTTATAAAAGCAAACACTTAAACTGGATTCATGACAATTTTTTGGTTAAACATTTTCTTCAACCTAAGTCATGAATCATATTTTTCATAAAACCTATGTACTCGCCGGCATTTTTATGCTGATGTATTTTCACATGTGTTTCAGGTACAGTAGTTGGTGTTATATGATGAGGATATTGATGCATGCTCACATAGGATTGGACAAGGCCTTAGTGACATTAAAAGATGCAAGACTAGTTAATTTTGTTATGTTTCTTTATTGTTAAGACATTGTAACTCATTTAATTCAATAAAACGAAATTTGTTTAATCCATGGTTGTGAAACAATGATTCTGTTACAACACTCCCCGACGTTTCCGCCACGTTTTGTTGTTTTACGTGGTCGGGGTGTGACAGAAAAGTTGGTATCAGAGCCAATGGTTATAGGGAATTAGGTTATTAGTAATGCTTTGACCTAGTCAATAACCTTCCTAGGACCCTAACACAAGATTCTTGTGCTTAGATTTTAAAACAATACCGTCACCTATCCTTAGGTGACAACCACAACAAGAACATAAATTTGAATCTGCCTTGAAAACTAATCATCTGTTCTAGGATGATTGATTACTAGGCTTTGAACCCTTCCAGTTTGACTCATATTTGGCTTAGTGCCTTTTGAGTTTTCAAACTCGTCAAAGTTTGGGTCTAAATAATGTGAACACGTGCAAACTGGAAGAGTGGGTGCCTGTACCCTGAGTTTTCTGTCTAAGGCTAGAGTGTTCGTACAAATCCGCAGTATCGGACCAGTCACTCTTACCTGGGAACTCTTGGGGTGAGTGTCCACTTATAGGCGAGCAAGTCTTCGCGATACATCATGAGGACCTATTTACTTTGATTCAGCCTTGTGTGTCATTTGTTTGCTTCGTGGTTCAAACAAATGACCACCACCCATGCTTTTGGTCGGTATTTGTAACATCCTATTCTTACCCAATGCCACTTCACTTGTTTCCTCTCTTGTTTCCCTTTTTTTAGAATGCCTCCGCGACGCGAGAATCAAATACCTATTGAAGATCTGGCAGCTGTCATTACGCAGTAAATGACTGCTGCAATCCCGAACATCATTGCTCAATGTAACCAAGCTCTCAACAACAACAATGCTCCCTGCAACTTCAAAACGTTCAACTCAGCTGAGCCATCAAAGTTTTCTGGGACTCAATGTGACACCTGTGTCACTTCAACCATCAAACAAATTCCAAAACAATGAAATATTGTATCTCATACTTGGGATTCGTAAAAATATGTGTATCATTTGCACACCTCAACTCTTGTTCGATTTTAAGCTTTAAATCGCTCTCTCGAAGGTTATACGCGCTCTGATGCGTAAAAATAACCAGTTTAATCCAACAAACACTCCGGAATAGTGACATAGGCTTAGCATACCTTAAATAACTTTTACATAACTTAGAAATAAGTTTTGAAGGCTTTGGTATGGCAAAAACAAGTTAATTCGCTTACAGGGACTAAACTTGACAAACTGCGAAAGTATGCCAATTTGAACTGTAACGAACATTCCGGAACATGTCCATAAGGTAAACATACCATAAATATCCTTTACATAGCTTAGAAATAGGCCTTGAGGTGTTTGGTATGCTAAAACAAACTGTTGGATCATTCAGGGACTAAAAGTGTCAAAAAGTGCACAAGTTTGCACTTTCGCGCATAACTTACGTTTGAATACATCCGGACATCCAAAAATTTATGTAAGCATCCTTATATTATGCCTTAGTGTATGGCATGAGAAAAATCCATTCGTCGCGCAATTTGGATCGTCTTTCGCGCTTATGCGCATTCCGTCGTAATTAACCGAACATCGCGACCATACGGCCAAACGAACCGACATCCGAGATATTTTGAGCACATTTTAAGTGCCCTATACTTTAACTTCATTTTAGAGCTTTGAAATGGGGTTAACAAGGCTTAAACGTGTCAAAAATGCATCAAATACCAAGTTTTGGAGCTACAGGGACCAAAACTGTAAATCTGCCAAACTAAGGGCTTACGGACCGTAAACCAAAACCCATACGGTCCGTAAGGAGTCCCCAGTATAGCAGATTCATTGAATCCACTTGCAGTTGGCCTTTCGTTCGTTCAGGGGCAATGCCCTTTTGACAGGTGGACGCTTAGGATCGAGGCACGAAAACCAAGAAACAATCCTAACGGCTTTGCCTTTCCTATAAATACCCCCCCTTGTTGCTAAAAACTCACACAATCTGATCAAAATGCTCTAAGTTGATGCCATTGCTTCAAACCTGAGCTCTTTGATCTAGATTAGCATTCGGGGACCCTCCGTAAGTCTTCTTTCGTTCTTTTATTCGCTTTTCGAGTCCGAAAGTCAACGTTTTGTCGACTTTCTGCATTGACCAGCCTATGGTCAACCCGAAGTTCATGGAACTTCATAACGTGAGCGTGATCACGATGGTTATAATCCGTAGTGACTATACCTACTGATTACCACGTTATCTAGGCTCAGTGACGAGTCGTAGTTTTGGCCAAAATGTGCATTCTTGCATATTTTGTAACCAAACTACTCGTGAGCATCAAAGCTGTTTGCTTTGATGCCAAACCTGTTTTCTAAACTTAGTTAAGCATGTTCTAACATGCTTAGCTCGTCACTTTTAGTATAGTGCGTATATAGGGTCGTAAGGTAAGCGATCTAAACCATCGCTTATATTTTCGAACCCGACCCATTTGGTCGATTATTAGGATCCGACCAAACACATTAGGTGACCATAGTTATAACCTTCCGCGGTTATACCTTGTGGTCACGATGTTAGGCGTTCTAGATGCGTTCTACGCGAAAGACGCGTAAGGTAGCATAAGCTACCTAAACGGGTCGTAATGGGTCGCAAGCACTTAGGTTAGGTTTCATTTTAGTATGTAGGCTTTGTTAAACCATATTACACGAGTCTCCATACTCGTTTGGTTTACGAACCCGCATACTATCCGATCCTCCGATTTAGGTCCGGTATATTAACATAGCTACCTATTAGGTGCCGTTTGATATTCCGTGATCTCTAGCATTGTTTGGTTATCATACAAGAACTTCTAAGCAATCTCAGGTGAGTACATAGTTCCCCTCTTTTATTGTTTTCAACTGTTTGGGGTGAAGCATGTGTACCTATCTGTTATTTTCATGATTTCAAAGTATAATTGATTATACATGTTAGTATTTATCTTTTGACAAACTAAATGACTATCTATGGTTTAAACACTGATTTCTCAAAGATTACAAAAGTAATTGTTGGAATAGTACTTATTTTGTTCACCAGACCGATTGGTAGTATGATATAGCGCTATAGGACTAGACACCCCATTCCTGTTGTCATGGAATGTCTGAAACCAATTTGTTTCTCCATCCAAATAGGGATTTCCTTTGTGGTATCCTTATAGTCTCAAAGGTGTAGTTTGATGCACTAGGTCTGAATGAATTCTTAAATCGCACCTTTAAAGTATACTTTGATATACTCCCAAAAAGTATAGTTTGATATACTCTCATGTGTGGTATTGTACAGAACCAACCTATGCATTTTATCAACAAACCAAAACATATTTTTAATATGTTATTTACAAATCCAAAATATATTGTTAATATGCTACTATAAGGTTATTCGTTTAACCTTACATTATTTTACAAAGCATAACTTTTGATTTATTCAAACACCTTGTTTTGTACAATTTTTACTTGTGGTTTAAGAAATCTCATTTCACTTACCATACATAACTTTTGTTTATACATTACATGGTTTACATTTAACTTGAGTTATACAATAACCTTGGACTATTGGTTTAAACATGAACATTCTATATTGGTGGTTTGGTTTGCGTAAGTGACTTAAGTAACGAGGCGGGTGTAATATGATACAAGCATGGTGGATACGCCGCTGGTACTTCCTATATATAAGTGTTTGTATGGTATCACATATCGTAGCGTTATTTGAATCATTTAAATTTAGGTCATATAACATTTTATACAAATAACACACTTTTCACAAGACAATGATTTACAAACGACTTATCTTATACAAACTCATTTTACATGGTTATCCATTTAACCACACAGTGTTCTCTTATTTTTACATATCATCTGATTTTACCATTTTTTTAAATGATTTACAAGACAAAGCAAATTACAAGGTTCATGACTGACTGTTATTAAACGTTTTCTTTAAACTCAACCCATTTTCACAAAACCTATGTATATCACAGGCATTTTTATGCTGACGTACCTATTCTTACACATGTTTCAGGTGCCGTCTTGAGATGATTGTTGATATATGCTACATTTAGGATGGACTCGTGCCTTAGCAACTTTAAAACTTGGAAGATCATAGTTGTACTTATTTGATTGTATTAGAACAATGAGTCCATTTAATCAATAAAACAATATTTCAATTTCCATGTGTTATGAAACAATGATTCTGTTACAACACTCCCCGACGTTTCCGCCACGTTTTGTATGTTCTACGTGGTCGGGGTGTGACAGAAAAGTTGGTATCAGAGCTCATGGTTATAGGGAATTAGCAATGCTTTGACCTAGTCTATAACCTTCCTAGGACCCTAACGCGAGTTAACTTGCGTTTAGTTATAAAAACAATACCGTCACCTATCCTTAGGCGACGACCACAACAAGAACAAAAATTTCAAAACCGCTTTGAAAACTAATCATCTGTTCTAGGATGATTGATTACTAGGTTTTGAACCCTCTGTTATAAGGTTTTGAACCCCTTTGAATTTTCAAAATCCCGTCAAAGTTGGTCTAAATAATGTGAACACATGCAAACTGGAAGGGTGGGTGCCTGTACCCTGAGTTTTCTGTCTAAGGCTAGAGTGTTCGTACAAATCCTCATGATCGGACCAGTCACTCTTACCTGCGAACTCTTGGGGTGAGTGTCCACTTATAGGCGAGCATGTCTTCGCTACATTATTTTTGACCTATTTGCTTTGATTAATCACCCAGGTCGTTTGTTGCTTTGTAGTAACAAACAAATGACCACTATCCTTGCTTTCATCAGATTTGTTTCATCTCATTCTTTTCGTCTAACTCTCTCACTCGTTTCCTCTCATGTTTCCTCTTTTAGAATGCCTCCTCGACGCGACAATCAGATGGCGAATGCCGAATTGGCGGAAATTATCGCGCATCAAATGGCTGCTGCCTTCCCAAATCTTTATGCTCAAATAACTCAAGCCATCAACAACAACAATGCTCCATGCAATTTCAAGATTTTTAACTCGGCTAAACCACTCAAGTAGTGGTTCTGAGGGAGCAACTGGGCTTCTTCAATGGTTCGAGAGCATTGAGAATACTTTCCGTCACGTTCAGTGTCCTGAAAATCGCAAGGTCGAGTTTTCTTCGAGTGTGTTTCAGAAGAGGGCTCTTACGTGGTGGAACGGGGTTATGAGAGACCGCGGTGCTGAGGTTGCATTAGCACAGACTTGGGCCGAGCTTAGGGCTCTTATGATGAAGGAATTCTGTCCTCGTCATGAGCTTAGGGCTCTAGAAAGGGAATTTGATGATTTAAAGCAAGACAGTGGGGAACATCGAGCCTATACTGACCGTTATGTGGAATTGAGCTTGTTATGCCCTACTATGGTTACGCCTCTGGATAAGGCGATTGAGAAATACATTGATGGGCTTCCTGACGTAGTTCAGGATATCGTTACTGGCAGCAACCCTACTACTGTCAGACAAGCCATTGAATTGGCTGCCACTCTGACTGAATCCCATATCAGGAAGCGCAAGCTATTTCGGAAGGGCGACTTAAGACTATCTGACAAGACTGCTCATGTGGAACCAGAGGAAGAAAATGCTGAGGTGTCCAAGAAGAAGAAGCGCAAAGCCTCTCAAAGCTACGCTGTAACTGCTCAAGACAAGCAAGTTGCACCGAACCAGCCAGCACAACCTCGTAAAAGACAAGACTATGTTGGTACCGCACCTTTGTGCAACAAATGCAACCGTCATCATCTAGAGCAAGAGCAGTGTCACAAATGTACCCACTGTGGGCGGTTGGGACATTTGATCAATGTTTGTCGTTATGCAAACCCTGCTGCTGTTCAAGCACGGTTCCCTCCAGGGTCATGTTATAACTGTGGTGACCTTACCCACTACAGGAAAAATTGCCCAAGGCTTGTTAACATACCTCCAGCGCGTGGACGAGTGTTCAACATCAATGAGGCAAATATGAACAATGATGCAGCAGTGAACAATTAGTGTTTTGTGTTTCCTTGGTTGTTATCTTTTGACACTTCAAGACAATTCCGTTGTTACATAAATAAAGATTTGTTGTTTTTATTTCTGCAAAATTTATGCGTTTGTATGAATGCTTGATGAAACCTTATGATGTCAACCCAAAGACAAACTACTCGTATGGTTCTATCATATTATGATCACTTGTGATCTCCCCAAGAACCTTAAACTCTCGTTTCTTTTAAGAAACAAAGTCAAACTCTTATTGAGAATCCCTCTATCTTTATAGACAGATCCTTAAAAATCATTAAAGTACCAAATGAAATCCATGGATTGGATTCCTAGTGTGCTTTGAATATCCATACCTAAAGGTAACAAAATAAAGAATCAAGTTAACTAAATTTGTGCTTATGTGCTTTCTTCCATGTTTTGTGGTTGAATATGATCCATCCAAATCCTCATAGAATCTTTCATATCTCATACGAGAGATTCATAATAGGATATCCAAAGATACTATCTTAAACCCTTAATGGATTTCAACATTGTAGTTAAGTCCCTCTGGTTATAAAGTGTTATTCTATAATTGGACCTCTTGAATGGTCTGCTTAAACAGATTGATCTTGAAAATCTGATTAGAAATATCATGTGATGATGTAACTAAAAATGATCCCTTAAGTGGTCTATTTGAAGAGATCGTACGACGGCCTAGTTAAGAAGATCATGTGTTGATCTAGTTAAAAAGAACGTTCGTTGATCTAATTAAAAGGATCCTTTGGTGGTCTAGTCGAATCGCTTCATGTTTATTCAAGTAATTTTTCCTACGCATTATGAAATGGACTATGCGGACTGTGCAAGGAATTACGTAATTATGGAGGCCTACATAATTATGGAATTCAGTGCACAGGAGAAGTCTCGGACCTCGACCAATGTCATTTATCCTCACGCTCCCCCAATTCTGATCTCAATCACACACCAAGTTTCCTATGATAAGTCTTCATAAGAAACGTTCTTCTGTCCGTAGTTCAAAATTCCATGTTTTATTATTACAAGGAATTCACTTTGAGGGTTAACAAATTCGCTAAGAGTCCTAACATGGCCCCGAGTTTTACTTAAGGGTTCAAGGGATCTATTAGAAGGCGAAACCGTCACAGCTGTCTTCACAAGTTTCCTCTAGAATAAAATTTCGGGACGAAATTTCCTAAAGTAGGGGAGACTGTGACACCTGTGTCACTTCAACCATCAAACAAATTCCAAAACAATGAAATATTGTATCTCATACTTGGGATTCGTAAAAATATGTGTATCATTTGCACACATCAACTCTTGTTCGATTTTAAGCTTTAAATTGCTCTCTCGAAGGTTATACGCGCTCTGATGCGTAAAAATAACCAGTTTAATCCAACGAACACTCCGGAATAGTGACATAGGCTTAGCATACCTTAAATAACTTTTACACAACTTAGAAATAAGTTTTGAAGGCTTTGGTATGGCAAAAACAAGTTAATTCGCTTACAGGGACTAAACTTGACAAACTGCGAAAGTATGCCAATTTGAACTGTAACGAACATTCCGGAACATGTCCATAAGTTAAACATACCATAAATATCCTTTAAATAGCTTAGAATCAGGCCTTGAGGTGTTTGGTATGCTAAAACAAACTGTTGGATCATTCAGGGACTAAAAGTGTCAAAAAGTGCACAAGTTTGCACTTTCGCGCATAACTTACGTTCTGAATACATCCGGACATCCAAAAATTTATGTAAGCATCCTTATATTATGCCTTAGTGTATGGCATGAGAAAAATCCATTCTTCGCGCAATTTGGATCGTCTTTCGCGCTTATGCGCATTCCGTCGTAATTAACCGAACATCGCGACCGTACGGCCAAACGAACCGATATCCGAGATATTTTTTAGCACATTTTAAGTTCCCTATACTTTAACTTCATTTTAGAGCTTTGAAATGGGGTTAACAAGGCTTAAACGTGTCAAAAATGCATCAAATACCAAGTTTTGGAGCTGCAGGGACCAAAACTGTAAATCTGCCAAACTAAGGGCCTACGGACCGTAAGCCAAAACCCATATGGTCCGTAAGGAGTCCCCAGTACAGCAGATTCATTGAATCTACTTGCAGTTGGCCTTTCGTTCGTTCAAGGGGCAATGCCCTTTCACCAAATCAATAGCCAAGGGCCATTTTCAGTAACCACAACATTTTGCCTATAAATACCCCCCCCCCCCTTGTTGCTAAAAACTCACACAATCTGATCAAAATGCTCTAAGTTGATGCCATTGCTTCAAACCTGAGCTCTTTGATCTAGATTAGCATTCGGGGACCCTCCGTAAGTCTTCTTTCGTTCTTTTATTCGCTATTCGAGTCCGAAAGTCAACGTTTTGTTGACTTTCTGCATTGACCAGCCTATGGTCAACCCGAAGTTCATGGAACTTCATAACGTGAGCGTGATCACGATGGTTATAATCCATAGTGACTATACCTACTGATTACCACGTTATCTAGGCTCAGTGACGAGTCGTAGTTTCGGCCAAAATGTGCATTCTTGCATATTTTGTAACCAAACTACTCGTGAGCATCAAAGCCGTTTGCTTTGATGCCAAACCTGTTTTCTAAACTTAGTTAAGCATGTTCTAACATGCTTAGCTCGTCACATTTAGTATAGTGCGTATATAGGGTCGTAAGGTAAGTGATCTAAACCATCGCTTATACTTTCGAACCCGACCCATTTGGTCGATCATTAGGATCCGACCAAACACATTAGGTGACCATAGTTATAACCTTCCGAGGTTATACCTTGTGGTCACGATGTTAGGCGTTCCAGATGCGTTCTACGCGAACGACACGTAAGGTAGCATAAGCTACCTAAACGGGTCGTAATGGGTCGCAAGCACTTAGGTTAGGTTTCATTTTAGTATGTAGGCTTTGTTAAACCATATTACACGAGTCTCCATACTCGTTTGGTTTACGAACCCGCATACTATCCGATCCTCCGATTTAGGTCCGGTATATTAACATAGCTACCTATTAGGTGCCGTTTGATATTCCGTGATCTCTAGCATTGTTTGGTTATCATACAAGAACTTCTAAGCAATCTCAGGTGAGTACATAGTTCCCCTCTTTTACTGTTTTCAACTGTTTTGGGGTAAAGCATGTGTACCTATCTGTTATTTTCATGATTTCAAAGTATAATTGATTATACATGTTAGTATTTATCTTTTGACAAACTAAATGACTATCTATGGTTTAAACACTGATTTCTCAAAGATTACAAAAGTAATTGTTGGAATAGTACTTATTTTGTTCACCAGACCGATTGGTAGTATGATATAGCGCTATAGGACTAGACACCCCATTCCTGTTGTCATGGAATGTCTGAAACCAATTTGTTTCTCCATCCAAATAGGGATTTCCTTTGTGGTATCCTTATAGTCTCAAAGGTGTAGTTTGATGCACTAGGTCTGAATGAATTCTTAAATCGCACCTTTAAAGTATATTTTTATATACTCCCAAAAAGTATAGTTTGATATACTCTCATGTGTGGTATTGTACAGAACCAACCTATGCATTTTATCAACAAACCAAAACATATTTTTAATATGTTATTTACAAATCCAAAATATACTGTTAATATGCTACTATAAGGTTATTCGTTTAACCTTACATTATTTTACAAAGCATAACTTTTGATTTATTCAAACACCTTGTTTTGTACAATTTTTACTTGTGGTTTAAGAAATCTCATTTCACTTACCATACATAACTTTTGTTTATACATTACATGGTTTACATTTAACTTGAGTTATACAATAACCTTGGACTATTGGTTTAAACATGAACATTCTATATTGGTGGTTTGGTTTGCGTAAGTGACTTAAGTAACGAGGCGGGTGTAATATGATACAAGCATGGTGGATACGCCGCTGGTACTTCCTATATATAAGTGTTTGTATGGTATCACATATCGTAGCGTTATTTGAATCATTTCAATTTAGGTCATATAACATTTTATACAAATAACACACTTTTCACAAGACAATGATTTACAAACGACTTATCTTATACAAACTCATTTTACATGGTTATCCATTTAACCACACAGTGTTCTCTTATTTTTACATATCATCTGATTTTACCATTTTTTTAAATGATTTACAAGACAAAGCAAATTACAAGGTTCATGACTGACTGTTATTAAACGTTTTCTTTAAACTCAAGTCATGAATCCCATTTTCACAAAACCTATGTATATCACAGGCATTTTTATGCTGACGTGCCTATTTTTACACATGTTTCAGGTGCCGTCTTGAGATGATTGTTGATATATGCTACATTTAGGATGGACTCGTGCCTTAGCAACTTTAAAACTTGGAAGATCATAGTTGTACTTATTTGATTGTATTAGAACAATGAGTCCATTTAATCAATAAAACAATATTTCAATTTCCATGTGTTATGAAACAATGATTCTGTTACAACACTCCCCGACGTTTCCGCCACGTTTTGTATGTTCTACGTGGTCGGGGTATGACACTCAAGGAGCGACTGCACTTCTGCAATGGTTCGAGAGTCTAGAGAGCACCTTCAGACATGTTCAATGCCCAAACGAGCGAAAGGTAGATTTCGCATCTAGTGTCTTCGAAAAGCAGGCTTTGACATGGTGGAATGGTGTAATGAGAGATAGGGGTGCCGATGTGGCGCTAGCTCAAACATGGGAAGAGCTTCGAGCTTTGATGATGAAGGAATTCTGTCCTCGTCACGAGATCAGGGCCTTAGAAAGGGAATTCGACGATCTTAAGCAAGACAGCGACGAACATCAAGCATACACTGATCGATATGAGGAGCTGAGCCTGTTGTGTCCTTCCATGGTTACGTCTTTGGATAAGGTGATCGAAAAATACATTGATGGCCTCCTTGACTCAGTTCAGGACATTGTTACTGGTAGTAACCCCACTACGGTTAGGCAGGCCATTGAGCTATCTGCAACTTTGACTGAATCTCAGATCAGGAAATGTAAGCTTTTCCGAAAGGGTGACAAGAAACCGGTCGAGGAATCGAAACCAATCGGGGAATCAAAGACCATGGATGAACATACTGGATCCCCTAAGAAGTCAAGGAAGCGAAAGGCTTCTCAGAACTTCGCCTTGGTTACTCACAATGATCAAACCGTCCTCAACCAACCAGCTCAACCCCCTGCTAGAAAGCCCTACAATGGAACTGCACCCTTGTGCAACCAATGTAGCCTCCATCATCATGCCAATATAAAGTGCCGCAAATGCCAAACTTGTGGACTCATAGGCCATACAGCAAGAATTTGCCCAGCTGCAGGTGCACCAAATCAAGCTGGCAACAATCCTGCTCAAGGTCGTTTTTCACCAGGTTCTTGCTTCAACTGTGGCGAGATAGGCCATTTCCGGAGAAATTGCCCAAAGCTTGCTAATGCGAATCCAGCGCAAGGATGAGCATCTAACCGATTGGAAGACAACACTGTTTAGAAATAATCAAGCTTTATGTATTATTTTCTTTTGTTGTCAAAGATCTATGAAACAGTTGTAATTGTTGTTTATAAATAAATCTTTTTATTTTACATTGCAATGTACAAATGTGATGGCATGTATAAACAACGTATCCCCTACAATACCGACAATCAAGGAGCCGTATTCCTTGAAGAACAGACTACCCCCAAAATCCTTTCAAATTTATAATCTCTTGCGTTTTCCCAATACTGACATAGGCTTAGCATACCTAAAATAACCCTTACATAACTTAGAAATAAGTTTTGGATGGTTTGGTATGCCGAAATCAAGTTTATTCGCTTACAGGGACTAAATTCGACAAACTGCGAAAGTATGTCAATTTGTACTGTAACAGACCCTCCGGAACATGATCATAAGTTAAACACACCCTAAATATCCTTTACATAGCTTAGAAATAGGCTTTGAGGTGTTCGGTGTGCTAAAATAAACTTTTTGGTCATTCAGGGATTAAAAGCGTCAAAAAGTGCATAAGTTTGCATTTTCGCGCATATCTTACGTTCTGAATTCATCAGGACATCTAAAAATTTATTTAATCATTAAAATATTATGTTTTAGTATTTGGCATGAGAAAAATCCATTCGTCGCGCAATTTGGACCGTTTTTGCATCCGTTACGACTTCCGTCGTAATTAACCGAACAACACAACCGTACAACCAAACGAACCGACATCCAAGATATTTTTTAGCACATTTTAAGTTCCCTATACTTTAACTTCATTTTAGAGCTTTGAAATGGGGTTAACAGGGCTGAAACGTGTCAAAAATGCATCAAATACCAAGTTTTGGGGCTGTAGGGACCAAAACTGCCAATTTTGAAAGTTGCTGACCTGCAAGGTCCTTATGGTCCGTATGGACCTTTGCTTACGGTCCGTAAGCATGTCCCAGATCAGCAGAATTGGTTTCCAGCTTGTTCCAGCTGTTCCACACCTTTGCTAATGGTTTTTCATCAATCTATGGGCTATTTTTGATGGTTTTTAAGTGCCCATGGTATCCAAATACCATGTGCCCACTTGTACGGCTTAGATCGAAGCTCAATCTTCGAGAAACGATCTTAACGGCTCTTGAATTCCTATAAATACCCACCCTCATTCATTCCTCCAACTCACACTTGATCTGATTTTGGCTCTCTAAGTTGAAGTTTATGCTTCATACTTGAGAGTAAATCGGATCAAGAGCTTGCGGGGACCTTCTGTAAGTATTCTTTCGCGTTTTTCATTCGTTTTAGCGTTAAAGTCAAACTGCGTTTGACTTTCTGCATTGACCAGTTTGTGGTCAACGCGAAGTTCGTTTGAACTTCATAACGTGAGCGTAATCACGATGGTTATTGTCCCTAGTGACTATACCCACTGATTACCACGTTATCTAGGCTCAGTGACGAGTCGTAGTTTCGGCCAAAATGCGTTTCCTCGCGTATTTTGTAACCAAACTACTCTAGGGTATCAAAACCGTTTGTTTTGATACCAAACCTGTTTTCTAACTTAACTAAACATGTTCTAGCATGTTTAGCTCGTCGCTTTTAGAATTGTGCTTGTTTAGGGTCGTAAAGGTAAGCGATCTAATCAATCGCTTATACTTTCGAACCCGACCCATTTGGTCGATCATTAGGATCCGACCAAACACTTTAGGTGACCATAGTTGTATAGGGAATAACCTTCCGAGGTTATACCTTATGGTCATGTAGTTTAAGTAGTTGTATGATAAGTAGTTTTTATGCCTTAGGTAAATTACCAAAATGCCCTTTTTGCGCTAAAATTTATTTTAAGCCTATGTAACGTAACTTTTGACATATAAACTGTTTTGGCAACCATATTAAACATGTTAAGGCATATCTTGCTTGTCATAGGACTAGTTAGGCATTCCGAACGCGTTTTACGCGAACGACGCGTTAAAGTAGCATAAGCTTCCTAAACGGGTCATAATAGGTCAAAAGCACTTAGGATAGGTTTTGTTTTAGTACGTAGGCTTTGTTAAACCATATTACATAAGTTCCCATATTTATTTGGTTTACGAACCCTCGTACTACCCGATCCTCCGATAGGTCCGTTTATTAATGTAGATACCTATATAGGTGCCGTTTGATTCCGTGATCTTCTAGCTTTGCTTGGTGGTTATCCTAGGACTTCTAAGCAATCTCAAGTGAGTACATAGACCCCTCTTTTACTGTTTTCAAAACATTTTGGGGTGAAACACATGTGCCTACTTGTTACTTTCATGATTTCATGCTTTTATATCATATACTTGCTATGATTCACTAGTACACTATTAGTACATGATTTTATTATGTTTTTGCTATGTATGCCATTGGAGCCGAGGGTCTCTCTGGAAGCAGCTTCTCTATCCCTAGGGATAGAGGCAAGGTCTGTCTACATCCCACCCTCCCCAGACCCTATAAGTAGCTTTGCTATTTATGGGATTTACTAGGTATGGTTGTTGTTGTTGTTGTTTTGCTATGTATGCCATTGTGTGCATACTTAGTACATCGTTTTACATAACATTTCATGCTATGTATGTTCATCATACTTAGTACATTTTACATCACATGCTATGTATGCCCATTGTGTGCATACTTAGTACATCGTTTTACATAACATTTCATGCTATGTATGTTCATCATACTTAGTACATTTTACATCACATGCTATGTATGCCCATTGTGTGCATACTTAGTACATCGTTTTACAAGACATTTTATGCTTGGTATCATGCTATGTATGTCCATCCGTCGCATACTTAGTACATTGTTTGTGCATTCTTACCTATGGTTTGGTTGTTACATATTTCACTTGCCATACATGACATTATGTTTACACATTACTTGATTAACATTTGACAACGGTTTAGACATGGGCAATTTACATTGGTAGTTTATGTGGGTATGTGATTTGAGTAACGAGACGTGTGTAATGTGATACAAGCATGGTGGATACGCCGCTGGTACTTCCTATAAATAAGTGCTTGTATTATATTACATGGCGTAGCGTTATTTAAATCATTCATTTGGATTTATACATTTTTACACAAATAACATATTTTTCACAAGACATTGTTTTACAAAACAGTTTATTTTATACAAACTCATTTTTACTTGGTTATTCATTTAACCTTACATCATTCTTTTTAACTATACATATCTATCATCGATTTTCAAACATTTTATAAAAGCAAACACTTAAACTGGATTCATGACAAATTTTTGGTTAAACATTTTCTTAAACCTAAGTCATGAATCATATTTTTCATAAAACCTATGTACTCGCCGGCATTTTTATTCTGATGTATTTTCACATGTGTTTCAGGTACAGTAGTCGGTGTTATATGAAGAGGATATTGATTCATGCTCACATAGGATTGGACAAGGCCTTAGTGACATTAAAAGATGCAAGACTAGTTAATTTTGTTATGTTTCTTTATTGTTAAGACATTATAACTCATTTAATTCAATAAAACGAAATTTGTTTAATCCATGGTTGTGAAACAATGATTCTGTTACAACACTCCCCGACGTTTCCGCCACGTTTTGTTGTTTTACGTGGTCGGGGTGTGACAGAAAAGTTGGTATCAGAGCCAATGGTTATAGGGAATTAGGTTATTAGTAATGCTTTGACCTAGTCTATAACCTTCCTAGGACCCTAACACAAGATTCTTGTGTTTAGATATTAAAACAATACCGTCACCTATCCTTAGGTGACAACCACAACAAGAACATAAATTTGAATCTGCCTTGAAAACTAATCATCTGTTCTAGGATGATTGATTACTAGGCTTTGAACCCTTTGTTATAAGGTTTTGAACCCTTCCAGTTTGACTCATATTTGGCTTATGTCACACCCCGGCCGCGTATAACATGCAACCGCGGCGGAAACGCCGGGGAGTGTTGTGGACAGAATTAAATTGTTTCATGACCATGGCATACAAGTTGTATTTTATTTATAAACAAAGGTGTTACATTGTCTTGGAAAGAGAGTACGGAAATCAAAACATAATTAAGCTAGTTCAAACTTCATTTTTAGGCTCTAAGGCACAGGTCCGCCCTAGAATCATGATCATCGTCCTATGGAATAGCTCCTGAAAACACATGTGAAAGTAGGTACGTCAGCATAAAAATGCCTGTGAGATACATAGTTTTTGTGAAAATGGGATTTATGACTTGAGCTTAAAGAAATGTTTAATAACAGTCAGTCATGAACCTTGTAATTTGTTTTGCTTTGTAAATCATTTGAAAACGATAACATCAAACGATATGTATAGATAAGTGCAAGGTTAAACGAATAACCAAGTAAAATGAGTTGAATAAGATAAGTTGTTTGTGAAAATAATGTCTTGTGAAGAATATGTTATTTATGTAAAATGTAATGTGTCTAAACTGAAATGACTTAGATAACGCCACGATATGTAATATTATACAAACATTTATGTATAGGAAGTACCAGCGGCGTATCCACCATGTTTGTATCATATTACATACGCCACATTACTTAAATCATTTACCCAAACCAATCCATCATGTAAATTGTTCATGTGTAAACCAAATGTCAAGTGTTATTGTGTAAACCATGTCAAATGTTTATGTTCAAATGTAAACCACCAATGTGTATGTCAATGTCAACGTGTTTATGTTCAATGTAAATCATGTAATGTGTATCCCAAAATGAATCATGTATGGTAAGCGAAATGTATCAACTTAAACCATATGTAAACTGCACAAAACAAGTCGTTGAAGTAACACGTGGTTTAAATCAACGTTATGTTCTGTGGAAAAATGCATGCTCTATTGATATTAACATTTATGTGGTACTGTAAACTATGCGTACATCCAAGCCTTGAGACTGCGGCGATAAACCCTTAAACAAATTAATGGTTTATCTAAGTTATGTATATCGAATTCGGTCATTCCTTCCAGTCCTATCAAACCCAGGACTTCAGGATTGGGAGTTGTCAATTCCTATGGTACCACTACCTACTAACGAACGGCGTAGCTAGTGTTAATGAATGTATTGTCCCATGTTAAACAAACCAAATGTCATAACAAAATGAAGGCATGTGATGTAAACAATTATACTAAGTATGCTAAGTAAACATACGAAGCAGAAATGTTTATGTAAATCAATGTGCCCATATGCTGAGTAAACATATGCAACAGAAATGTTCATGTAAATCAATGTGCCCATATGCTGAGTAAACATATGCAACAGAAATGTTCATGTAAATCAATGTGTCCATATGCTGAGTAAACATATGCAACAGAAATGTTCATGTAAATCAATGTGTCCATATGCTGAGTAAACATATGCAACAGAAATGTTCATGTAAATCAATGTGTCCATATGCTGAGTAAACATATGCAACAGAAATGTTCATGTAAATCAATGTGTCCATGTACGCACACAATGGGCATACATAGCATAAAATGTAATGAAATCGTGTACTATAATGTACTAACAACATAGCAGGCATATGATGTGAAAACATGGAAAGCATGAAAGTAACAGATAGGCACATGTGTCTCACCCCAAAACAGTTTAGAAAACAGTAAAAGAGGGGTTCAATGTACTCACCTGAGATTGCTTTGAGTTCCTTGTATAGTAACCAAATAGTGCTAAAGATCACGGAATATCAACGACACCTAATAGGTAGCTTATGTTAATATACCGGACCGAATCGGAAGGATCGGACAGTACGCGGGTTCGAAAACCAAACGAGTATGGAGACTCGTGTAGTATGGTTTAACAAAGCCTACATACTAAAATGAAACTTAACCTAAGTGCTTACGGTCCATCACGACCCGTTGAGGTAGCTTATGCCACCCTAACGCGTCGTTCGCGTAGAACGCGTCTGGAACGCCTAACATCGTGACCACAAGGTATAACCTCGGAAGGTTATAGCTATGGTCACCTAATGTGTTTGGTCAGGTCCTAATGACCGACAAAATGGGTCGGGTTCGAAAGCATAAGCGATGGTTTAGATCGCTCACCTTACGACCCTATATAAGCACTAAACTAAAAGTGACGAGCTAAGCATGTTAGAACATGCTTAACTAAGTTTGAAAACAGGTTTGACATCAAAACAAACGGCTTTGATGCTCACGAGTAGTTTGGTTACAAAATATGCAAGAATGCATATTTTGGCCGAAACTACGACTCGTCACTGAGCCTAGATAACGTGGTGATCAGTAGGTATGGTCACTATGGACCATAACCATCGTGATCACGCTCACGTTATGAAGTTCCATGAACTTCGCATCGACCATAAGCTGGTCAATGCAGAAAGTCAACAAAACGTTGACTTTCGGACTCGAAAAGCGAATAAAAGAGCCAAAGAAGACTTACGGAGGGTCCCCGAGTGCAAATCAAGATCAAACAGCTCAGGTATGAAACAATGGTTTCAACTTAGAGCTTTAGGATCTGATTTTGTGATTTTTACACTAAAGGGGGGGGGGGTATTTATAGGAAAAGTGGAACCGTTAGGATCGTTTTATCGAATATCGAGCCTTGACCACGTGCGTACATGTGTCCAGTGGATAAGTTCAGTGAACTTGACTCCTGGCTCTTCATTGGGTGAAAAGGCATTGCCCCTTGATCGAACGAAAGACCAGATTCTGCATTAAATGCAAAATCTTTCTGTCAGACATCCCCACGCGGCCCGCCTCATATTTGGGCAAAACTCACGCGGGCCGCCTGGCCCTCTCTGATCTGCACCACTTGCAGAATTTACACATTTGGTCCCTGTTGCGTGTTTAAGCTATTTCCAG
Organism: Helianthus annuus; assembly: GCF_002127325.2. Lineage (NCBI taxonomy): Eukaryota > Viridiplantae > Streptophyta > Magnoliopsida > Asterales > Asteraceae > Helianthus > Helianthus annuus. The sequence goes on from NC_035448.2 coordinate 77,889,975, forward strand.
CCCTTCTAAGACCTGTAAAGCCATCTTTAAGGCCCTAAAATGATGCCTAAACATTGTGGACATGAAACATGCCCAAAAATATGTCGGATGTCGGTTCGTTTGGCCGTACGATCGCGATGTTCGCTTAATTACGACGAAATGCGCATAAGCGTGAAAGACGATCCAAATGACACGACGAATGGATTTTTCTCATGCCAAACACTAAGGCATAATATAAGGATGCTTACATAAATTTTTGGATATCCGGATGTATTCAGAACGTAAGTTATGCGCGAAAGTGCAAACTTATGCACTTTTTGACACTTTTAGTCCCTGAATGATCCAAAAGTTTGTTTTAGCATACCAAACCCCTCAAAGCCTATTTCTAAGCTATGTAAAGGATATTTATGGTATGTTTAACTTATGGACATGTTCCGGAATGTCCGTTACAGTTCAAATTGGCATACTTTCGCAGTTTGTCAAGTTTAGTCCCTGTAAGCGAATTAACTTGTTTTTGCTATACCAAAGCCTTCAAAACTTATTTCTAAGTTATGTAAAGGTTATTTAAGGTACGTTGAGTATATGTTGATGTTCCGGAGTATTTGTTGCATTAAACTGAGTACGTTTACGCACTAGTTAACGTATAACTCTCTAGAAAGCGATGTAGAGTTTGAAATTGAACAAAAGTCAAAACACGAAAAATGTAAAACACAATGAAACAAACATTGGGATCAAATAACATTATTTTATTGATAATTGAACTGTTCACAATGATTACAGGCACAGATGTTACAGTCTCCCCTACTTGTGGAAATTTCGTCCCGAAATTTATTTAGAGGAAACTCGTGGAAACAGATGCGGATATTTTGCCTTCATTTGATCTTCACGTTCCCAAGTAAACTCGGGTCCACGCTTAGATTCCCAACGAACCTTGACCAAAGGAATGCGCTTGCGTTTAAGCCACTTAACTTCACGTTCCATGATTTCTACCGGTTTCTCAACAAACTTCAGTGTTTTATCAACACGAATTTCGTCAAGCGGTATGTGGAGGTTTTCATCAGCTAAACACCTCTTGAGATTTGACACGTGAAAGGTTGGATGAACATTTCCAAGTTCAGGAGGTAACTCAAGTCTGTAGGCTACCTTACCGATTCTTTCGACGATCTTGAATGGTCCAACATATCTAGGTGCAAGTTTTCCTTTCTTTCCAAATCTGATCACACCTTTCCAAGGTGAGACCTTAAGTAATACACGATCACCGACTTGAAAATCCAAGGGTTTGCGTTTTAGGTCCGCGTAATTCTTCTGACGGCTTCTAGCTGTCTGAAGGTTATCACGAACTTTCTTTACCTTTTCTGTTGTCTCTAAAATGAGGGCAGGTCCAGTAAGTTGAGCCTCGCCAATCTCATTCCAGCAGACTGGTGAACGACATTTTCGACCATAGAGAGCCTCGAAAGGAGCCATGTTGATGCTGGAGTGATAACTGTTGTTGTAGGAGAATTCAATCAATGGAAGATGTGAATCCCAACTACCACCAATGTCGATCACACAAGCTCTAAGCATATCCTCCAGTGTCTGGATTGTTCTTTCAGATTGACCATCCGTTTGCGGATGAAGCTGTGCTTAGATTAAGTTGGGACCCCATAGCAGATTGCATGGTTCTCCAAAAGTGAGAAGTGAAACGAGCATCTCTGTCAGAAATGATGCTCAAAGGAACACCATGTCTAGCTACAATTTCATCCACGTAGATTTGAGCAAGTTTGTCAGCCGAAAAATCCTCACGGATTGGCAAGAAATGCGCTGATTTGGTAAGACGATCCACGACTACCCAGATGGCATCGTGACCTTTCTTTGTGCGCGGAAGTTTAGTAATGAGATCCATAGTAATGTTTTCCCATTTCCAAACTGGGATCTCCGGTTGCTCTAATAATCCGGAAGGACGCTGATGTTCAGCCTTAACCTTAAGACAGGTAAGGCATTTAGACACGTATAAGGCAATGTCTTTCTTCATACCAGGCCACCAATACTGTATACGAAGATCCTTATACATCTTATCTGAGCCAGGATGAATGGAATAACGAGACTTATGGGCTTCATCCATAAGCAAGGTACGAAGATCATCTTGGCTTGGGACCCACAAACGGTCCATGAAATAGTACGATCCATTGTCCTTCAGCTCTAGAGCAGGAGTTATGTGATAAGGAAATTCCTTATCCATTAAACCTTGTGAAACACAAGCTTGTTGAGCCTGAGAAATACGTGCTTGGATGTCGGTTTGAATAACAGATTGGACACGAACACAATGAAGCTTAGTACGTTCCTTGCGACTCAATGCATCGGCTACGACATTCGCCTTACCAGGATGGTAGCGAATCTCGCAGTCGTAGTCGTTTAGGAGTTCAACCCAACGTCTTTGCCTCATGTTGAGTTCTTTCTGGTTGAAGATGTGTTGAAGACTCTTGTGGTCAGTGAAAACCACACATTTTGTACCGTACAAGTAGTGTCTCCAAATCTTAAGAGCGAAGACAACTGCACCCAACTCAAGATCATGAGTGGTGTAGTTCTTCTCATGTATCTTCAACTGTCTTGATGCGTATGCTATGACTTTGTTTCTTTGCATCAGGACGCAGCCAAGACCTAATTTAGATGCATCGCAATAAACGACGAAATCATCATTGCCCTCAGGCAATGTTAGGACAGGCGCGTCGCAAAGCTTTTGTTTCAAAGTCAGAAATGCTTCCTCTTGTTTGACTCCCCAATCAAATGGCTTGTTCTTCTGAGTTAGAGCAGTTAGAGGAACTGCAATCTTCGAGAAATTTTCTATGAAGCGGCGGTAATAACCCGCTAGACCAAGAAAAGAACGAACTTCAGTAGGGGTAGTAGGTGTATCCCAATCCTTGATCGCACTGATCTTGGAGGGATCTACATGAATACCTTGTTCGTTGACAATATGTCCTAAGAATTGAACCTCTTTAAGCCAGAATTCACACTTGGAGAATTTGGCGAAAAGTTGTTCTTTCTTTAGGAGTTCCAAAGTAAGACGGAGATGTTGCTCATGATCAGCTCGCGTCTTAGAATATATCAAAATGTCGTCAATGAAAACAATGATGAACTTATCCAAGTAAGGTTTGCAGACCCTATTCATCAAGTCCATGAAAACAGCAGGAGCATTAGTCAAACCGAATGGCATGACTGTGAACTCATAATGTCCATAACGAGTACGGAACGCTGTCTTTGGAATATCTTCTTCATGCACACGGAGTTGATGATATCCAGATCGCAGATCAATCTTTGAAAAGTAAGAAGCGCCTTGCAACTGATCAAAGAGGTCATCAATGCGAGGTAGGGGATATCGATTTTTGATGGTAAGCTTGTTAAGCTCACGATAATCGATACACATCCTAAAAGATCCATCCTTCTTCTTTACAAAGAGAACGGGAGCACCCCAAGGTGAAAAGCTAGGACGGATAAAACCTTTGTCGGAGAGTTCCTGCAGCTGTTTAGATAACTCTTGCATCTCAGACGGTGCAAGACGATATGGAGCTCTGGCAATGGGATTTGCACCAGGTACGAGGTCAATACGGAACTCGACTTGGCGTGCTGGAGGTAGACCAGGTAAGTCTTCAGGGAATACTTCGGAATAATCCCGAACGACAGGAATATCTGAAATAGACTTACCCTTGCCCTTATCTGCTGTAACATGTGCTAACAAGGCTACGTAGTGCTTTCGCAGATACTTCCGTGCTTTAAAACAGGACATGAGTTTGAGACCACCGGCAGGCTTCTCACCACGAACTTGTAGGATCTCGCCTGTCGACAGCGGTATACGAACAATCTTCTCAGAACATACTATCTCTGCGCGATGCTTAGATAACCAATCCATTCCCACAATAACATCGAAGCTTCCAAGTTGCATTGGCGTGAGGTCAATAGGAAAAATATGGTCGTTAAGGTTCAACTGGCAGTTGCGTAGAACAGAATTTAGAACAATGGGTTCACCACTGGCAACCTCTACTGTCAAAGGTTTACCTAGTTTCGTTCTAGACACGCGAAGCATTGTCTCAAAAGATAATGACACAAAGCTCTTGTCGGCACCCGAATCAAAAAGAACAGATGCTGGCTGATTATTAATAAAGAACGTACCGTTCACCACCTCGTTGTCTGCTTGTGCTTCTTGTGCATTCATGTTAAAGACTCGACCTCGAGCCGGTGCCGGATTCTGGTTTGCATTCTGGTTCTGGTTGACTAGTCTTGGACACCGATTTCTGTAGTGGGTCAGATCCCCACAATTATAACATGCACCTGGTGGGTAGTTTGGTCGTGTAGCCTGACCCTGTTGTTGAGCAACCTGTTGAGCAGGGTTCTGGACTGCGTTATTCTGAGCAAACCGACAAACATCGGCAAGATGACCCGACTTCCCACAGTTAGTACAGAAACGGCACTGATATTGTGGTTGGTGGTGACTGTTGCATCGATTGCACAAAGGTGCATTTCCTGAATAGGGTTTCTTGGCTGGAGGCTATGCGGCTTGGTTGGGAGCTGCCTGGTTAGCTTGGGCAGTCACAGCAAAATTTTTGGGAAGCCTTACGCTTCCTTGACCCCCTTGAGGAACCAGAGTCCTTTCCCTTCTTGTTCTGACCTTTCTTACTGTCCTCCTTGTCTGCCGACTGCTTCTTGCCCTTGTCACCCTTCCTGTGTAGTTTATTCTTTCGGATCTGCGACTCAGTCAACGTCGCCGATAACTCGATTGCCTGATGGAGTGTGGTAGGGTTGCTACCAGTAAGGATATCTTGTACTGAGTCAGGTAGGCCGTCGATGTATCTTTCGATGGCCTTATCGAGTGGGGTAACCATAGTCGGGCAAAGAAGACTCAGCTCCTCAAACCTATCTGTATAAGCCCTGTGCTCGCCTATAAGTGAACACTCACCCCAAGAGTTCCCAGGTAAGAGTGACTGGTCCGATTATGTGGATTTGTACGAACACTCTAGCCTTAGACAGAAAACCCAGGGTACAGGCATTCACTCTTCCAGTTTTCACGTGTTCACACTATTAACCCAAAACTTTGACGGGATTTTTGAAAATCCAAAGGGGTTCAAAACCTTATAATAGAGGGTTCAAAACCTAGTAATCAATCATCCTAGAACAGATGATTAATTTTCAAAGCGGATGCGGAACCGAAGTTCCCGTTGTGGTTATCACCTAAGGATAGGTGATGTGCATGTTTTAAACTCTAAACACAAGATAACTTGTGTTAGGGTCCTAGAAAGTTATAGTCTAGGTCAAAGCATTACTAATAACCTAATTCCCTATAACCAATGGCTCTGATACCAACTCTTCTGTCACACCCCGGCCGCGTATAACATGCAACCGCGGCGGAAACGCCGGGGAGTGTTGTGGACAGAATTAAATTGTTTCATGACCATGGCATACAAGTTGTATTTTATTTATAAACAAAGGTGTTACATTGTCTTGGAAAGAGAGTACGGAAATCAAAACATAATTAAGCTAGTTCAAACTTCATTTTTAGGCTCTAAGGCACAGGTCCGCCCTAGAATCATGATCATCGTCCTATGGAATAGCTCCTGAAAACACATGTGAAAGTAGGTACGTCAGCATAAAAATGCCTGTGAGATACATAGTTTTTGTGAAAATGGGATTCATGACTTGAGCTTAAAGAAATGTTTAATAACAGTCAGTCATGAACCTTGTAATTTGTTTTGCTTTGTAAATCATTTGAAAACGATAACATCAAACGATATGTATAGATAAGTGCAAGGTTAAACGAATAACCAAGTAAAATGAGTTGAATAAGATAAGTTGTTTATGAAAATAATGTCTTGTGAAGAATATGTTATTTATGTAAAATGTAATGTGTCTAAACTGAAATGACTTAGATAACGCCACGATATGTAATATTATACAAACATTTATGTATAGGAAGTACCAGCGGCGTATCCACCATGTTTGTATCATATTACATACGCCACATTACTTAAATCATTTACCCAAACCAATCCATCATGTAAATTGTTCATGTGTAAACCAAATGTCAAGTGTTATTGTGTAAACCATGTCAAATGTTTATGTTCAAATGTAAACCACCAATGTGTATGTCAATGTCAACGTGTTTATGTTCAATGTAAATCATGTAATGTGTATCCCAAAATGAATCATGTATGGTAAGCGAAATGTATCAACTTAAACCATATGTAAACTGCACAAAACAAGTCGTTGAAGTAACACCTGGTTTAAATCAACGTTATGTTCTGTGGAAAAATGCATGCTCTATTGATATTAACATTTATGTGGTACTGTAAACTATGCATACATCCAAGCCTTGAGACTGCGGCGATAAACCCTTAAACAAATTAATGGTTTATCTAAGTTATGTATATCGAATTCGGTCATTCCTTCCAGTCCTATCAAACCCAGGACTTCAGGAATGGGAGTTGTCAATTCCTATGGTACCACTACCTACTAACGAACGGCGTAGCTAGTGTTAATGAATGTATTGTCCCATGTTAAACAAACCAAATGTCATAACAAAATGAAGGCATGTGATGTAAACAATTGTACTAAGTATGCTAAGTAAACATACGAAGCAGAAATGTTTATGTAAATCAATGTGCCCATATGCTGAGTAAACATATGCAGCAGAAATGTTCATGTAAATCAATGTGTCCATATGCTGAGTAAACATATGCAACAGAAATGTTCATGTAAATCAATGTGTCCATATGCTGAGTAAACACATGCAACAGAAATGTTCATGTAAATCAATGTGTCCATATGTTGAGTAAACATATGCAACAGAAATGTTCATGTAAATCAATGTGTCCATATGCTGAGTAAACATATGCAACAGAAATGTTCATGTAAATCAATGTGTCCATGTACGCACACAATGGGCATACATAGCATAAAATGTAATGAAATCGTGTACTATAATGTACTAACAACATAGCAGGCATATGATGTGAAAACATGGAAAGCATGAAAGTAACAGATAGGCACATGTGTCTCACCCCAAAACAGTTTAGAAAACAGTAAAAGAGGGGTTCAATGTACTCACCTGAGATTGCTTTGAGTTCCTTGTATAGTAACCAAATAGTGCTAAAGATCACGGAATATCAACGGCACCTAATAGGTAGCTTATGTTAATATACCGGACCGAATCGGAAGGATCGGACAGTACGCGGGTTCGAAAACCAAACGAGTATGGAGACTCGTGTAGTATGGTTTAACAAAGCCTACATACTAAAATGAAACTTAACCTAAGTGCTTACGGTCCATCACGACCCGTTGAGGTAGCTTATGCCACCCTAACGCGTCGTTCGCGTAGAACGCGTCTGGAACGCCTAACATCGTGACCACAAGGTATAACCTCGGAAGGTTATAGCTATGGTCACCTAATGTGTTTGGTCAGGTCCTAATGACCGACAAAATGGGTTGGGTTCGAAAGCATAAGCGATGGTTTAGATCGCTCACCTTACGACCCTATATAAGCACTAAACTAAAAGTGACGAGCTAAGCATGTTAGAACATGCTTAACTAAGTTTGAAAACAGGTTTGACATCAAAACAAACGGCTTTGATGCTCACGAGTAGTTTGGTTACAAAATATGCAAGAATGCATATTTTGGCCGAAACTACGACTCGTCACTGAGCCTAGATAACGTGGTGATCAGTAGGTATGGTCACTAAGGACCATAACCATCGTGATCACGCTCACGTTATGAAGTTCCATGAACTTCGCATCGACCATAAGCTGGTCAATGCAGAAAGTCAACAAAACGTTGACTTTCGGACTCGAAAAGCGAATAAAAGAGCGAAAGAAGACTTACGGAGGGTCCCCGAGTGCAAATCAAGATCAAACATCTCAGGTATGAAACAATGGTTTCAACTTAGAGCTTTAGGATCTGATTTTGTGATTTTTACACTAAAGGGCGGGGGTATTTATAGGAAAAGTGGAACCGTTAGGATCGTTTTATCGAATATCGAGCCTTGATCACGTGCGTACATGTGTCCAGTGGATAAGTTCAGTGAACTTGACTCCTGGCTCTTCATTGGGTGAAAAGGCATTGCCCCTTGATCGAACGAAAGGCCAGATTCTGCATTAAATGCAAAATCTTTCTGTCAGACATCCCCACGCGGCCCGCCTCATATTTGGGCAAAACTCACGCGGGCCGCCTGGCCCTCTCTGATCTGCACCACTTGCAGAATTTACACATTTGGTCCCTGTTGCGTGTTTAAGCTATTTCCAGCCCTTCTAAGACCTGTAAAGCCATCTTTAAGGCCCTAAAATGATGCCTAAACATTGTGGACATGAAACATGCCGAAAAATATTTCGGATGTCGGTTCGTTTGGCCGTACGATCGCGATGTTCGCTTAATTACGACGAAATGCGCATAAGCGTGAAAGACGATCCAAATGACGCGACGAATGGATTTTTCTCATGCCAAACACTAAGGCATAATATAAGGATGCTTACATAAATTTTTGGATGTCCGGATGTATTCAGAACGTAAGTTATGCGCGAAAGTGCAAACTTATGCACTTTTTGACACTTTTAGTCCCTGAATGATCCAAAAGTTTGTTTTAGCATACCAAACCCCTCAAAGCCTATTTCTAAGCTATGTAAAGGATATTTATGGTATGTTTAACTTATGGACATGTTCCGGAATGTCCGTTACAGTTCAAATTGGCATACTTTCGCAGTTTGTCAAGTTTAGTCCCTGTAAGCGAATTAACTTGTTTTTGCTATACCAAAGCCTTCAAAACTTATTTCTAAGTTATGTAAAGGTTATTTAAGGTACGTTGAGTATATGTTGATGTTCCGGAGTATTTGTCGCATTAAACTGAGTACGTTTACGCACTAGTTAACGTATAACTCTCTAGAAAGCGATGTAGAGTTTGAAATTGAACAAAAGTCAAAACACGAAAAATGTAAAACACAATGAAACAAACATTGGGATCAAATAACATTATTTTATTGATAATTGAACTGTTCACAATGATTACAGGCACAGATGTTACAGCTTAGTGCCTTTTGAGTTTTTAAACTCGTCAAAGTTTGGGTCTAAATAATGTGAACACGTGCAAACTGGAAGAGTGGGTGCCTGTACCCTGAGTTTTCTGTCTAAGGCTAGAGTGTTCGTACAAATCCGCAGTATCGGACCAGACACTCTTACCTGGGAACTCTTGGGGTGAGTGTCCACTTATAGGCGAGCATGTCTTCGCGATACATCATGAGGACCTATTTACTTTGATTCAGCCTTGTGTGTCATTTGTTTGCTTCGTGGTTCAAACAAATGACCACCACCCATGCTTTTGGTCGGTATTTGTAACATCCTATTCTTACCCAATGCCACTTCACTTGTTTCCTCTCTTGTTTCCCTTTTTTTAGAATGCCTCCGCGACGCGAGAATCAAATACCTATTGAAGATCTGGCAGCTGTCATTACGCAGCAAATGACTGCTGCAATCCCGAACATCATTGCTCAATGTAACCAAGCTCTCAACAACAAGAATACTCCATGCAACTTCAAAACGTTCAACTCAGCTAAGCCATCAAAGTTTTCTGGGACTCAAGGAGCGACTGCACTTCTGCAATGGTTCGAGAGTCTAGAGAGCACCTTCAGACATGTTCAATGCCCAAACGAGCGAAAGGTAGATTTCGCATCTAGTGTCTTCGAAAAGCGGGCTTTGACATGGTGGAATGGTGTAATGAGAGATAGGGGTGCCGATGTGGCGCTAGCTCAAACATGGGAAGAGCTTCGAACTTTGATGATGAAGGAATTCTGTCCTCGTCACGAGATCAGGGCCTTAGAAAGGGAATTCGACGATCTTAAGCAAGACAGCGGCGAACATCGAGCATACACTGATCGATATGAGGAGCTGAGCCTGTTGTGTCCTTCCATGGTTACGCCTTTGGATAAGGCGATCGAAAAATACATTGATGGCCTCCCTGACTCAGTTCAGGACATTGTTACTGGTAGTAACCCCACTATGGTTAGGCAGGCCATTGAGCTATCTGCAACTTTGACTGAATCTCAGATCAGGAAACATAAGCTTTTCCGAAAGGGTGACAAGAAACCGGTCGAGGAATCGAAACCAATCGAGGAATCAAAGACCATGGATGAACAGACTGGATCCCCTAAGAAGTCAAGGAAGCGAAAGACTTCTCAGAACTTCGCCTTGGTTACTCACAATGATCAAACCGTCCTCAACCAACCAGCTCAACCCCCTGCTAGAAAGCCCTACAATGGAACTGCACCCTTGTGCAACCAATGTAGCCTCCATCATCATGCCAATATAAAGTGCCGCAAATGCCAAACTTGTGGACTCATAGGCCATACAGCAAGAATTTGCCCAGCTGCAGGTGCACCAAATCAAGCTGGCAATAATCCTGCTCAAGGTCGTTTTTCACCAGGTTCTTGCTTCAACTGTGGCGAGATAGGCCATTTCCGGAGAAATTGCCCAAAGCTTGCTAATGCGAATCCAGCGCAAGGATGAGCATCTGACCGATTGGAAGACAACACTGTTTAGAAATAATCAAGCTTTATGTATTATTTTCTTTTGTTGTCAAAGATCTATGAAACAGTTGTAATTGTTGTTTATAAATAAATCTTTTTATTTTACATTGCAATGTACAAATGTGATGGCATGTATAAACAACGTATCCCCTACAATACCGACAATCAAGGAGTCGTATTCCTTGAAGAACAGACTACCCCCAAAATCCTTTCAAATTTATAATCTCTTTTGTTTTCCCAAATACCCGTTTCATTCAAGGAAACGAAGTACAAGGCGCAAGTTACAACTCTATACGAATACCTAAAGTACCACTATAAATTCTTAATAGGGTACCCAGCGGTATTTCCGTATACCCTAAATTTTTCGTACCTTAATTCGAATATTGCGTTTTCTTGAAAACGAAATCGAATTTTTGGTTGATCATTCTATCTCTATAGATAGATTCTTGAAAATGATTAAAGTGCCAAATGAAATCCACGGATTGGATTCCTGGTGTACTTTAAGTATCCACGTCCAAAGATAACAAATTAAAAGTCAAACTAAACAACTTTGTGATTATGTGCTTATGTTCTCCCTTTATGTTCTTGGTGTGATCCAATTTTCTTTGTTGTTATCCAAATCCTCGTAGAATCTTCTATAAGGGATTCATAGTAGGATATCAGAAGGTACTACCTTAAATCCTTAATGGGCTTCTACGTAATAGTTAAGACCCGTGGATTATACAGTACTATTCCATAATTAGACCCCTTGAGTGGTCTAGTTAAACATATTTGATCCAAAAATCTGGTTAGGAATATCATGTGATGATATAGCTGAAAGGACTCTATAGGTGGTCTAATTAAAGAGATCATTTATCGATCTAATCAAAAGGACCCTATGGTGGTTTAGTCACACTCATCACAGGTTTGATTTTATTCCCCTACACATTATGAAACACACTGTGCGAACTATGCAAGGAATCACATAATTATGGACGCGTACATAATTATGGAATTTAGTGCACAGAAACCACAGCGAGTTTTGTCATGAGTTTAGAGTGAACCCTGTTCATTTCCAATTCTGATGAAGCACCCGTTGAAGAAAAATGAACTAGCTATTCATTCTTCACTTCTGAAAGAATATCCGTTGATGGAAATGAATATCCGTTTGTTTAATCCTTTCATTTCCGTTTCTGAAGAAGCAACCGTTGGAAATGACTCCGTTTGTTCATTTTCGTTTCTGAAGATTATCCATTGAGGAAATGAATATCCGTTTGTTTAATCCTTTCATTTCCGTTTCTGAAGAAGCAACCGTTGGAAATGACTCCGTTTGTTCATTTTCGTTTCTGAAGAATATCCGTTGAAGGAAATGAATATCCGTTTGATTATCCCTTCATTTCCGTTTCTGAAGAAACAACCGTTGGAAATGACTCCGTTTGTTCATTTTCGTTTCTGAAGAATATCCGTTGATGGAAATGAATATCCGTTTGATTATCCTTTCATTTCTGTTTCGGAGGAAGCATCTGTTGAAAATGACTCCATCCATTCATTTTCGTTTCTGAAGAATGTCCGTTAAGGAAATGATAGGATTATCCCTTGCATATCTCTGGTGGTTATTTGACACAAAGTCACGGACAGACTCCTACGAATAAATTTCGGGATGAAATTTCCTAAAGTAGGGGAGTCTGTGACACCTGTGTCACTTCAACCATCAAACAAATACCAAACCAATGAAATATTGTATTTCATACTTGGGATTTTGTGTAAATATGTGTATCGTTTGCACCTATTAATTCTTGTTCGATTTCGGGCTCTAAATCGCTTTCTGGAGAGTTATAAGCGCACTGATGCGTAAATATAACCAGTTTAATACAACAAACACTCCGGAATAGTGACATAGGCTTAGCATACCTAAAATAACCCTTACATAACTTAGAAATAAGTTTTGGACGGTTTGGTATGCCGAAATCAAGTTTATTCGTTTACAGGGACTAAATTCGACAAACTGCGAAAGTATGTCAATTTGTACGGTAACAGACCCTCCGGAACATGATCATAAGTTAAACACACCCTAAATATCCTTTACATAGCTTAGAAATAGGCTTTGAGGTGTTCGGTGTGCTAAAATAAACTTTTTGGTCATTCAGGGATTAAAAGCGTCAAAAAGTGCATAAGTTTGCATTTTCGCGCATATCTTACGTTCTGAATTCATCCGGACATCCAAAAATTTATTTAATCATTAAAATACTATGTTTTAGTGTTTGGCATGAGAAAAATCCATTCGTCGCGCAATTTGGACCGTTTTTGCATCCGTTACGACTTCCGTCGTAATTAACCGAACAACGCAACCGTACGACCAAACGAACCGACATCCAAGATATTTTTGAGCACATTTTAAGTTCCCTATACTTTTACTTCATTTTATAGCTTTGAAATGGGGTTAACGGGGCTTAAACGTGTCAAAAATGCATCAAATACCAAGTTTTTGGGACTGCAGGGACCAAAACTGCCAATTTTGAAAGTTGCTGACCTGCAAGGTCCTTACGGTCCGTATGGACCTTTGCTTACGGTCCGTAAGCATGTCCCAGATCAACATAATTGGTTTCCAGCTTGTTCCAGCTTTCCACACCTTTGCTAATGGTTTTTCATCAATCTATGGGCTATTTTTGATGGTTTTTAAGTGCCCATGGTATCCAAATACCATGTGCCCACTTGTACGGCTTAGATCGAAGCTCAATCTTCGAGAAACGATCTTAACGGCTCTTGAATTCCTATAAATACCCACCCTCATTCATTCCTCCAACTCACACTTGATGTGATTTTGGCTCTCTAAGTTGAAGTTTATGCTTCATACCTGAGAGTAAATCGGATCAAGAGCTTGCGGGGACCTTCTGTAAGTATTCTTTCGCGTTTTCATTCGTTTTAGCGTTAAAGTCAAACTGCGTTTGACTTTCTGCATTGACCAGTTTGTGGTCAACGCGAAGTTCGTTTGAACTTCATAACGTGAGCGTAATCACGATGGTTATAGTCCCTAGTGACTATACCCACTGATTACCACGTTATCTAGGCTCAGTGACGAGTCGTAGTTTCGGCCAAAATGCATTTCCTCGCGTATTTTGCAACCAAACTACTCTAGGGTATCAAAACCGTTTGTTTTGATACCAAACCTGTTTTCTAACTTAACTAAACATGTTCTAGCATGTTTAGCTCGTCGCTTTTAGAATTGTGCTTGTTTAGGGTCGTAAAGGTAAGCGATCTAATCAATCGCTTATACTTTCGAACCTGACCCATTTGGTCGATCATTAGGATCCGACCAAACACTTTAGGTGACCATAGTTGTATAGGGAATAACCTTCCGAGGTTATACCTTATGGTCACGTCGTTTAAGTAGTTGTATGATAAGTAGTTCTTATGCCTTAGGTAAATTACCAAAATGCCTTTTTTGCGCTAAAATTCATTTTAAGCCTATGTAACGTAACTTTTGACATATAAACTGTTTTGGCAACCATATTAAACATGTTAAGGCATATCTTGCTTGTCATAGGACTAGTTAGGCATTCCGAACGCGTTTTACGCGAACGACGCGTTAAAGTAGCATAAGCTTCCTAAACGGGTCGTAATAGGTCAAAAGCACTTAGGATAGGTTTCGTTTTAGTACGTAGGCTTTGTTAAACCATATTACATAAGTTCCCATACTTATTTGGTTTACGAACCCTCGTACTACCCGATCCTCCGATAGGTCCGTTTATTAATGTAGATACCTATATAGGTGCCGTTTGATTCCGTGATCTTCTAGCTTTGCTTGGTGGTTATCCTAGGACTTCTAAGCAATCTCAAGTGAGTACATAGACCCCTCTTTTACTGTTTTCCAAACATTTTGGGGTGAAACACATGTGCCTACTTGTTACTTTCATGATTTCATGCTTTTATATCATATACTTGCTATGATTCACTAGTACACTATTAGTACATGATTTTATTATGTTTTTGCTATGTATGCCATTGTGTGCATACTTAGTACACCGTTTTACATAACATTTCATGCTATGTATGTTCATCATACTTAGTACATTTTACATCACATGCTGTGTATGCCCATTGTGTGCATACTTAGTACATCGTTTTACATAACATTTCATGCTATGTATGTTCATCATACTTAGTACATTTTACATCACATGCTATGTATGCCCATGGTGTGCATACTTAGTACATCGTTTTACAAGACATTTTATGCTTGGTATCATGCTATGTATGTCCATCCGTCGCATACTTAGTACATTGTTTATGCATTCTTACCTATGGTTTGGTTGTTACATATTTCACTTGCCATACATGACATTATGTTTACACATTACTTGATTAACATTTGACAACGGTTTAGACATGGGCAATTTACATTGGTAGTTTATGTGGGTAAGTGATTTGAGTAATGAGACGTGTGTAATGTGATACAAGCATGGTGGATACGCCGCTGGTACTTCCTATATATAAGTGCTTGTATTATATTACATGGCGTAGCGTTATTTAAATCATTCATTTGGATTTATACATTTTTACACAAATAACATATTTTTCACAAGACATTGTTTTACAAAACAGTTTGTTTTATACAAACTCATTTTTACTTGGTTATTCATTTAACCTTACATCATTCTTTTTAACTATACATATCTATCATCGATTTTCAAACATTTTATAAAAGCAAACACTTAAACTGGATTCATGACAAATTTTTGGTTAAACATTTTCTTAAACCTAAGTCATGAATCATATTTTTCATAAAACCTATGTACTCGCCGGCATTTTTATGCTGATGTATTTTCACATGTGTTTCAGGTACAGTAGTTGGTGTTATATGATGAGGATATTGATGCATGCTCACATAGGATTGGACAAGGCTTTAGTGACATTAAAAGATGCAAGACTAGTTAATTTTGTTATGTTTCTTTATTGTTAAGACATTGTAACTCATTTAATTCAATAAAACGAAATTTGTTTAATCCATGGTTGTGAAACAATGATTCTGTTACAACACTCCCCGACATTTCCGCCACATTTTGTTGTTTTACGTGGTCGGGGTGTGACATGTACTAAACATCGTCAGCATTTTAGTTTGTCTGATAATGGTGCCAATTCTGTTCTGTGCATTATTAGAACTATATCGTGTTGCATGTAGCAATGATAAAAGTCTTGAAACATGAAATGCCATTGTATGTATATAACAGTAATCAGAAATTCATTTGTCTTGTAAACTAGATCATGCACAGTTATTAAAGCACAGATTAATGTTCATTTAGTGTACGGAATGTACGAAAACGTGACAGTTGTCACAGTCTCCCCCTGTTAAAAGAATTTCGTCCCGAAATTCAAGCGATGCCATCGGTCGCAGGGGAGTTGTGAATCAAATATGGTCACTTAGGTTCAAGATTTGTCTTCATGTTCCCATGTACTCTGGGTCATGATATGAATTCTAATGTACTCAAGTAAATCAATTAGGTCTTTTCTGTGTTTTGTGGACTCTTGGTCCGCAACCTTAACAGGTTCTATAGTAATTTTGTCGTTTGTCATTGACGTGAATCTTATCTATGGGAACAGTGACTGTTCCTTGAGTCAGACTCCTCTAAAGACTAGACACATGTAATGCGTCGCGATCACTACTGATCTTTTTCTGGAAGTTTCAACTTGGGAGCAATGGTTCCGATCCCTACACCGGGGGTCCAACCTTTACGTTTTCCAAATCACACCACGCCTTCTCTAGGCGAGGCTCCCATTAAAGCCATACTTCTTATTTCAAATTCCTATGATTTCCGCCGCTCATCGGCGCAATCTTTCTGTATTCCGCGGGTTGTCTTGATATGATTACATATCTTAATGCTCTTGCCTCTAATTTTTCCTGAACCAACTCGGGTCAGTAGATTGTTTATCTCCGGTCTCCATTCAACACGACGGGGATCGACTTATTATGTTCCATCTAAAGCTTCATACGAAGCGATTTAAACAGCGATGTGATAAATACTGTTCTAGGAAAAATCCACTAAAGGCAAGTGAGTGTTCCAACTTTTCGTCAAAGTTTATCACACAAGCACGTATCATGTCCATACAGTCTGCATCGTTCAGTAGCTTAGTCCATCTACGTTAATATTCAACTTTTTTTTATGATCAACGGTGTGCTGCAACCCTTGTGATTAGTAAAGGTCGTGCAACGTTTTCTTACAGGTAATGACGCCAGATTTGCGGTGCGCAATCACTGTATCTAGATCATGGTTTCTTCTCATGATCTTTTAATCAACGTGACGTGTATGCAATGTCATGGTCTCGTTGCATTGACGCGCAATCGAGACTTTCTCGAGAAGCGTCACATAATTGCAACTCTAACTCCTTAGCTCTTGATTGCAGGGTTGGCATGAATCTCGTTTTTATCCACCATGTATCCTAAAGCTCTTACCTTGCGAATTCGAAATCCACTTTTCGACATCTTGGCACATAATTGTTCTTTCTCTAAGAGTTGCAAGGTAAATCACAGTTGTTGCTCACGACCTACCTTGGTCGTTGGCCATATAAGAATGTAGTCAATAAATGTAATCATGATCTATCCAGGTATGGTTTACACGTTCGGTTCATGAGGTCCATGAATATTGTCGATGCATGTGTTAAGCCAAATGGTACGACAAGGAACTCGTAATGCTCAAAGCGGGTCCTAAAGGTCGTTTTAGGGACATTTCCTTCTTGTATTCACAGTTGAGGACATCCTGTCCTCAAGTCGATCTTTGAGTGGTGACTATAACCTGACGATTGGTCTGTTCATGTCATCAATCCTTGGCATATGATACCAATCCTTGATATCCAGTTCACTGGAATTTATGTAAAATGGAAACTGTCAACTTTCTCCTCACGTCCTTAACTAAGGATGTCATTGTCACACCTCCAAAATCCACCCGCGGAGTATCACCGCTTGGAGGCGTGACATGACCAGGATCAAGCCACCAATCATATTGAACATAATAAGTAATAATAAACGTAAGCGTATATCAACCCACAATATGAAAGGTGTTCAAATAACATAGTGTAAGTAGCGAAAGCATAGTATAAAAATCCAACGTAATTATTAAGTTTTCAACTGTCATAAGTGTTTATCAAAACAACCACGATCCATGTCCACAACGACTGTGCCTCCCGTGCAAGCTCCATGTATACCTAAGGTCCTGCAAGGCATGTAACAGAGAGTCAACAACTAGTTGAGCGAGTTCACAGTGGTTTGTTCAGTTATAGTAATTGTATTGTAAATCGTATGTTCGTTTAGTAATCCAAGTATCGTATGCATTTGTATCGCAGCCCTCTAGGCATGTGTGCGAAGATTAGTGGGGGTTTCCCAAGTATTCTAGACTAGGTATATTTGTATCGCAGCCCACCCGGCATGTGTGCGAAGTTTAGTGTATGGTTCGCAACCATTCTAGGCATGTGTGCGAAGATTAGTTCTATTATCGCAGCCATTCCCGGCGTGTGTGCGAAGAGAAGTGTTTGTATCACTAGTCTAGCAGTATCTATCAAAACCTTCCTCTCCCGAGGCCCAAGTACGTAATCCCAGTAATAACTTAAGTACAAGAAATCTTCCATCCCATTCCCGACCCTGGGAACCCATGCCTTGGTAAGGGTGTGAACTCACCTTGGTTTTGCTCGGCAGATACACAGAAAAGTTCAATTAAGCTATGTGGTGGTCAACCACGTCCTACCATGGTTACCATACAAGTTAGGTTCGTATTCAAGTAGTGCACTTATGTTCTACACGTAATGTACACAAGTAACGATCATAGCATACACGTATAATCATGGCAGTTCATCAACAGTGCTAATCCAACAGTACAGTCACGTAAACAAAATCCAAGTATGCGGCCCAAATGGTTGGGCTCGTAACAGTGTGCAAGTCCAACAATGTGCATGTGTTCGTGGTCTCGAGTCGAGACTAGAGATCTCGAGTCGAGACAGTGTGGTCTCGAGTTGTGCGGGTCTCAAGGTCTCGAGTCGCAACCAAAGAGGTCTCGGGTCATACTGTCATCACTCGAGACTAGGCGGTCTCGAGTCGCAACCGGACCCGCAACCATGGTCTCGAGTTGTGCTGTTCGTGTCGGTGTTGCGGTCTCGAGTCGAGACTGTGAGTTCTCGACTCGCAATCTGTGTCGAGACTGGGTGATGTAACAGACTTCCTGATTTACAGCATCAATAATTCCGTAATGTTTGCCAACAATTTTTGGCAGTTTCAAATCAGATCAATCAACAGTTTCTATCATGCTTTCAAACGAATCAAAACAGCAATCATAATCATTTAGCAACCCTAATCATGATCTAAGCAAGAACAATCAATCCATTATCATGTGGAACATACAATCGGATCTTTAAACCAGCCGATTCTAAGGTAGCATGCACCCTAGTTTATGTGTACATCAAATCTGTTAACAAGTTTTTCAATCCGTTCGAGTTATACAAACACTATCCGATATATACATACATGAGCCGATTTCAAGCACATCAACATTAACAGTTTATAATTCTATTATCATGTAGAGCATGTATAAATATCACAACATCATGTACAAAACAACCAACCATAAACACTAACCGGATGTGAGTGTGTAACGAGGATGATCCGAACACAAGGATCTTCGAGAGTTGAGAGGTTGCCGTCAGGTTCCAAGAGAAAACGAGAGAGGGAAAGAGAGCTTACGGTTTGGTGTGTGTAAAGTGTTTTGCAACAATGAGAAACTACACCCCCTAAGAGTTCATGTATGCGTAATGGGTGAGTGGGCCGAGCTCAATCATCGGGCTGCCCTTGGTCTCGAGTTGGGTGAATGGTTTGCGAGTGGGGTTGGGCCGAGAGAAAAGTGTGCGGTCAAGAACAAAGTGTGCGGCCCAAATTTGATAACATGTAACATAATAAAATTCATAACATTCAACGCAATCACACATATCAACTAGTCACGCAATGTTCATACAAGTTTCAATAAGCACAAAGATAGATTCTGAAATACGAGTTGTCACAGTCATGTCCTTAATTCCTTCTGTCTAGCAGCTCTTGCAGTTATATCGGAAGCTCATGCTTCGCGGACGAACCTAGTCGGTAGGGTGTCATTTGGCACTGGTGCCACTCTAGGCACGAGGTTTATTCTAAACTCCTCTTGTCGTTGCGGAGGTATTCCTGACAAGTCTTCAGAAAAGGATTCTGGAATTTCTTCCATCACGGGGATGTTCTTAGGTTCTGGCTCCTTGGTCTCCTTATTGGCAACATGAGCTAGGAAGGCTACGCAGTCTACTCGGAGGCGCTTCTGTGTCTCTTTGATCAATGAGAGATGTCGCAGACCCACGGTCTAGTACCCTTGCACCTATTGCAAGAAGGTTGTGTACTATAGTGTTTCATCATTCGCAAGAGGGATGCGACTGTTTTCCTTATATCAAATTACTTCAGCTCTATACTTGGATTTCCAATCCATACTGACTATCATATCATGACTTCTCAAGTCAATGGTAACAGAAGGTTCCGGCCTTCTGAGTCCCCATAATATAATCCTTAATCGCTTCGTCTGCCTAAACTAGTCTTCTATATGCCCATTTCTAAAGAATACGGGACGTCTATTTTACTAGGCCAAGCAGTTTCTTAAGTTCTAAGCATGCAAGGTTAAAGTTGGTGCTAGTATTAATCAAAACTAGATGCATAAGGTTGGTTAATAGGGAACGTACCCGTAACCGCATCTGGATCCTGGCGTGCTACACGAGCTCCGATCGTGAAGACCTTTTCTTGCTTGGTTCTTCCTAGGGCAATCTTTCCTAAAGTGCCCTGCTTCACCACATCTGTAGCAACCTGGTACTCTACCATTATCTCTTCCATCTGGATCTTTCGCCCAACAGGCGTCCTTGTTGTGCCCTTCTTTTCCACACCTTCTGCACTTAGGTCTCAGACATCGACCTTCATGGTAAAAATCGCATTCCTCGCACCTCGGCTTAGTCCCCAAGTAAACCTTACCACCAACCTTATTAGTGGCTCCATCAGCTTTCCTGCCATGCGGCGGGTTCACTTCCTTTCTTTTGTTTGCCTTAGAGCTTCCATAGCTGACTTGGGTGCCCATCTTTAGATTTGAGGACTTCCTTTTCTTGTTGCCTGATGACTCCACATGAGTCTCTTTCTTGTTATCCTCAGATTCCGAAAATTTTCCCATGCGTAGCGCTTCTTCAATAAGAGTGACACTCAAATCGATACCCTCTGCGATGGTCGAGGGCTTTGAGGTAGTAACCATGCTCCTAATTTGAGGTGCAAGTCCCCAAATGAATCGCTCAACCCTCTTGAATTCCGGTTTGACTAAGTAGGGGACGACCCTAGACAAGTCGTGAAATCGCTGGACATATTCAGGAATCTTCGGTCCGTCCATTTTCAAATTCCAGAACTCCACCTCAAACCTTTGGATTTCAGCCCTGGAACAGTATTTCTTCTCCATCATTTCCTTGAGCTCGTCCCAGCTCAGTGCATAAGCAGCATCTGCACCAAGGGTCTGAACCTGAAGGTTCCACCAGGAGAGTGCGCCATCCATAAACAATCCTGAGATAAAGGTGACACTCTGCTGGGGTGAACAGTTACTCATTCTCAGAACAGAGTCAGTCTTTTCTGCCAAACGAACGAATGCAACAGCACCTCCTGTGCCATCAAAACTCAATGACTTGCAGTCTAGGAACTGTTTATAGGTGCAACCAGTTGGAGGCTTATTTCCGGAAGTGCCACTGCTGTGTTCGGAGTGGAGGGCTTCATGTCGTGCAATTGCCTGTGAGATGCGTTCTTGAAGCTCAGCTTCTGTTCTTGGTAACGTACTGGTGTTTGTGTCACGTCTGGGTGGCATTCTCTTCTGTCAAAAGCATGGGATGGATTAGACAACATTCCATAATTGTCTGTGAGGTACATAGTACCATAAGTAAACAGGTAATCACCCAATATCACATGTATATATAATCATCATTGTATGAGCGAGGAAACAATTACCGAGCCTTCACATAGGCTTGGCAACTTGACCTATTGTTTGTAATGGGAAAAATAAAATAAGCTCGAGGCTACATCACTTTGGTCACAAGTTTTCAATTATTTCCTGCTACATTGGTTTTCTTAGGTCTTTAACTTCACTGTTGTGTATAATTTCCCAGAGATGGGGTTGTTCATGTAAGGGTGATAGAGAGTGTAACGTCACTGAATCTTTCCGAATGTTATCCATCTTTACTTGCTTAAATATCGGTTTTCAAATGTCTCGCACATGGGTAGAAGTGTCAGACACGAAGTAGGCAAAGACAGGTTTCCTACTTTATAAAGTGCTAAAGCAATGGTCTAGGTGTTATTCTATCAGATGCAGGTATGAACACCTAGAGTTCATTTTTGTGTAGTGATCGTTAGCTTGGCCCGCAGAGTCCACCAGGATTTCCATGCACTACAAGTCGTTATTACGTGGGCCCCCATAATAATAAATTGTCTTGCACAGTTACCCCAATTTTTCCTCATCCAAGCAGATGATTAACCAAGGAGGGGACACTACTGTCCTTATATCTCTGTCATGGAAAGGACCATTGCGGTGGTCCACGCGCTAACACTCGTTATCGTTACGCGCGAATGGGCACGATGATTAAATGAAATAGGAATAAAGAGAATTCCTAGTAGTTGGAGGGGCACCTTCAAGATGAATACTTCATTTTCCTTGTCTGGTCAGGTGTGTCGTCAATCTTGCTTCACAAAAGCCGCAGGGATCTCGTCCCGCTGATTAAGAAGTTGTTCAAGGTTGCCGCCTCTGCCTCGCCGTCACTACCCTAGTTAGGCACCTTCACGATCGAGAGGGAAGAGCAGCCATTTCCTATGGAAGCAAGCTCAGAATCTAGTTTGGTAATTACTCCAGCCATGAGCTTTGCAAAGAACGCGAGGTTGATAGCTTCATCGTGCGAGTTACGTACAGTAATAGGAGTCGGAGTCGAAAGTATCTTATTCACGTCAATAATCATTTCGTACACTTATTCGTATGTATATATCAATAAATAAGTATGTTTCTTAGCATAAGCAGGCAATTCGATGCATCATATCACGTATAACTCTCGTTTATCCTTTGGGGGTCATTTTGTCTTTGGCAAGTCTAACTCGTGTAGACTATGCCTTAGTTGGCACCTTATCTTGAGGGTATTCCCTACTAATGTCCTTGCCTTGTCTCTTCTTTGATAAATGTTTGACTCATGGATCTTGACGCTTACGTGAATGCAATGAAAAACCTTTTTGTAAAATGTTTTTGTGAGAGAACTCTAGTGATTGTAGTCTAGACTCGAGAAGGAATCCTAGTTCACTACAATCGAAGCACTGATACCAAACTGTCACACCTTGAATTTCGCGGAAGCGTTTGATGTGTGACTGGTTTAATATTATTGCATTCAATCATAATAAACAACTACATGATCAAAACGATGTTCATCCGTTCATAAAATTTGAGTATTACAAACACTGGTTATTTAAGTTTTAAAACACAACCTTCGACTAGGTTATAAACCAACAAAAGTGGATGACATCTAAACTTGAAGTCTACTTCTAGAAACAACACCCGCGCCCAAGATCCATCCTGTTACCTGAAATACATGTAATTTTGGAAAAAAACATCAACAAAAGTTGATGTTGGACCGTTGTTAGACCCGAAAAGTCAGTCAGAGTAGCTCATCCTCACATATAAAGGAGGAATCAGAATATGCAAGGTTACAACAGCTTGTCCTATTAATTTCCTTTGCTTTTATTGCTTTTCTACTGAAAATTTGACAGAGTTTCGCTCCAGCATACAAACATACGTATTAGGTCCGCTCAGAAGACACCACTATTTATAGACACTACGGTTCGCTTATATGACAGACCATATAAGCGGACCTGTTAAAACTTGACACAAAAGCGGACCACAATAACACCCTATGAGCGGACCACTATGTAACTTGTACAGAAAAGCGAACCATACTCTATTTTACAAAATATTTACAGTTTGACCCCCTGTTGACCAATTTTGACCTTTGACTTCTTGAAGACGCAGTCAACAGACATTCTGTGCATCAACAGACTCCCCCTTGGATGTTGACGTAGTCTTTATCAGTCTTCAGTCTTAGTCTTTTCCTCAACTCTGTCTTCTTTTCACAAGCATTCCTTACAGGTTTCAGAATTAACGGCTTTAACTTCAACTTCCCAATAGCTGTTGATCCAGACTCCCCCTTTCACAGACTCCCCCTCTCAGTATGCTGGGATCTGAGGTATTTGGCTCAAACTTTGACAGTTTGCCTCCGTGGGAATAACGAAGTCTCCAAACCTGTTACTCAACCAATAATCGTTACAATCTATCTTTTCTAAACTATAAAAACAAATTCAATCAGCACTAAGAAAAATCCACTCAAGTTTTCAAATTCAAGTTAATGACCCTGAACACCTGATTAATCTACCAAGTTCAATTTAATGACCCTGGTTGATCTTTTGACGAATCAAACTGATTTAGTAAAATCATTTTTAACTTTTTCTAAAAATAACAAGTATCAACTTAATGAACTTGTTTGTGACTTTGAAAACAATCAAACTTCCAACAATGTAAGCTCTCCTCATTCTTCAGCTCAGAATCTCCTGCATCTGCTTCATCTTTCTAGAATCCGACAATCAACTTTCCACTCTGGTTTGTCTAAAATAAAGCTGAAATGTAAAATCTTTTTGGATTTTAAGGTGATCTAAACTAAGAAATGAAATAACAGAAAACTTAAATTGCAGAAAAGTAAACTATTTACAAGTTTATTTTTGGCGAGCGTGTCAGGGAATCATATCAGCTTTTCAGACAGATTACAAGTACCGTTAAGCTACATTACATACACAGATTTAAACAATTCACCTCGATTGTCGATATACTGATCCATCTTAAATTCTCACACAAACTTCAATCTATTCAGGATACTGTTTAAGTGTTTTAAGAACTTAGATCAATTCATGTGTCCCACCTCTTGAATATACTCCCGTATCCAGAATCCCAATATTCAGTCTTACAGGCAAGAATACTACAATGATGTCTGTACATAAATTAGGGATTAAATGCGAGAACTGAGGGATCTCAGGTCAGAACTTCCGTTCAGCAGAGAGATATCAGTTTCGACTTTGCAGTGTGTCCCCTTTAGAGGATCTTTTCAGCTACAACAGATGAATATCAATTTTATTGTCTAATCAGCTGAGGGCTTCATGCTATATTTCAAGCATTTTGGATAAAGTATTAGCCAAGGACTAGGTCAGAACTACCGTTCAGCAGAAGTCCCGTAATAATACCCCAGACATCATAGAGTACAAACACCTAGTATATCAGAATACGAGACCTTTCAAACGAGATTTCAGGGGTTACCTATATATCCAAGTAATGTTCCCCACGAATTTCACAAGTTTGAAATTTTAGGTTTATATCCCGAATAAATCTACTAAATGTACGAAAACCTATCGACACATCGTTAGTGAGACTGTTTAACTCATTTTGTCTTTCCAAATCTTTAGCATACTTTAATTGTCTAGCCGATGTACAATCATTTTCCCTATATACACAAGCTCTTTTTCAATTTCATGTTTTCGGATTTTTGCATTTTTTTTACTGTTTTTGTATTTTTCTGAAAATAAACTATGTACAACTATCTATCTCCCCCGTAAATACCAAAACACGTAAAAAACCGACAAACCATCGCAGATTGTTTCTCATCTTTATCCGCAACAGTACTCTCATCAACACTCACAACCCCGTCCGACACCGAAAGCATTTTCATACCATTAAGTTTTAACAAATATTGAAACCGATTTTTATCAATAGCTTTGGTATGCAAATCAGCTTTTTGTTCGTCAGTGTGGATTTTCTCAATTCGTATCAACTTTTTCTCGAAGCAATCGCGAATAAAGTGATGACGAATCTCGATATGTTTAGTTTTAGCGTGATGTACTGGATTTTTAGTTATATTAATTGCGGCCTCATTATCAACAAACAGAGGTGTGTTAAGAAACTGCAAATCGTAGTCGCGCATCTGTTGCTGTATCCACAGGATCTGAGAGCAGCAACTGCTAGCAGAAACATACTCCGCTTCACATGTAGATAGCGCCACAGATGTTTGTTTCTTACACTGCCAGGTAACCAATCTCGGACCAAAGAACTGGCATCCTCCAGTTGTTGATTTCGCGTTGACTTTGCAGCATCCGAAATCTGAATCGGAATACCCTTCGAGCGTAAAATCACCTTTTCTAGGATACCATAACCCCAATGACGGAGTACCTTTCAGGTAACGTAATATCCTCTTGACAATAATCATGTGCGATGCTCTTGGGTTAGACTAAAATCTTGCTGCGAGGCACGTTGGGTACATGATGTCAGGACGTGAAGCAGTCAGATACATCAAAGAACCTATCATGGAACGGTAAAACGTTTCATCAGCCCTGTCTCCGGTGAGATTTGGGTGAATCCCATGATTAGTCGCAAGTGGGGTAGCAGCTGGAGTAGAACTTGACATCCCAAATTTCTCTAGAATATCATGCACGTACTTCGTTTGATGAATGAAAATTCCTTCAGGAAGTTGTTCAACTTGTAGACCCAGAAAGAATTTCATCTCCCCCAATGATGACATTTCAAATTTCTGCTTCATCACCTGTTCGAAATCTTTGCATAATTTCTCATTTGTTGACCCAAAAATTATATCGTCCACATAAATTTGTACTATCAGAAGATGACCATCAACGACTTTAGTGAAGAGAGTGGCATCCACTTTTCCACGTATAAACTGGTTAGCGAGTAGGTGTTGAGACAAAGTCTCGTACCAGGCCCTCGGTGCCTGATGTAGACCATACAACGCTTTGTCCAGCAGATAAACTTTGTTCTTGTGGATTGGGTCAGTAAAGCCCGGCGGCTGGCCAACATAAACCTCCTCTTTGACCTTCCCATAAAGAAACGCTGATTTAACATCTAACTGATATACTTTGAAATTCTTCCAAGACGCAAATGCTAGGAAAATTCTGATAGCCTCTAGTTGTGCAACTGGAGCATAGACTTCGGTAAAATCAATCCCCTCCTGTTGACTAAAGCCCTGAACAACGAGTCGAGCTTTGTTCCTGACAACCACTCCTCTATCGTCCCTCTTACATTTGAAAACCCATTTTGTATTGATTTTCCTCTGACCATCCGGCAAATCAACTAACTTCCACAGTCCCAACTTTTCAAACTGACTTAACTCTTCTTGCATCGCTATGACCCAAGAGTCTTCAGTAAGCGCCTCTTTGTAAGTTCTCGGTTTGACCTGCGAGATAAAACAACTTAATGAAAATTCAGTTTGTAAAGGTGCTACTGTAGAACAAAAACATGTTAAGCCCTGGTCAATTTGACGTCTCGTGCGAACGCCCGATTGCAATTCTCCTATTATCAACTCCTTTGGATGATAAGAAAGAGTTCGCGGCATCACTTCGCTTGGAACTTCTACATTTCCCTCCAGATTAGTAACATTCTGCTCTGCATCTTGTTCACCAACTTGGTTTGTTTGACTTGACAACTGGATTTGCTCCCCCTCAAGGTCTGAATCACCATGGTAAAAAACTGGCATATTTTCAGCTTCTTGATCATCATTCACCTCCGACTGATTACCAGGAGCAACTTCATCATCATTTTCACCAGCATTACTAGGACCTGCTTCATCGTCATTTGAAGTTTTCCGAGGTCTTCTAGAATACTCTGCTGGAAACCTGAGCTGCGACTCATACTCTCGCAAAATATCCAGCTCATCAAAGAAATCTTATTCTTCCTCTGATTCTTCTCTCATGTCAAACGAATCCCAAAGTTTGTCATAATGATAACGCCATGAATCACCAGGATTCTGTGGCGGCATAGTGTACCCCTGACATTCAACATTTGCTGCCTCAATAATCTGCTTTTCGCTTGGAATGAAAACGCGTCGCAAAGGACTTGAATAACCCACAAAGATTCCCTCAACGCTCTTCGGACCAAACTTTCCTTTAGGTTCTATCACCGTACAGGGTGACCCAAACGGTTCTAGATACTTCAAATTCGGCTTGCATTTATTGAGTAGCTCAAAACACGTCTTGTTGAACTTCTTTACAGTAAGAACTCTGTTGAGAGTATAGCATGCAGCAGAAACAGCTTCAGCCTAGAAATTAATTGGTAACTTAGAGTCTGCAAGCATCGTTCTGGCTGTTTCGATTAGCGTCCGGTTTTTGCGTTCTGCAACTCCATTCTGCTGCGGAGTGTACGGAGCACTAAACTCATGCAGTATACCTCGTTCATCACAAAATTCTTCCATCTTACTGTTTTTGAATTCAGTACCATTATCACTGTGAATTCTACAGATCGGCCTCCGGTACAGATTCTCAATTCTTTTAAACAATGCCATCAAACTATCAAAAGTCTCATCTTTTGATTTCAAAAACATCACCCAAGAAAATCTGGAATAATCATCAGTCACGACCAAACAGTAGGAATCTCCTGTTATACTCTTGACATTCACTGGACCAAACAAATCCATGTGAAGTCTTTCCAAAGGTCTTGAAACGGAATTGACTTGCTTTGTAGGGTGTGACTTTTTCTTCTGTTTGCCTTTGACACAACTTATGCACTCCCCTTCCAGATGAAAACTTTTAACATGCACTCCTGTGACCAAGTCGTTATGCACTAAGTGATTCATTTTCCTTAGGTGAATATGGCCCATCTTTCGGTGCCATAACCTTGATTCTTTTTCTGTTGCTCTGGACACAAAACAATGAGCCTGACCCGTGGTTGTAGTAGCAACACTCATGTCCAACACGTACAGATCGTTGACTCTTGGTGCCCTCATGATGATCCACTCTTCAGGTATCACAAATCCCGGTTTCAAGATCAAACAGTCTTTGTCGGTGAAATGAGTAGTATACATCCTGTCACAGATCTGGGAGATACTTAGCAGGTTGTTCTCCAGCTCAGCGATGTAGTTAACTCTCTCAAACGTTATGACGCCATTCGATAATGTTCCTTCACCTATGATCCTTCCTCCTTGATTACCCGCAAAACCCACATAACCACCGTTAATGTTATTCACATCATACAGCAATGCGGTCTTCCCTGTCATATGCCTTGACGCTCCACTATCCATTATCCACCTGGATACAAGTTTTGGAAGATCCTGCACATAACAAATCATCATTTAAACAACTTCAAGAAAGATGCCGATTCATGCTTCGCAATCGAGGAAGCTCCGGCAATTCAAACTGTTTAGTCAAACATTGAGTCCACCCAGGCCTCATCAGCCTTAGGTGCAACCTTGACTCTCGCAATTTGAATTTTGAAATTTTCAGCCTTGAGAGGCGGAAAATTTGCATCATAATCAACAATAATTGGCTCTTCAGCCTTTTTCTTTTCAGAATTTGAAACTTTCTTCTCAACTTTTGATTCAATTTTTGGTTTCCACGCCTGTTGACTTTCTGCAACCCTTCTATAAAATTTATTATTTTGAGTTACCAACTTCTTTACGGGTTCAGTTTTTGCTTTTACATTGTCGATTTTAACGTTTTTCTTCTCAACCACTTTCTTTTCAACATACATCGGTGCTTTACCCTTCACATCAACCTTCTTTTGTTGAACCTTCACAGCTTCAGTCTTAGGCTTCACATATGTACACTTTCGTGCAATATGACCAACCTGTTCACATCTAAAACAAGTACGAGTATCAGTTACCCGACTCGTGCCTTCAGACTGAGCCTGTGAAGCTCTCTTCTCAAAAAATTCTTTGTTTGATTTTGAGAAAATTTCTTTTTCTTCATCAGCAAGTGAACTTGAACTGTTCACAAACTTTTTCTTTTCGACAAACCTCTTGTGTGAAACATTCTTTTTCTGAAACGGTTTACCCCCCTGATAACCACCCGACCAGTTGTTTCTGTTGTTATTGTAAAAACGCGATGGATAACCAGTTTTCTTGTTGTAAACCATGTCTTTCTTTCGATTTAGATTGTTCACAGCTGACAACTCTACTTCAACAAGTTTGAAAACATTTGTCAATTTGTTCAAGTTAACATTCTCGATCAGAAACTCTGAATCCGAAAACAACTTATCCGAACCCATCATCTTGTACATGACAAGGTTTGATTCTTCATCTAAGTTGTTCTTGGACTTTTGTTTCGGAATGTATTTATCCAAGAAACACCCATCCTCCTCAGAAGTGTCACAATCCGGTTTAAGCACTTTGTCTACCACACTTTTCACCACATCATTTTGGACACTTTCGTCATTGGAAGACGTGAACATGACATCAATATTCTCCGGAAGTTGCACTTCACTTCCTTCCTCAAGTTCAACCAACCCAGATTCCTTTTTAGTGTAATTGTGCAAACTCGGCGGTGGAACTTTGTGAAACCCTACACCGGTACCATCTGAAAACACATCCTCACCAGCTTTGTTTTTTCCTATAGGTTTAGGAACAATATGCTGCAACACAAAGCTTGCAGAGTTATAACTGTTAAGTTTCAACTGAATTCGCTCATTCTCTATTTCAGCTTCTTGAACTTTAAGTTTCAATTTAGCGATCTCATCCAGTTGTTTATTAATTGATTCTTCTTTTATTCTCACCACAGCTCGCAGATGTTCATTTTCTTTAAACGTTTTACCATTTCGTTCATCACTTTCTTTAACTGTGGTTTTGAGTTTTTCAAAATTTTCAGAAATTTTACGGTTTTCAAGAATTAACTTTTCATTTTCAGTTTTAACCTTTTCATGATCAATTTTATCTTTTTCCATTTGAGAAGTTAACTCTTTGATCCGTTCAGTTGAAGCTCTCACAGTTTTGTCACGACCGAGTATTTGATCTTCAACACTGCTGACCTTAGTTATCAGATTTTTAATTTTCTCATTGTTGAGGTACGTGACAGTACTACAGAAATTGCATTCTTTTGTGCAATTTTTGCAGTCAATGTTTCGATCAATCTTCTTACCTGACGCATTAGCTGACACATTTGGACTGACCTGATCCTTAGACTCAGAAACAGAATTAGGATCCAATGACGGAGTACCTTTCAGGTAACGTAATATCCTCTTGACAATAATCATGTGCGATGCTCTTGGGTTAGACTAAAATCTTGCTGCGAGGCACGTTGGGTACATGATGTCAGGACGTGAAGCAGTCAGATACATCAAAGAACCTATCATGGAACGGTAAAACGTTTCATCAGCCCTGTCTCCGGTGAGATTTGGGTGAATCCCATGATTAGTCGCAAGTGGGGTAGCAGCTGGAGTAGAACTTGACATCCCAAATTTCTCTAGAATATCATGCACGTACTTCGTTTGATGAATGAAAATTCCTTCAGGAAGTTGTTCAACTTGTAGACCCAGAAAGAATTTCATCTCCCCCAATGATGACATTTCAAATTTCTGCTTCATCACCTGTTCGAAATCTTTGCATAATTTCTCATTTGTTGACCCAAAAATTATATCGTCCACATAAATTTGTACTATCAGAAGATGACCATCAACGACTTTAGTGAAGAGAGTGGCATCCACTTTTCCACGTATAAACTGGTTAGCGAGTAGGTGTTGAGACAAAGTCTCGTACCAGGCCCTCGGTGCCTGATGTAGACCATACAACGCTTTGTCCAGCAGATAAACTTTGTTCTTGTGGATTGGGTCAGTAAAGCCCGGCGGCTGGCCAACATAAACCTCCTCTTTGACCTTCCCATAAAGAAACGCTGATTTAACATCTAACTGATATACTTTGAAATTCTTCCAAGACGCAAATGCTAGGAAAATTCTGATAGCCTCTAGTTGTGCAACTGGAGCATAGACTTCGGTAAAATCAATCCCCTCCTGTTGACTAAAGCCCTGAACAACGAGTCGAGCTTTGTTCCTGACAACCACTCCTCTATCGTCCCTCTTACATTTGAAAACCCATTTTGTATTGATTTTCCTCTGACCATCCGGCAAATCAACTAACTTCCACAGTCCCAACTTTTCAAACTGACTTAACTCTTCTTGCATCGCTATGACCCAAGAGTCTTCAGTAAGCGCCTCTTTGTAAGTTCTCGGTTTGACCTGCGAGATAAAACAACTTAATGAAAATTCAGTTTGTAAAGGTGCTACTGTAGAACAAAAACATGTTAAGCCCTGGTCAATTTGACGTCTCGTGCGAACGCCCGATTGCAATTCTCCTATTATCAACTCCTTTGGATGATAAGAAAGAGTTCGCGGCATCACTTCGCTTGGAACTTCTACATTTCCCTCCAGATTAGTAACATTCTGCTCTGCATCTTGTTCACCAACTTGGTTTGTTTGACTTGACAACTGGATTTGCTCCCCCTCAAGGTCTGAATCACCATGGTAAAAAACTGGCATATTTTCAGCTTCTTGATCATCATTCACCTCCGACTGATTACCAGGAGCAACTTCATCATCATTTTCACCAGCATTACTAGGACCTGCTTCATCGTCATTTGAAGTTTTCCGAGGTCTTCTAGAATACTCTGCTGGAAACCTGAGCTGCGACTCATACTCTCGCAAAATATCCAGCTCATCAAAGAAATCTTATTCTTCCTCTGATTCTTCTCTCATGTCAAACGAATCCCAAAGTTTGTCATAATGATAACGCCATGAATCACCAGGATTCTGTGGCGGCATAGTGTACCCCTGACATTCAACATTTGCTGCCTCAATAATCTGCTTTTCGCTTGGAATGAAAACGCGTCGCAAAGGACTTGAATAACCCACAAAGATTCCCTCAACGCTCTTCGGACCAAACTTTCCTTTAGGTTCTATCACCGTACAGGGTGACCCAAACGGTTCTAGATACTTCAAATTCGGCTTGCATTTATTGAGTAGCTCAAAACACGTCTTGTTGAACTTCTTTACAGTAAGAACTCTGTTGAGAGTATAGCATGCAGCAGAAACAGCTTCAGCCTAGAAATTAATTGGTAACTTAGAGTCTGCAAGCATCGTTCTGGCTGTTTCGATTAGCGTCCGGTTTTTGCGTTCTGCAACTCCATTCTGCTGCGGAGTGTACGGAGCACTAAACTCATGCAGTATACCTCGTTCATCACAAAATTCTTCCATCTTACTGTTTTTGAATTCAGTACCATTATCACTGTGAATTCTACAGATCGGCCTCCGGTACAGATTCTCAATTCTTTTAAACAATGCCATCAAACTATCAAAAGTCTCATCTTTTGATTTCAAAAACATCACCCAAGAAAATCTGGAATAATCATCAGTCACGACCAAACAGTAGGAATCTCCTGTTATACTCTTGACATTCACTGGACCAAACAAATCCATGTGAAGTCTTTCCAAAGGTCTTGAAACGGAATTGACTTGCTTTGTAGGGTGTGACTTTTTCTTCTGTTTGCCTTTGACACAACTTATGCACTCCCCTTCCAGATGAAAACTTTTAACATGCACTCCTGTGACCAAGTCGTTATGCACTAAGTGATTCATTTTCCTTAGGTGAATATGGCCCATCTTTCAGTGCCATAACCTTGATTCTTTTTCTGTTGCTCTGGACACAAAACAATGAGCCTGACCCGTGGTTGTAGTAGCAACACTCATGTCCAACACGTACAGATCGTTGACTCTTGGTGCCCTCATGATGATCCACTCTTCAGGTATCACAAATCCCGGTTTCAAGATCAAACATTCTTTGTCGGTGAAATGAGTAGTATACATCCTGTCACAGATCTGGGAGATACTTAGCAGGTTGTTCTCCAGCTCAGCGATGTAGTTAACTCTCTTAAACGTTATGACGCCATTCGATAATGTTCCTTCACCTATGATCCTTCCTCCTTGATTACCCGCAAAACCCACATAACCACCGTTAATGTTATTCACATCATACAGCAATGCGGTCTTCCCTGTCATATGCCTTGACGCTCCACTATCCATTATCCACCTGGATACAAGTTTTGGAAGATCCTGCACATAACAAATCATCATTTAAACAACTTCAAGAAAGATGCCGATTCATGCTTCGCAATCGAGGAAGCTCCGGCAATTCAAACTGTTTAGTCAAACATTGAGTCCACCCAGGCCTCATCAGCCTTAGGTGCAACCTTGACTCTCGCAATTTGAATTTTGAAATTTTCAGCCTTGAGAGGCGGAAAATTTGCATCATAATCAACAATAATTGGCTCTTCAGCCTTTTTCTTTTCAGAATTTGAAACTTTCTTCTCAACTTTTGATTCAATTTTTGGTTTCCACGCCTGTTGACTTTCTGCAACCCTTCTATAAAATTTATTATTTTGAGTTACCAACTTCTTTACGGGTTCAGTTTTTGCTTTTACATTGTCGATTTTAACGTTTTTCTTCTCAACCACTTTCTTTTCAACATACATCGGTGCTTTACCCTTCACATCAACCTTCTTTTGTTGAACCTTCACAGCTTCAGTCTTAGGCTTCACATATGTACACTTTCGTGCAATATGACCAACCTGTTCACATCTAAAACAAGTACGAGTATCAGTTACCCGACTCGTGCCTTCAGACTGAGCCTGTGAAGCTCTCTTCTCAAAAAATTCTTTGTTTGATTTTGAGAAAATTTCTTTTTCTTCATCAGCAAGTGAACTTGAACTGTTCACAAACTTTTTCTTTTCGACAAACCTCTTGTGTGAAACATTCTTTTTCTGAAACGGTTTACCCCCCTGATAACCACCCGACCAGTTGTTTCTGTTGTTATTGTAAAAACGCGATGGATAACCAGTTTTCTTGTTGTAAACCCTGTCTTTCTTTCGATTTAGATTGTTCACAGCTGACAACTCTACTTCAACAAGTTTGAAAACATTTGTCAATTTGTTCAAGTTAACATTCTCGATCGGAAACTCTGAATCCGAAAACAACTTATCCGAACCCATCATCTTGTACATGACAAGGTTTGATTCTTCATCTAAGTTGTTCTTGGACTTTTGTTTCGGAATGTATTTATCCAAGAAACACCCATCCTCCTCAGAAGTGTCACAATCCGGTTTAAGCACTTTGTCTACCACACTTTTCACCACATCATTTTGGACACTTTCGTCATTGGAAGACGTGAACATGACATCAATATTCTCCGGAAGTTGCACTTCACTTCCTTCCTCAAGTTCAACCAACCCAGATTCCTTTTTAGTGTAATTGTG
This sequence comes from Helianthus annuus, assembly GCF_002127325.2. Lineage (NCBI taxonomy): Eukaryota > Viridiplantae > Streptophyta > Magnoliopsida > Asterales > Asteraceae > Helianthus > Helianthus annuus. The sequence continues at coordinate 77,924,623 of NC_035448.2, forward strand.
CAAACTCGGCGGTGGAACTTTGTGAAACCCTACACCGGTACCATCTGAAAACACATCCTCACCAGCTTTGTTTTTTCCTATAGGTTTAGGAACAATATGCTGCAACACAAAGCTTGCAGAGTTATAACTGTTAAGTTTCAACTGAATTCGCTCATTCTCTATTTCAGCTTCTTGAACTTTAAGTTTCAATTTAGCGATCTCATCCAGTTGTTTATTAATTGATTCTTCTTTTATTCTCACCACAGCTCGCAGATGTTCATTTTCTTTAAACGTTTTACCATTTCGTTCATCACTTTCTTTAACTGTGGTTTTGAGTTTTTCAAAATTTTCAGAAATTTTACGGTTTTCAAGAATTAACTTTTCATTTTCAGTTTTAACCTTTTCATGATCAATTTTATCTTTTTCCATTTGAGAAGTTAACTCTTTGATCCGTTCAGTTGAACCTCTCACAGTTTTGTCACGACCGAGTATTTGATCTTCAACACTGCTGACCTTAGTTATCAGATTTTTAATTTTCTCATTGTTGAGGTACGTGACAGTACTACAGAAATTGCATTCTTTTGTGCAATTTTTGCAGTCAATGTTTCGATCAATCTTCTTACCTGACGCATTAGCTGACACATTTGGACTGACCTGATCCTTAGACTCAGAAACAGAATTAGGATCTACCTCAAGTGCTTTTGCAGCTAGCACTTTGTCAGCCATCTTTCCCAGATTTTCAGCTGTCAAGTCCTGCATAATATCGATCAAGCCCGTATCAATCTTTTTCACTTCATCAATCTCTTCTTTTTCTTTCTTTTCTTCCTCCTCTTTCTCCTTTCTCTCTTTCTCTTTCTCTTCTTCAATCATCTTTGACGTTGGTGTTCCCCACCACTTATGCTGCCAATATTCATCTTCTTCTTTATACTCCTTGATGATGGCTTTGATATCAAGCGTTTTGTCATCAATCGCGATGTTTCCATACTTATCAAGGTAGCACTTTCTGTCTGGATCCCATCTATTCGCTCTTTTTGCCTCTAGATATACACCAGAAAGTCTGATAATCTTGTTTTCAGCAACCATCTTCCGGTATCTATACTTCTGATCCTCTGTTCGATTATCTTTCCACGGAATAGGCTCATTCTTTGCCATGAAAGCATAACCAACAACATCTTCTTCCGGCAAAACCTCTTTGCTCCAATCGTAACCCTCATCATCATAAATCACAGCTAATGCCCTCGATTTGTCTCTGTTCTCTTCCTGCTGCTTCAACCTGGGCGGCTCGGATTTATTCTGATGATAGATTGCCTTCTTGTAGTAGTCGTCTCGAAACGGATTCTCTGATTCATCTGCATACGCATTTCTGCATTCCCGCTTGAAATGACCCTTCTGTTTACACTTAAAACATGTCACCTTTGACTTATCGAACCCCAGCTTTGTAGACGGACCTCCGATTGTCTTCCTCCCGGTAATTTCCATGAAACGCTGAGCACGTCGAACAGCACTTGCCATCACCCAACGAATATCGATCAGTTCCATTTCCTCTGGGTCTATCTGATCGTAGTCTTCTTTTGTCAGATTTGTGTTCCCGATCTTTCCGGCTACCAAACCTTCGTAAGACTCCAACACAGACGCCAGAAAAACCATTTGTTGCTTTGCCGACTCCTCATCAAAATTCTGTGCATTCTTCAGATCTATAGCGATATTGCAAGAAAACTTTGCATCAGAACGTTTTTCAGAAGACGAAGATCCACCGTGATAACCACTATGGCTTCCACTGCTTGGACTGCTTTGATTTTCTTTACTTGCTGGAGATACATTCTCAGCTGAGAATGCAGTCTTTGGAGAAGTAGCTTCGGCATCAAGCTTTTCGGATAGTAAAGATCCAAGTTTTGCTGATAGGATGAGTGATTGACTTTGTATGTTTTCTTCAATTCAAGCTCATGACTTTCAAGTCTCTCAATCACAACATCTGGAGTCAAATCTTCAGGAGCAATAGTGTTCTTCAACATCAGTGCGTAGTATCTCCAATCCACTTCGTCTGGTAATGAATCAAACAGCTTGTCAACCAGTTCTTCATCAGAATACGTGATCTTGTGTCGTGCAAGCTCCAGTTTCAGATGACCGAATCTTTCAATCATTTTACACACCGATTCATTTTTAAGACACCCAACATGTCAAACTCTTTTCTAAGAAGTTTCTTTTTATTCTTTACAATCTCTTTGCTACCAAGACACTTCTTTTCAAGTTTTTCCCACAATTCTTTAGCATTGGAGTAATCTATTAACGAAATGATATCTTCTCGCACCGATTGAAACAATAATGCCACACACTTTTGCTCTGCCACAAAGGATTCAATTTCGTCAACTGATGATAAAGTTTCTCCACTTTTGTCTCCATGAACATATCCATTTTTCAAACTCTTCCAACTTGCAAACGCGAAAGCCATCAACCAATCCTCAAATTTTTTCGACCAACGGCTATATTCCTCGATTGCCATAAGCTTCGGAGGTTTGTTGAATGTACCGAATGCACTCTCAGACTCCCAAGCTTCCTTCTTTTTCTCCTTTGATTGATTCTCATTTGTATTGTTCGAAGATGTATCGTTGTTTCCCGAACTACCCGTGAATGCATACATGTCGCTGAAAGGATTCATGAAAATATCATCCATTTTGATCGTACCTGTAAAACCAACCAACACTTAGAAAAATTTTCAAGATTTTTGAAAAACAGAACCACAAAAGCGGACCAATCTGTACACGTGACAGATAAGCGGATCAAACAGGTTCAGATAAGCGAACCAGCAATGTCTGTTCGAGCGGACCAGACAAATATCAGTTCAAGCGAACCAGAAACTGTACTAAAAAACGAACCCAACTATGTCCGTTCGAGCGAACCAGTCAATGTCAGTATGAGCGAACCAGAATTGTACGTTCGAGCGAACCTGTATATGTCCGTTCGAGCGAACCTGACAGTAAGATTGTCTGAAAGAGCGAACCACACAGGTATTTCGAGCGAACCTATTCACTAATGTACGAAAAAGCGGACCTGTTTGTTCGAAAACGCGAACCACTTTTTTTAGCCGGTTTTAACCATTTTTAGTCCGAATTTCACTCTAAAACTTTCTAGGGTTTGTTATTAGTGTGTTTTACACATTATACTCGAATTTCAGACAATTTCAACCGTAGGAACCACTGAAAACCGAAAAAGTATGAGAGAAAGTGAGTAGAAAAGAGAGATTTCTGCAGATATAAGCTGTAGTAGTATGAACTCCTCGTCCTGAGCTCTGATACCACTTGTTGGACCGTTGTTTGACCCGAAAAGTCAGTCAGAGTAGCTCATCCTCACATATAAAGGCGGAATCAGAATATGCAAGGTTACAACAGCTTGTCCTATTAATTTCCTTTGCTTTTATTGCTTTTCTACTGAAAATTTGACAGAGTTTCGCTCCAGCATACAAACATACGTATTAGGTCCGCTCAGAAGACACCACTATTTATAGACACTACGGTTCGCTTATATGACAGACCATATAAGCGGACCTGTTACAACTTGACACAAAAGCGGACCACAATAACACCCTATGAGCGGACCACTATGTAACTTGTACAGAAAAGCGAACCATACTCTATTTTACATAATATTTACAGTTTGACCCCCTGTTGACCAATTTTGACCTTTGACTTCTTGAAGACGCAGTCAACAGACATTCTGTGCATCAACAGTTGAGCGAGTTCATGCGTTTTGTGTGACTACTGTAATCTTGAAAATCTTTGAGAGACTCCTTTGTAAACAGGTATGAAAAGCGTGTATGAACATAATTGTTTTACAAGGACTTTAAGGCATGTGAGGACATAGGGAGCACTCGTAATGAGTAAGTTTATACCCTTGTCGATTTCCCTCGACTATGTCGAATTTCCCTTCGACTATGTCAATTTTCCTTGACTATGTCAATTTCCCTTGACTATGTCGATTTACCTCGACTATGTTGATTTCCCTCGACTATGTCGATTGCCCTCGACTGGGACACCGAAGCACTCAAGTGATCACATGAGGATCATGAGTGGGGCTTGGCCGTACCCGTTAGATCTAACCCTCGTCCCTAATTAAGTATTAATGGCATTTCAATATTAAGTCTATGCTCACATGATCTAGTATTTCATAGGCATTTCATACCGTTTAAGTATTCGTAACATGTATTCCACCCCCGAGAGTTATAAAAGCAAAAACAGTTAAGAGAAAAGGGGGAGCATGAACTCACTGTTTCGCGTCTTCAGTACTCGTAACTCAAATCTCATCAGCAAACACGACTACCTACAATGTGCTAGGGTCTATTAGACGAGCGGGTCGTGCCTTGCCTTAGTATTTATGTTTTGAGTTACGTTTCTTTTATATATTCATCGTTATTCCAAGTTATAATTTCTTGTTAAAATAATAGTTATTTTTAACTTTAAATTATATTTAATTTTGGAATAATTGTTAAACAATATTTTTGTGGCAATACTTCTCAAGTATTTATTTTCGTATTTCCTTCCCATGGATGGGAGTATTTCCTACATGTATCTTCGTATTCTCGTATTTGTAGTTTCCCAAAATAATATATTTTCAAGTCTTACTTTTAGAAAATATATTAAACTTGTTTTGTCTCAATAATGTATTTCAAGAAAATATAATTTAACTTCCGAAAATAATATATTTTCTACTTGTCGAAAATATGATTCACTTTGTAATAATAATAAAATCATACTTTCATTTCTTTTGTATCCACAACAATGTTTACCAAAAATATATTTGTACCGGTATTTTCCGGAATATTTTATAAGTTACGTTGTTGTTCGGTTTGCCAATATTTAAGTGTGTAACTTATATACTTTATTCCTTGTAATTTTTTTGTATTATTTTGGATTGTAAGTTCTTGGTATTTTTGTTAAGTCATATTACTTTAAATCCAAAAATAATATAACTATACACAAAGTATACACATATTCACACAAGTTCTTTAATATAAAATATATTTTCTAAATATATATTTACCCATTTTTATTTACAAAAACCAACCTCCAATACTTGTATTTTTGTATCAAAATTTATGGCAAAGTTTATATTGAAAAACATAGTTTAAAACATACTTGTAAATACTTGTTTAGAAAATATTTTCTAAGTGTTTGTATTTTTAGAGAAATTTTCCATAGTTTCCCCTAAAAGTGGAGGTGTCCATGCTATTAAAGCATATCATTTTCTTTTCCAAAAATCATCACAACAATCAACAATCAATCCCTAAACATTATTATACTTACCAAGTGCAAAAACAAGCTATCTACATAAAGATCATGAACTTGAGTTTTCGTAAAAACTTGTAGTAACTTGGTGGTATGTTTAGTAGCCTTAGTTACCCTCCAAAATATATTTACTTCTTGATAAACTTCATTCTTGAAGGTTTTAGGTGTTTACAACTTGTAAACATATTTTACAAAAATGTTTCTTTATTAAATCCTCTTGTTTCTCTAGTGTTTCTACACTTATTTCATCACCAAAAATAGTGTAAGTTTAAGTAAAAATAAAGTTCTACTAAAAATCATATTTTGAACTTAGTTTTCTTGAAAAATCCTTCATGAATCTTAGATTCATAAGTTTACTAGCTTACTTTGTTTATTATTTTACAAGAAATCCTTTTATTCATCAAGTTCATTTTACACAAGAAGATGATTATCTTATGTTGTCACATAATCATCCTCTCACTTGCTAGATCATGTGTTTAATCACAATCTAGCAAGCTCCATATGATGATCAACATCATATTCTCAAGAAAACAACAATCAATCATCACACATATACTAAACTTCATCATTTTATCCATATTTCATCATATAACAAGCTTATGTTCAAGATTCATGTTCGTGTCTTGTAGTGTTCTAGTGATTTTCAACAAAAAATGTCACACCCCGACCGTGTTAAAACAACAAACCGCGGCGGAAACGTCGGGGAGTGATGCGACAGAATTATTGTTTCAACAACCATGGTAATTAAAGTTATGTATTATTGAGATTAGAGTTTACATTGTCTTGAGTTCAAACTAAAATAACATAATTAACAGTCTTTTAAGTCACTAAGGCCCGAGTCTGCCTAAGTGAAGTACAAACTTCATCATGCATTAGCACCTGAAACACATGTAAAAAAATAGGTACGTCAGTATAAAAATGCCTGTGAGATATATAGGTTTTGTTTATGGAGGATTCATGACTTGATTTTAAAAGAAGTGTTTAACAAAAATGTAGTCATGAACCTTGTAAAATGTTTTCCTTTATGAAATCATGTGAAAATCGATATGAAAATCAAATGATAATGAAAGGACAATGCATGGTTAAATGAATAACCAAGTAAAAGTGAATTTGTATAAAATATGTAATTTGTAAAACAATGTCATGTTCTTGTATAAAATGTTTCATGCCTTGCCCAAGTGGTTTAGATAACGCAACAATGTATAATACAATAAAAGCACTTATATATAGGAAGTACCAGCGGCGTATCCACCATACTTTTATCATATAACACATAGCCCCGTTACATAAGTCACTTATCAATAACCAACCAAAATGTCTTGTTCAATGTCAAAAATGTTTATGTATCAACTATGTTCAATGTCATGTGTAACATGTATCATGTATAACCAAATGAAATGCATAGCAAGTAGCAAGTACCTACTTAAACTATGTGATGATGCCAATGTGAAACAAATGTCATGTATGGTGAATAACAAGTAATTACTCAACCATAGGAAAAAATGTACAAAACAAGGTTTTTGAATAAACCTAAGTTTAAATCAAATGATATGTTTGTAGAAAACAATGCTTTATGATTACAAATGTTTATGCAGTAATGTTAATTGCATACATTCAATCCTTGCGACTGTGGCGACAAACCCTTAAACAAATAAAGGTTCATCTAAGTTATGTATATTGGATTCTGTCATTCCCAACTTCCAAACAAACCTAGGAAGTCGGAAACGGGAGTTGTCAATTCCTATGGTACCATTACATACTACCGAGCGGTGTGATCAATGTTAATGAATGTATTATTGTCCTGATTAAGCACACCAAATGTTATAACCAATGTAAGCATGCTATAAAAACCATATACTAGGAATGCTAAGTAAACATGCATAGTAGAAATGTTCATGTAAAACAATGTGCTAGCATGTTAAGTAAACACACATAGCAGAAATGTCATGTAAAACAATGTGTACATATGCTAAGTAAACATATGCAACAAATGTGTAATAGATCAATGTGCTAGCATGCTTAACATACATAGCAAAACATAATTGAAATCATGTACTAGATATGTACTAGATGAAACTAGCATGTTTATGTCATAAAAGCATGAAATGCACGAAAGTAACACGTATGTACATGTGTATCACCCCAAAGTATTTGAAAATGGTAAAAGATGGGAAGTATGTACTCACTTGGGATTGCCTAATAGTCTTGAGAATAAGACCAAATAAGGCTTCAAGGATCACGAATCAACCGGCACCTAATATAGGTAACTATGTTAATAATCGGATCCTAAATCGGGAGATTAGGATAGAATGAGGTTCTATAAATCAAATGAGTATTTGAACTCATATGGTATGATTTAATAGAACTTACATTCTTACATGCCCAGTTATCCCTAAACATGTTACTAAATCAGATTATATGTCAAAAATATGTTCACATAGGTAAAATACGGATTTATGCTTCAAAAGGGCGTTTTGGTCATTTCCTATGGGCATACAAGCTACTTAATAAATATTAACCATTCCTACGTGATCATAAGGTATAACCTCAGAGGTTATTCCCTATGCAACTATGATCACTAAGCAAGCTTGGTCGGATCCTAATGATCGACCAAACGGGTCGGGTTCGAAAGTCTAAGCGGTTGTTTAGACCGCTTAACTTACGACCCTAAACAAGCACTAAACTAATAGTGACGAGTTAAACATGTCAAAACATGTTTAACCTACTTAGACAATTGATTTGGTATCCAAACAAAGTGTTTTGATACCTAAAAGTAGTTCCGTGGCAAAATGCGTGCTAAAACGCATTTTGACCGAAACTTTGACTCGTCACTACTGTCACACCCCCAAATTACCACCTAGGGCATGTCCCTATTGGAGGTGCAACGATCCAACAAAGAGCCACCAATCATATCAAACACAAGTCATAATGTATTAAAATACCCAATTGAAAGAAATGTATCGTTTGAAAAGTTAAACCAAAACCAAAATACCGAGCGGAAGCATAAATGTATAAGTGCGTAAATGAATGAAAACCAAATCAACATAATTGTTTATTATGACCATAACCACTCCAGCAGCATCAGACGGCAAGTCCCCAGATTCCTTCAGTAATTACCTACAAGCATGTAAACAAGTGTGTCAGACTACGCTGGTGAGTTCAAGGTTTGTGTTTGTTTACCAAGTTGTGTTACCGATCATGTGAGTAAAACAGTTTACAAAACGATATGTTGTTTGTTGTTATGATGTTTGATGTTTCGATGTTGTTATTACTCGATTACCGAATGGCCAGATGATATGTGATTGCCAACCCCAATGCCTCTATCAAAGCATTGGTCATGTTTTAAGGTAATTAGTTCACGCCCGTTCTCCTCGAACGTCGTGAGGGTGCCAAACCTAATAGCGCTATCAACTAATAACCCCCGTTGCCCTACAAGCAACGACCCGGTAGATGTAGTGGTCTTACAATGATAGAAAACTGAGTACAATAACCAACATCCCATTACCCATGCATTCCTCATCGGAACGTTACCCGTTATCCCTTCACTGGGATCCATGCTTGAGAAAAAGCAATGAACTCACCTTTGGTTTGCTCGGTTAGATTAGTTTCTTGTTTAACAGTTGATCAAACACGCCCTAACATGGGTATCAATAACAATCAGTTCCGAGTGCACATACACTAGATTTCACGCATGATTAATTCACATACTCCCTAATCACATAGCCTGCAGTCTAATGCATAAATAACACATATACCCTCATATAGAATGCAATAGTTTGATCATACAGCGCAATCGGTAACATACATCATAATATCACAAAGTAGGGTGTTTAAATCCCCCATTATCAGTTTGCTCACGTAATCATGTTTATAAATCATAAGTCGTAACAATGTGTGATTCACATGATTGTCCATGTCTCATGAAAAGGTTTGTCACTCATGTCATTTAAATTATTCACAAGATGCTCCCATAACAATTTCCCATACCATAATTCACACTCTAGTTCCACATACTACAAACATTGGTTAACTACTGAGCACTCAAATAACATTTTGATCCAACCCAACCGACCCAACCTGTCAACAATTGTAATATGCACGAATATTAAATATGTATTAGCCCTCTGACTTAACAGGCCCAAACAAGTTATTTGCCATTACATACATGTGTGTGGGTAGTCCATCGGTCCAAGTGCAGTTTATTAACTTATCTAAATATCAAAACTAGTTCTACTCTTTGAGTCATAAAAGTTAGTCAAAATGTGGCCCAACTACATAATTAAGTTCACATAAAATATCAACTAAGTGGGCCGGTTCTACTAGATCTCACCCTCGTCCCCTAACCAGTTTCATTCTAGGAATCCCCTTTTTTTTATTCTTGAATTGTTGCACACAATAATAACAGCGTCCATACTTGGTTCTGTTGATACCCAACATACCATTGCCTTCGAATAGTATCACCAGCACCTCTTAATCACTAATATGATTGGCATATTGTAACAATGCTTGGCCCAATGTTTATCAAGATAGGTGCAGCCCAATACTAACATGAAAGCCCCACTGTTTAAAAATTAACACTTTAGTTTTTGCCTACTAAACCGTTTACCTCTAATAACCCACATATACAATTATTTACATCATCAGTAAACATAATATTGAGTCAGGTTTAATCAAGATTAGGTTCACAATCACAATCATAATTTACCAACTTGTCCCATAACATCGATATAATTTCAACAACAGTGATGGCTATCGAGTCGAGTAATTACTAGCACCAAATAATTCATTCATATCATTAACATAATCAGTTTGGTTAACCAAGAACAATCACATAAAGAGCATAAAGAACAATCACATAACAAATAACATAGTAGGGGTTTACTAACCAAGAACTTGATTGACAGGATGAGTTCTCACGAGGGGGGGGGGTTCTCTTCTGCCGATCGCAACTAAAGGGATGTAGGGTTTTCTTTTGATAAAATACGGATTATGCATACTTAATACATATGAGATTACGTATACGTGAAGGTTTAGGATTGGGCCAAACTAATTAGAGGAGGAATGGGTAGGCCGGTCATTACCTCTGTTGGGCTACAAGTCGATTGGGCCGCTCACTCCCATGGATACAAGGACTCCTAGCCGGCCCCCAACAGTCTCACACTTGGACTCTACCAAGCCCAATCATAGTCCAAGTATAGGGTGTTTAGTTCGTGGGCTTTTGCAACAACTTATGAGTGTTTAATTTCGGATCCACTAGTCCTAACCATGCATCTAATAGATTAAAGTGGGCCGAGGAAAAGGGTATGGCCTTCGGCCCGAGTGAAGGTATGCGACCCAATTAGTTCATTAGCCAAACACCCGTCCACATATTCAAACCCGACATACATTAGCAAGTACATTATAGACCCGAGTGTTTGTCAATTTGACAGAATCAATTCACGAAACTAAGAGTCACTGACCTTGAAAGTTTGGGTTGTCACATCATCCCCAACTTGAAAGAAATTTCGTCCCGAAATTTGACAAGCAAGCACAGAGAAGTGGAGTGATGAAAACTCTAGTTAAACTATATGTAATACTACGCAAATAATAATCACAAATAAAAATCAAGCATTACACGCAATCACTAAGCATCCAGGTACTGCACAGGCACTACGTAAACCAAATTGTAAAAAAAAAAACAGGATTGCTAGGTCAGTTGGGTGCCACATCATCCCCAACTTGAAAGGGAATTTCGTCCCGAAATTCGCCAAGGATATCGAAAGTTGGTCCCACCGTTGAACAATCGGGGATAACAGAGCTTCACCTGATCTTTGCGTTCTCCCACCGCAAATTTCCACTATTTCTTAAGCTTACAGCTTCCCAAGGGGTTCAAGTACAAATCCTGGATCTGTGACTAGGTTCTCATTTCCATATATGTGTTTCTGGTTGCTAAAATCCTACTTTGACTCTCCCATATGTCAAACTTTGTTCCCATGCGTGGCTATCTGGGCCTTCAGGCCCGGTCACCCACATATGGTCTTCAGGTTTTAATGCATCCTATCAAAACTCAGGTGAATAGGATATCGAGGCCCATGTGCTTCGCCTACCCCACTTCCCTAAGCTGAGAAAGCTGAGAAGACGTCCTCCTAATTTGATTCCCAAGAGTTCACCGCTCCCCGCAGTGCTAACGAGGTTAAGGCTACGCAATCTTCGAAAATCCCGTGATGAATCTGTGATAGTATCCAGCGAATCCAAGGGATTGCTGTATCCCAGAAGGAAATCAGGATTGGCATAAGGTCAATTCTGGAATTCTACCTAATGATGTGGAAGTAAACCAGGTAACTCTTCAGAAGACACGTCAGAAAATTCACGAATACTGGAAGATACTCTATCTTCCTTTCTTAAAGTGGCGAATCGGTGACAAGAGCTAGTATAGCGGAGTAGCCCTTCCGTAGACACTTCTGGGCTTTCACGACTGTGACAATGCCAACAACGGCACCACTACGATGATCTTAAACTGATAAGGATTCCCCACTGGGGAGAGGGAACGCACGATTTTCTTTTTGCAGAGAATTTTCTGCTTGATACATAGATAACCAAGTCCATGCCAACGACCATGTCAAAACTTACAAGAGTATTGGGAAGTAGGTCAATGTCGAACACTTGACCCACGAGATCAAGTTTACAACCAAAAAGAACATGAGAAGCTTCTATCGATTTACTATCAGTTAGTTCTACTACATGCTTATTTACAAGAAAGGTGGAAGTCAGTCCTAACTAACGACTGAACCCTAAGGCACATAACTCCAATCGAAACGAGAGTCAAATAAAACAGAAGCAGAAAAAGATCATTCAAAGAAGACGTACCGGTCTCAACATTGCCATCATTGCGAGTCTCCCCCAGCGCCAATAGTAAATACTCTTCCATGAGCTCCGTTCCCACCATTGTTCCCATTGTTGCCGCTCCCAGTATTGTTGTTGTTGCCAGCATTCTGATTAAGCTGAGGGCAATCCCTCTTAAAATGACCCTCATCACCACACTGAAAGCACCCCTTTTGATTTCCCTGGTTCTGTTGAGACTGTTGCCCTTGCTGTCTCTGATTCGACTGAGTCTGCTGCTGCTGCTTTGGCTGAGGAGCCCTACAATCCTTGGCCTCATGGCCTACCTTGTCGCACCTGCGACAAACTCGATCACACTGCCCATAATGATGAAACCCCCACATTTGCTACACTGAGGCTTCTTTCCCACATAAGGTCTCTGATTTTGATTCACTGAGGATGATTGGCCAAAGCTGCGAGTACTGCCAGTATCTGTCTTCTTTTGGGGCTGAACCGAGTTGGACGCCTTGTCCATATCACCCCACTTGCGTTTGCCATCAGTGACAGGAGTAGTGGCTGTAGTGGCGGCAGTGGTAGCTTTAGAAACACGCGGTGGCAGTGAGTTGCTTTCCACCTCCTGATCAATAATCTTGTGAGTCAACCGGACAATCTGGGTTAAGTTATTGAGGTTTGCAGCAGTAACCAAACCCTTCACTCGTGGAGGTAACCCCTTGATGAATAACTCGATCCTTCGTGACATTGGTCGAGACAAATTCGGACACAAGTCAGCCAACTCATACGACCGCTTCACATATGCCTCAACCTCAGATCCCACCAGTTTCAGATCGTAATACTCGTTCTCTAGCTTCTGTATCTCATCACGAGGACAGTATTCCTCCCTCATTAATTCCTTGAAGTCGTCCCAAGTAGTAGCGTTTGCTGCATCAATACCCAGCAGCTGAACCTGGGCATTCCACCAGGTTAAGGCACCATCCTCAAGCGTGCCTGTCGCATACTTCACGCGGTCCCCCACGGGACAGTTGCACATAGCGAACACTGACTCAGCTTTCTCGAACCACCTCAATAGTCCCACAGCCCCTTCCGTCCCGCTGAAGGTCTGTGGCTTACAATCCATAAACATCTTGAACGTACAGGCAGGGTGGTTGTTTGGGTGCGCAGCTTGGTAGGCTGCCAGAGCCTCAGCCACACGTGTGTTTATCAGATTTGTTAACTCGGCCTGAGTCATGTTGATGCTACCACGTCCGTGTCCTCTTCCACTCATGTTTCTATATATGGAAATGAACTAATTTAGGTGTCGAAAACGAGGAAGGTGCTCAGGTTTATCACGTTAAGAACGATTAACTACCATGTTAATACACAGACAGGGAAGAACCCCTCTTACATTCGTTAAGCCTCATTGGGATTTGCATGCACCACGCATTATTATTATGTGTGCACCCACGATAATAAGGCGGTTTGCATGCTCCTCCCGATGCTTCTTAACTTATGTTTGAAGTTTCTCCCACCCCAATCAACACAAAACAAGCACTACCAACAAAATTAGGATTTACTAGATGTAAGTGTTATGTTACACTATCAATGTGTCATGATGCCTACCATGTCGTATCGTGCATGCTATAAATATAGTTACGTTTACTAGGCATATAAAGCATAAACTAACGAGGAACGAACCTTGCAGTCTGAAGCTGAGTGTCATGGTCATCGTTTGGATCAATTCGGTTATAGTCTGGTTTTATGAAAACGTTTTAAAACCGAGTTCTCTATAACCAGTGGCTCTGATACCAAACTGTCACACCCCCAAATTACCACCTAGGGCATGTCCCTATTGGAGGTGCAACGATCCAACAAAGAGCCACCAATCATATCAAACACAAGTCATAATGTATTAAAATACCCAATTGAAAGAAATGTATCGTTTGAAAAGTTAAACCAAAACCAAAATACCGAGCGGAAGCATAAATGTATAAGTGCGTAAATGAATGAAAACCAAATCAACATAATTGTTTATTATGACCATAACCACTCCAGCAGCATCAGACGGCAAGTCCCCAGATTCCTTCAGTAATTACCTACAAGCATGTAAACAAGTGTGTCAGACTACGCTGGTGAGTTCAAGGTTTGTGTTTGTTTACCAAGTTGTGTTACCGATCATGTGAGTAAAACAATTTACAAAACGATATGTTGTTTGTTGTTATGATGTTTGATGTTTCGATGTTGTTATTACTCGATTACCGAATGGCCAGATGATATGTGATTGCCAACCCCAATGCCTCTATCAAAGCATTGGTCATGTTTTAAGGTAATTAGTTCACGCCCGTTCTCCTCGAACGTCGTGAGGGTGCCAAACCTAATAGCGCTATCAACTAATAACCCCCATTGCCCTACAAGCAACGACCCGGTAGATGTAGTGGTCTTACAATGATAGAAAACTGAGTACAATAACCAACATCCCATTACCCATGCATTCCTCATCGGAACGTTACCCGTTATCCCTTCACTGGGATCCATGCTTGAGAAAAAGCAATGAACTCACCTTTGGTTTGCTCGGTTAGATTAGTTTCTTGTTTAACAGTTGATCAAACACGCCCTAACATGGGTATCAATAACAATCAGTTCCGAGTGCACATACACTAGATTTCACGCATGATTAATTCACATACTCCCTAATCACATAGCCTGCAGTCTAATGCATAAATAACACATATACCCTTATATAGAATGCAATAGTTTGATCATACAGCGCAATCGGTAACATACATCATAATATCACAAAGTAGGGTGTTTAAATCCCCCATTATCAGTTTGCTCACGTAATCATGTTTATAAATCATAAGTCGTAACAATGTGTGATTCACATGATTGTCCATGTCTCATGAAAAGGTTTGTCACTCATGTCATTTAAATTATTCACAAGATGCTCCCATAACAATTTCCCATACCATAATTCACACTCTAGTTCCACATACTACAAACATTGGTTAACTACTGAGCACTCAAATAACATTTTGATCCAACCCAACCGACCCAACCTGTCAAAAATTGTAATATGCACGAATATTAAATATGTATTAGCCCTCTGACTTAACAGGCCCAAACAAGTTATTTGCCATTACATACATGTGTGTGGGTAGTCCATCGGTCCAAGTGCAGTTTATTAACTTATCTAAATATCAAAACTAGTTCTACTCTTTGAGTCATAAAAGTTAGTCAAAATGTGGCCCAACTACATAATTAAGTTCACATAAAATATCAACTAAGTGGGCCGGTTTTACTGGATCTCACCCTCGTCCCCTAACCAGTTTCATTCTAGGAATCCCCTTTTTTTTATTCTTGAATTGTTGCACACAAATATAACAGCATCCATACTTGGTTCTGTTGATACCCAACATACCATTGCCTTCGAATAGTATCACCAGCACCTCTTAATCACTAATATGATTGGCATATTGTAACAATGCTTGGCCCAATGTTTATCAAGATAGGTGCAGCCCAATACTAACATGAAAGCCCCACTGTTTAAAAATTAACAGTTTAGTTTTTGCCTACTAAACCGTTTACCTCTAATAACCCACATATACAATTATTTACATCATCAGTAAACATAATATTGAGTCAGGTTTAATCAAGATTAGGTTCACAATCACAATCATAATTTACCAACTTGTCCCATAACATCGATATAATTTCAACAACAGTGATGGCTATCGAGTCGAGTAATTACTAGCACCAAATAATTCATTCATATCATTAACATAATCAGTTTGGTTAACCAAGAACAATCACATAAAGAGCATTAAGAACAATCACATAACAAATAACATAGTAGGGGTTTACTAACCAAGAACTTGATTGACAGGATGAGTTCTCACGAGGGGGGGGGGGTTCTCTTCTGCCGATCGCAACTAAAGGGATGTAGGGTTTTCTTTTGATAAAATACGGATTATGCATACTTAATACATATGAGATTACGTATACGTGAAGGTTTAGGATTGGGCCAAACTAATTAGAGGAGGAATGGGTAGGCCGGTCATTACCTCTGTTGGGCTACAAGTCGATTGGGCCGCTCACTCCCATGGATACAAGGACTCCTAGCCGGCCCCCAATAGTCTCACACTTGGACTCTACCAAGCCCAATCATAGTCCAAGTATAGGGTGTTTAGTTTGTGGGCTTTTGCAACAACTTATGAGTGTTTAATTTCGGATCCACTAGTCCTAACCATGCATCTAATAGATTAAAGTGGGCCGAGGAAAAGGGTATGGCCTTCGGCCCGAGTGAAGGTATGCGACCCAATTAGTTCATTAGCCAAACACCCGTCCACATATTCAAACCCGACATACATTAGCAAGTACATTATAGACCCGAGTGTTTGTCAATTTGACAGAATCAATTCACGAAACTAAGAGTCACTGACCTTGAAAGTTTGGGTTGTCACAACTACGCCTAGTTAACGTGGTAATCAGTAGGTATAATCGCTAAGGATTATAACCATCGTGATTACAATCACGTTACAAAGTTCAAACGAACTTTGCGTTGACCATTGATTGGTCAAACTGAAAGTCAAACACTGTTTGACTTTTTAAGCTAGAAAGCAATAAAAGAATGAAAGAAGGCTTACAAAAGGTCCTTGCTTGAACTTGATCTTATAATTCTCAGGTATGAAGTTATTATAACATCAACTTAGAGAATTTAGATCAAGTGTGAGTTGCAACAATGAAATGGCAAGCCTATTTATACTTGTTGCAAACTTACAAGATCATGACACTTGTTTGTGTGATCTCCAAGTAGAAATCCTAGCCATACAATTGTCACAAGCAGGTACAAAGCCTTGGGGAGGTGTTAACTTGGTTAACACACCAAGATATTTGCATAACAGCCCCTAAAATAACAAACAATTGCTGAAAAATGACTTTCTGGAACTGGGCCTTTTCACGCGGCCCGCGTAGGCTAAGGGACAGGCTTACGCGGCCGCCTGGTCCCTGCAGCTCAGCAACAGTTTCAGAATTTACAGCATTGGTCCCTCCATGTGTTTGAGTCCATTTCAGGCCCTTTTGACCCCCTTTAAGCCCTTTTCAAGGCTCTAAAAGGTCAATAAAGTTTAGAGGACTCAAAATGTGCTCGGAAAACTCTCGGATGTCGGCTCGTTTGGTCGTATGGTCGCGTTATTCGTTAAATTACGACGAAACTCAAACGGACGCGAAAACGAACCAAATTAAGCGACGAGTGGTATTTTTGCATGCTGATCACTAAAATAAAAATATTTTAGTGTGTACAAAAATTTTGGATGTCAAGATGTGGCCAGAACGTAAGATATGCGTGAAAATGCAAACTTACGCCGTTTTTGACACTTTTAGTCCCTGTAAGATCATATAAGCATGTTTTCTCACACCGAACCTATCAAAGCTTATTTCTAAGCCATGTTTAGGTTATATATGGTATGTTTAACTTATGATCATGTTCTGGACTGTACGTTGCCTTACGAAATGACAGACTTTTGCAGTTTGACGCAAATAGTCCCTGTGAGCGAATAAGCTTGTTTTTGCCATACCAAAGCCTTCAAAACTTATTTCTAAGTTATGTAAAGGTTATTTAAGGTATGTTAAGCTTATGTTACTGTTCTGGAGTGTTTGTCACGTTAAACTGATAACGTTTACGCACTAGTTTGCGTATAACTTTCTAGAAAGCGATATAGAGTTTAAAATCGTTCAAAAACCAAAACGCACAAAATATCAAACATAAATAACAAACATTGGGATCAAAATACATTTTTTTTATTAATATTGAATTGTTCAAAGTCTGTAAAATGATTACACAAGCACAGATGTCACAGTCTCCCCTACTTTAGGAAATTTCATCCCGAAATTTATTTAGAGGAAACTTTTGAGAATAGATGCGGATATTTCGCTTTCATCTGATCTTCACGTTCCCAAGTAAACTCTGGGCCATGTTTAGATTCCCAGCGAACTTTGACAATAGGTATGTGCTTGTGTTTGAGCTTCTTGACTTCACGGTCCATGATTTCCACAGGTTTCTCAACGAAGTGCATCGTGTTATCAACACGAATTTCATCAAGTGGTATGTGGAAGTTCTCATCAGCCAAAAACTTTTTGAGATTGGACACATGGAATGTTGGATGAACATTTCCAAGTTCAGGAGGTAGCTCAAGTCTATAGACTACTTTTCTGATTCTCTCAATGATCTTGAATGGTCCAACATAGCGTGGTGCAAGTTTTCCTTTCTTTCCAAATCTAATCACACCTTTCCAAGGGGATACCTTGAGTAAGAGGTGATCACCGACTTGAAATTCTAAGGGCTTGCGTCGTCGATCCACATAACTCTTTTGACGGCTTCTAGATGTCTGTAGGTTATCACGAATCTTCTTGACCTTATCTGTAGTCTCTAGAATGAGATCGGGTCCAGTAAGCTGAGCTTCACCTATCTCATTCCAGCAGACCGGTGAACGACATTTTCGACCGTATAAAGCTTCGAAAGGAGCCATATTAATGCTAGAGTGATAACTATTGTTGTAGGAGAATTCGATCAACGGTAGATGCGAATCCCAACTACCACCAAATCAATCACACATGCTCTAAGCATATCCTCCAGTGTCTGGATTGTTCTCTCAGATTGACCATCTATCTGCGGATGGTACGCTTGCTCAAATTAAGCTGGGTTCCCATGGCAGATTGCATGGTTCTCCAAAAGCGAGACGAGAATCGAGCATCTCTGTCAGATATAATGTTCAAAGGAACACCATGTCGAGATACAATCTCATCTACGTATATCTTAGCGAGCTTGTCAGCAGATAAATCCTCACGGATCGACAAGAAATGTGCTGACTTTGTAAGACGATCAACGATTACCCAAATGACATCGTGACCTCTTTTAGTGCGCGGCAGCTTGGTAATGAGATCCATAGCAATGTTTTCCCATTTCCAAACTGGAATCTCTGGTTGCTCCAATAATCTAGAGGGAAGTTGATGTTCTGCCTTAAACTTAAGATAAGTAAGGCATTTGGAAACGTATAAGGCAATGTCTTTCTTCATACCCGACCACCAATACTGGGTTCGAAGATCCTTATACATTTTGTCTGCACCAGGATGAATAGAATAACGAGACTTATGAGCTTCATCCATTACCAAGGTGCGAAGATTGTCTATACTTGGGACCCACAAACGGCCCATGAAATAAAATATCCCAAAGTCTTTCAGTTCAAGCTCAGGCTTAATGTGACACGGTAATTCTTTACTCATTAAGTCTTGTGTAACATGTAGGATCGTTTGATGACCCGAACGAGTCGTTCAGAGGTGTTTTCGTCAAGTACAGGTGCGGAAAACAAGTAAATGACGTAGGAATAGCTTGTATATCACTTTAAACTCCTTTTCTATTGATTTGACGATGAGTACAACTTGTTTTCGATCCGGCAGCACTTCGGTAGGAAAATCAGGAACCGTTACAAATGAGATCGCTCTAAGGGTATTTATAGGCGACTGGAACCGCTTATTGGACAGACCAATAAGCGGTCCATATACATGACAAATAAGCGATCCAACATGTTTGACACATAAGCGGTCCATCATGTTGACTAATGAGCGGCCCAACTACCTACTTGTTCCTATGAGCGATCCATAACTCTAAAACTTATACAATCTCACTATTTCTCGTATATTGTGCCCAGATCTAACATTTAAGACTAATGACTTGATACAAGACGTAATCAGCAGATGTAGTGCATCAACAGACTCCCCCTCAGATGTTGATGGAGTCGACTATCGAGTCACACCATGCTGTATCTTCATATCTTCAGTCTTGATCAGTCTTCGAGCTTTTCTTTCTCTATCTGCAGACTCCCCCTCTCGATTTACTGGTATTCACATCTTCAGTAACATCTTCAGGATCGTTGTCTGATCTACACAGGCCTTCAGAATCAAATAACCTGGCTCTAAAAAAATTTTAATTCTCTTGATCAGATCTCTTGATTCCTGCACAATCTTAACCCAGAAATAAATTTTCTAGATTCATTTCATATTAAAAACTTGTGCTCCAACACATGACTTTCTCAACAATCTATGATGAACCACTTAAAGAAGGTTAGAATTAACAAAAACAGTTAGAATGACACAAACACTCCCCCTCAAATACTGTTCATCATGTTTAGCACACGG
The DNA here is from genome assembly GCF_002127325.2 of Helianthus annuus. Classification (NCBI taxonomy): domain Eukaryota; kingdom Viridiplantae; phylum Streptophyta; class Magnoliopsida; order Asterales; family Asteraceae; genus Helianthus; species Helianthus annuus. The sequence goes on from NC_035448.2 coordinate 77,944,863, forward strand.
AATTTTGAAAATCAGTTTTCCAAAATCAGTTGACGAAAATCTTTTTGACTTTTTCAAAAATTTATGCTAAAACACACTAAAATATTTTTGTATTTTCAAAGTGAGAAAATAAAATGCAGAAATAAACTATTTACAAACAATATTTTTGTGAGCTCGTGCAAGAGGATCATATCAGTTTATGAGACAAATCACCAACACCGTTAAGCTAGATTTCATTTTAAGCTTTAAACAATTTACCTAGATTGTCAGTATGTTTGTCCTCTTAAATTTTCAACACAAATTTCAATTGATTCAAGATACAATATTAATGTTTTAGAGACTTAAACTTAATTGTGTATCACTCCACTTGAATATACTCCCGTATCCAGATCCCAAATATTCAGTCTTACAGGTGAGTATACCACAGCTGATATCTGTAAAGGGGTTAGATGCGAAACCGTGAGAGCTCAGGTCAGAACTTCCGTTCAACAGAGAGATGACGGCTCGACTTTTGGTGGGTCCCCTTTAGAGGATCTTTTTGCATTTCAACAGCAGCGACTATCAATTTTATTGTTTCATCAGCATGCTGAGGGCGGCGCTTTTTCAAGCATTAGCAGAAAGTATTATCCGGGGACTAGGTCAGTACTTCCATACAGCAGAAGTCCCGGGATAATACCCCAGATATCACTGAGTATAAAGGCCTAGTATCTCAGAATACGGGACCTTTCAAACAAGATTTCGGGGGTTACCCATATATCCAAGAATAGTTACCCACGAATCAAGCAAGTTTGATTTAGGTTTATATCTCGTTTCAATTTACTAAATGTGCGAAAATCTACTGACACATCCGCAGTAAGATCGTTTAACACTTTTTAACTTTACATTTCTTTAGCTTGCCGTGATAGTCCACTGATGTACTATCATTTCCTCTTTTTTGCAACAAAACTCATTTTTGAATTTTATCATGTTTTTGGCTTTTTCAAATTTTCAAATGTTTTTGGATTTTCTGAAATTTCCCTACTCCCCCTAAAATGCAAACACATTTTAAAGAAAAATTTGAAAACTTCTAGACTTTTGACCTACTAGAAACATAAAAAGTAAAACAAACTATACAGAAACTTGACAACTGACACTGAATCATATCAAATCGCCATTCACCGGGCATAAACAATCTGAACTCCCCCTATCACAAATCATTTTCTCATTTAGATTTCAAAACACTTAAGTTTGTTTTAATCAAAATGACTTTTCCAGAAAATGAATTTGTGTTGATAACAACCACTTGTAGGTCTGTCTTTTAAAAAACGGGGTTGTGGTTCATCATCTTGTCTATTATTTTTGTCATGAATAGTAAATCAAGTACAATTTAATGTCCCTGATTTACCATTTGCCTTTAAGAACCTTCTGTACCACTTGTAAATATACTTCAAAGAATATACTTCAAAATTTAACCACAAATACCACCTGTGGAGTCAAGATTACCACTTGTAGATACCCAACAACTACCACGTGTAGGAATATTACGTCTACATCACCATTATACCAATCAAAATGCCAATTCCTGCTTCGCAATTACCCACCTGGAAGCTCCGGCATAGTCCTTTTACCTGCAAAACATTCAAACATTAATCACAATCATTCAAGCAAATATATCAAAAACTAGAATGATGCCGATTCCTGATCCACGATATAAACTTGGGATCTCCGGCGTAGTCCTTTGACTATTCTGGGAAGCAAACTTCCCTCCAAGTCTTCTCAGACTTGAGGACTTTCAACTCTTCAGCTGTAGGGTTGTATGTCGCCTTTTTAGTTGCGTAAAAATCTTTTACCCCTTTAGCTTTTCCACTCAACATTTTCTCAAATATCTTCTTAACATTCCCATTGAATGTTTTCTCGACATCAAATTCCGTTTCATCATCATAAAATTGATTTGAAATTTCAATTTTTCCAATTTCCTTCATAACCTCCTCAAACTTCAATGATGGAAGAACATCATCATTTTCTGAACTTTTCTCCATAACTTGTGGCTCTTCTGGCTTTGTGGAACCAGATTCATTGCCGACTTTCACTTCACCTTTCTTCGCAACCCACACTTGGTTGTCATTTCCTTGTCTTTTGTAAAATGTTATCTTTTTCCTTTTCTTTGAGCATTCTCCAACTTCATTTTTCGAATTCTTAAACATTTTGGATTTCTCAGCTTTTTCTTCAACTTTGTCTTTCATCTTCTGAGAAACTACCTGTTTTGCTTTGATATCTTTCGAACAATCTGATGCAATGTGACCAGCTTCATTGCATTTTAAACAGGTTTGATCATTTCTCGGATGAAATACTCCAGTTCCATTCTTTCTCTTTTCAGCAAGAAACTCTTTGTTAGTTTGTCTCCAAAATGATTTCTGCTGTTCATCTTCCGAGCTTCCACCTGTCACAAATTTAGATTTCTTTTTAGAATTTTTTATATTTTTATCATCTTCTGGTTGAATAAAGCCTAAACCTTTCTTTTTGTAGCTACGATTTTGGTTGGTTTTCTTAGGAAATCCAGAACCAGAATTGTAACTCCTTTTCTTGTTTAAACGTTGTTGAACTCTGGAAGTATACTTTTTAGGTGTTTCAAAATTTTTTAAAACTTTTAACTCAGGAGTATTTACCTCTATTAGTTTAAAAGTTTTGTTGATTAGATCCGTTTTAACACTTAAAATTGGAAACTCTTTGTTGTAATATAATTTGTCAGAACCATTCAAAGTATAAACAACTTCGAATGCTTCATCATTCAAATCAGCTTTTGATAACAAAAACTCTTCACTATAAGACTGTTTAACCGACGAATTTTGACTGTTGACTGACGACTTTGACCCTCCAGACTCAGATTTTGACTCTGTCTCTTCATCAGTATCCAACACCTGATCGACCACCTTTTTGATTAGAACAGACTCATGATCAGTATCGGACGAGGTAAACGTCACATCAATATTTTCTGGTAAAACGTCAGTTGTGTCGGTTTTAAGCTGTATATTGACTGCTTTTGCAAGTTGTTCCTCATTTGGTTTCCTAGGTGAATACCCATCCCAAATTGGAGGCGGACACTTGTTATAGCTAACGGTTGGTTTCTTACCACAATCTTTCTTTTCTTTCGACTTCTCAGCTTGAAAAGCTTCCATACCTGCAACAGTTGGGTAAACACGATCAATAACATAATCAGAGGTAGAATAGCTCAACAATAACCTCCTAATCCTCTCATTTTCAATCTTTTCTTTCTCCAACTCTTGCTTCCATTTGGCACTTTCTTCAATGTAGAAATTTATAGCTTTTTGCTTCGACATTAAAGTTGCATTCATCATCGTCAGCGCCTGTTCTCTTTCTGTGTTTGTCTTTTGAAGGCCAGTTACTGTTTTGTTCAACACGTCGTAAGATTCCTTCACATAATTGAGATTGAACAATAACTGCTCTTTCTTTTTATCGTACTCAGCTATGATGTCATCTTTTGTTGCACATTCTTTGCAAGCTTCTAGACACTTCTCACAGGGCTTGATGACTTCAACAATTTTTTCAACTTCGACTGTTTTCACAACTTCTACCACTCTCTCGACTTCGATCACCTTTTCAACTTCGACAGTTTCAGTAATCTTCTCAGCAACACTTTCAATATTCTGAAATTCACCTTCAGATTCAGATTGTTTATCTTTTTCAGCTCGTTCCTCCGCTAGTTTCTCCATTTTTTCTGCAAAATAGAAATGAAAACTATTAGGAGACAATTGAGATTTTGTAATATTTATATGTTTCTCTTCCTTATCATCACTGCTGCTTAGATCAGGTGATCGATCAAAATGTACAGACTTATCAGAATCACCATCTGATACATCAGAATCCGATGGTGTTTTGTCAAATACAGCATCCTGTTCTTGAACAGTTTCATCTGAATTATCTGAAATATCCCCAGAGTGTTCTGAAATTCCATCAGTACTATCTGAACTATCATCAGACGACACAGATTTTTCATCTCCACTTGACACATTCTCTCCAATAGATCTCATCCAAGTAGCAAACAAATTTGGCTCTCGGACGATCTTTGCAATGAAAGCTTTAAAACCTCCCTTTTCATCTACGAACATATCCCAACTGAAACCTTCTGGTAGTTTCTCATCATCTTGATCGATAATGCGTTCTGCAGTGGCTTCAGATGATATGTAATCACTCCAGCTGAAATCTACAACACATGCTCTTTTGGAATCTTCAATTTTTCTTCCGTGAGCTGTCTGAGGTTCCTGGGATTGACCAACTTGCTGATAGATAGCTTTGCGGTAATAGTCATCTTTCCCGAATGGATTCTGTGCTCCGCTAGCTTCTCTTCCTTTGCACTCCCGTTTGAAATGGCCCTTCTCCCTGCAACGAAAACAAGTAACTTTAGATTTATCAAAACCTAAAGTAGAAACATGTGCATCAAGAGAGTCATTTCTCCCGGTAATGGTTTTGAATTTCTCAGCTCGTCGAAGAACACTGGCAAGACACCATTTGATATCCATGAGTTCCATCTCTTCGGCGTCTATTTGATCATAATCCTCTTTGGTGAGCATAGGATTTCCGATCTTACCAGCAACTAGACCTTCATAAGATAACAGAACTGAACCCAGAAGTGCCATGTGGTCTTTAGCAGTGTCTTCAGAAAAGCTTTGACCTTCTGGAAGATTGAGAGCTATGTTACACTGAATTATATATCCATTTCCGGTTTTTGTACTCTGAGATTGAAAGCTTGTGTTAGTCTCTTTCGGATTCACACTCGGAAACGATGAAAATCCACTGTTACTCTTGTTCGAACCCTGATCAGCTTTCTCAGATGAATCACCAGCACTGAAAGCGGTTTGAATTTTTGGACTTCTTTCAACTTCAGAAACTGGAATACTACCTTTATAGTACATTTTAACATCTTGTTGACCACTAGGATTATTCATCCTCGCGATCTTTTGCTGTTCAAGATCCTGACTCTCAATTTTCTCAATAAACTGACCAATTGTAAGTTTCTCATAAACACCCGTGTTTTTCAGTATCATCAAATACGTTCCCCACTCTTTCTGAGGTAACGCGTCAGCCAACTTATCAACCCATTCCTCCCGACCTTTTTCAACTCCTAACATCGATAACGAACGCACTAAATGGCAGTATCTCTCAATTAGCTTTTTAGTATCCTCTCCCGGCAAACTGCTAAACAAATCAAATTCTTTTTTAAGCAATGCCTTCTTGCTTTTGATCATACTTTCACTACCCTCGAATTTCACTTTAAGAGCATCCCAAATTGACTTTGCAGTTTTGTCGTGTTGCAGCAGAATGAATATATCTTCTTTAATTGCCTGTTGTAACAAACTTATCATCATTTTTTCTGCTCTGTACATTGCACGTTCTTGTTCTGAGAATTCAGATATCTGTTTAATGACTTGCAATTCTGTTCGAGGCAATGTGTACTTTTCCAATATGCATTCCCAAGATCTGAGATGGTTTGCCTGAACCCAGTTTTCAAAGCGATCTTTCCACCCGTAGTATTCTTCAATACTCATCAGTTTCGGGGGTTTCTGGGTGGTTCCAGTCTCATTCTCAAGATTCATGGCTTGAGCAATCGCGGCTGGAGTAGTCGATGTAGCAAAGGCGTTGTAAAATTCAGAATTCATGATGACTTAACACGTTTTTCAAGGCAACTGACAGAAAAGCGGTCCAAGTAAATCCTTAAAAGCGATCCAAGATTGATCCGAAACAGCGATCCAGAAAAATATCTTTGGAGCGGTCTAACAGCTTTCCTTGGAGCGGTTCAAGATATGATGTTCTAATGAGCGGTTCAAGGTAAGTTTGTTCGAGCGGTTCAAGAAATAATCAAATGGTTCAAATTGGCGATCCAGGTAATTGTTCGTACAAGCGGTTCAGAAAATGTATGAATAAGCGGTTCACAATTTCTTTTGGAGCGGTCCAAGTCACTTGATCGAATAAGCGGTTCTAAACACGTACGAATGAGCGGTTCAAGCTTGGTCCAAAAAGCAATCCATGAATGTTCCAGAAAAGCGATCCAACTTCGGACAACAATTTGACCCACAATTTCTTCGAATTTCAACCCCAAACTTTCAAGGGTTTGTCTTTATACCATCGCGCACAATTCCTGAGATTTTGAGCAAGTTTCGACCGTGAAAAGTATCTGAAACCGAAAAAGAATGAGTAGAAGTCAGAAATTTCAACAATTTCCAGCTATTTCCTGTAGAACTCCTCCTCCTGAAGCTCTGATACCAATTGTAGGATCGTTTGATGACCCGAACGAGTCGTTCAGAGGTGTTTTCGTCAAGTACAGGTGCGGAAAACAAGTAAATGACGTAGGAATAGCTTGTATATCACTTTAAACTCCTTTTCTATTGATTTGACGATGAGTACAACCTGTTTTCGATCCGGCAGCACTTCGGTACGAAAATCAGGAACCGTTACAAATGAGATCGCTCTAAGGGTATTTATAGGCGACTGGAACCGCTTATTGGACAGACAATAAGCGGTCCTTATACATGACAAATAAGCGATCCAACATGTTTGACACATAAGCGGTCCATCATGTTGACTAATGAGCGGCCCAACTACCTACTTGTTCCTATGAGCGATCTATAACTCTAAAACTTATACAATCTCACTATTTCTCGTATATTGTGCCCAGATCTAACATTTAAGACTAATGACTCGATACAAGACGTAATCAGCAGATGTAGTGCATCAACATAACACAAGTATGTTGAGCCTGAATTATGTGGGTTTGAATGTCAGATCGAACCTGAACACAGTGAAGCTTGACACGTTCCTTACGACTCAATGCGTTAGCCACGACATTCGCCTTACCAGGACGGTAGCGAATTTCGCAATCGTAGTCGTTTAGGAGTTCAACCCAACGTCGTTGCCTCATGTTAAGTTCTTTCTGATTGAAAATATGCTAGAGAATCTTGTGGTCAGTAAACACTACACACTTTATACTGTAAAGGTAGTGTCTCCAGATTTTGAGAGCAAAAACTACTGCACCGAACTCAAGATCATGAGTGGTGTAGTTTTTCTCGTGTACCTTCAGCTGTCTTGATGCATAGGCTATAAATTTGTTTCTTTGCATAATGTTGGTGCACTAATGTCTAAAGCCTGCGTCTTAGTCTTAGTCAAGCTTGTATAGGGTCTAGGGGTCATATGTGTTAATTATGTATAGTATAGGGGGCTGTTTGTAAAGTTGTGTTGTAATGTTCTGATTTCGCCCCAAATGACATTGTGTCATTTGGAGTGAAATCACATCTTTCTGATTTCGCCCGAAATGACACAGTGTCATTAGGAGAGAAATCACCCCCTATATATAGTCCAAGTGTTTTCTCATTTTATATCTGAATGTCGACCGTGTAGCCGAACTGCTGCCGAATTTTTCTGAGAAATAAAAATGAGAAAACGTGTTTAAAGTAATCTGCATTCTGTTTCTACTCCATTCTGCTTAGATTCAAGATGTTTGTGTATTTCCGCTGCATAAACAGTGTAGCTCAGATTGACTCAATTGATCGTCAATAACGATCCTACAATTGGTATCAGAGCCAGTTATGAGCTAGAATACCAGAATCAAAGCCTTTTTACTACACTTTTTGAGTTTCTAGACATTGCCACGGACAAAATGGACTGAAATTTAGACATATTGTGTAAAATTGACAATTAACAAACCCTTGAGAGTTTCAAATCAAAATACGGCTTAAAATTGGTTGAAAATGTCTCAAAACCTGATTTCGATCGAGGGTGTTTTTGGTTGATTTCGCTCCAAAATTCTAATTTCGCTCGAACAGTAGAAGCGAAATTAGTGATTTCGCTCGTGAATTCTGATTTCGCTCGAGATTCATCACTGATTTCGCTCCAAAGGTGATTTCGCTCGAGATTACCTACTGATTTTGCTCCAAAAGTCAAGTTATGATTTCGCTCGAGTGAAAAACTTTCTGATTTCGCTCCAGAGAGCAATTCTTGATTTCGCTTCAAAATTTTAAAGTGTGATTTCGCTCATAAAGACAGTTTAGTGTAAAATCATGGTTTGAGAGTTTAAGTCCGTTTCGTTCGTGATATCGTGTTGGGAACTCAGTCTGTGTAGAAAGTTTGTCAGTAAAAATAACCTGTTTGTCAAAAGTTAAAAGAATTTTTAGAATTTGTCACCTAAAATGGAAAATCAAGATTTTTACAATCTTTTTGCGGGTAGCGGCATGACGGCAACACATAATCCGGCAAGCATAGTTCAAAATGTCAACATGGAGAATGAACTAGGAACAATGCAGAAACCGCCAAAGCTTATGAATTTAGATGAGTATGTCGGATGGTCGGGTCGTTTCAAGAATTGGGTACAAGCCAACCATTTTGAGTATTGGATGAAGATAGAGAAAAAAATATGTTCCACCTGTTGATGGAGTGGGATTACCAAAAGGCATTGGAAGTTTGACTGAGACTGAACAGAATGATTTTAAGGCGGAGAAGAAGATGATCAGTATTCTCCAACAGGCAATAAAAGAAGATATCCTTGTGCTGTTACAACATGATGATGACTCACAATCGACGTGGCAAGCATTAAAGTTGAAGTTCCAAGGCAGCATTCTATGATCAAAAGCAAGAAAGCCCTAATCAAGAAAGAGTTCGACATCTTTACTGGGATGAAGGGTGAAATGACGAAGCAGTTGATTGAACGTTATTGCCATCTTGTAGTAGAAATGAGAAGATTGGAGATTAAAAAGACAGACTAGAATGGATCGACAAGTTGTCCGACGCATTACCTTATGATGAATGGGGCACGTACTTAATGATGTTGAAAAACAACTCGGATTTTGTGAATTTGAATCTCAGTGCATTTTTTGAAAGATAGAAGCTCATGAATTGGAATTGTTGAAGATCAGGAAGATGAATTCAGCAAATGTACAGCAAGACGTATCTCTTTACTACAAAGGAAGCACTCCTGTTGCAACAAATCAAAGTCCAAAGATACAGACGGGTTTTAGTGCTGATACAAACTCAAGTGCTTCTACAAACACTCCACAATCAAACAAACCCTCACCGTTTGTGAATTATGATCCAAACTTCAAAGCTCAAGAGCAGCCTTCACCTCAAAGCTCTACAAGTTCCAACAATCAGGCTTACGTTTCTGGGGTGCAATGCAACATCGCAGTGAATATTAAGAATGGAAATGAAATTACTGAAACAGCCGCGAAACAACACATTGCTTTACTGGCTTCCGTTTTAGAGGCGTATAAAGGTTTAGTGGCGGGCAGGATCCGTAATCCGGATATGACAAAAGAAGATTACAACCAGATCGACCCCGAGGAGCTTGAATTGATTGATATAAAATGGTTCATGGCAAGTTTGGTTAGAAGGGCACAACCTTTTATGGAGATCATAGGTAGAAACAGTCTCTCAGACCCTGATCAGAAACTAGGGTTTGACAAATCAAAGGTTACCTGTTTCAAGTGTAAGGAACGTGGTCATTTCAAGAGAGAATGCCCTAACCGTGAAGTGAACAACCATCAAAACCCGTTCACCAACGATTATTACAGGCAGGCGATCTATCATCGATCTAACCAACAACCTGCTGTTAGAGGCCGCAGATCGAAAACAAATTGGAGAAGGCTCTTATCGTGAATCAAGATGATGAAAAAGTAGCCGAAGGTTTTACCTGGGATAAATACATTCCAGGAAGTGATGGGCAGGCAATGATGGCAGAAATTGTTGAAGTACCGGAGATGGTGACTGAGCCAGAAATGGTTGTTGAGGATGCTCCTGTTGAGAATGTGGTGGACATTGAAGAAATCGTTGCAGAAGTTTACTATTTCTAGTCAGAACAGGAGGTATTGGCAAGATCTATGAAATCAATAATGCCTCCTAACGTGTTTGAATCTTTTGCAGGTTATTTCGAAGAACCGACGACTGGAGAAAAGAAAGAAGTTGTCGAGGAAATGATAGACGTGACACAAGAGATGACTGGAGAGAAGTTGAAAGACATCACTGACAAAGCTCTCATGGGAAAGCTAAAAGAGGTAGACACAGAACCTGAGAAGTCAGAGTCTGTCAGTACCGTGTCAGTTAAACAGGAGCCAGATCAGAAATCTGGAGTTCAGGAGGTCAAAGTGTCTGAGTCTAAGTTGGAAAATGTCGGTAAACAAGATGTGAACATTGTGTGTGATGAACAGGTTGTTGTTGAGAAAATTGTTTCAATCCCTGAAACACCATGCCAGAAGTGTTTACAACCGTGCATGGAGTGTGTTGAGAAAGACACTAAGTATCAGGAATTGAAACATCATGCTGATATGCTTAAATTTGACCTTGGACAAGTCAAAGAGGCTTATGATACTCTTGACAGGTCAATTAAAATGATTCGACAAGAGAGTGTTGAAAATGACAAAGCAACAAAATTGGCTAAAGCAACTCTTTTTGATAAACAAGTTGAGGTTAACTTTCATCTTGACACGATCGCTTCACTAAAGAAAGAGCTTGAATTAGCTAAAATTGAAAACGAGAGAATTGATAAAAAAAAATTGATGAGTTATGTGGCTTCATCTTATGTTCTTGAACAAATTGTCCCACAGCAGCCACATGCTGCACCAGTCTTTAAGAGCGTTCCACCCCCAATGTGGAATCATTATACGCAAAAATATCCAGATGGGGTGGAAGGTGCTTTGAATCTCAAGTTGAGATCAATTGAGGACTATTTGCCTGAAAGCATTGATGTTACATTCTCTGCATCCGACACCGACAACAAATCACAGGTTATTAAAACCGTTGACGATCAAGTGTTAGATGAAGAGAGTGATAACTCTGAGAAGTCTCAATCTGAGAAAGCTATTAGTGAGTCTGAAGATGAGGGTAATTTCTTGGATCGGTTCATACCGAAATCGGATAAGAGTGCGAATGATGATCCTATTATGGTGGTATACACTATGATCGGAACAGACAAACTTTATTCCGATTTCGAGTATCCTCTTCAGAACGTGAAGATTGAGAATGTTGAGAAAGTTTTCAAGTTGGTTGAAATGAACATTGATGAAGTTAATAACAAAGAATTCTTTTCAAAACCTAAAAAATCTTTTGTTACATCACGTCCTACCAGTTCGGGAAAGAAAGAATGGGAAGGTAAGGGTAATAACAAGAAAAACAATTTGAAAAACAAAGGGATCGGGTTTGAGAAGAAGACGGCTAAGCAGGTGTTTAAGCCGAAAGAGAAAATGAATGATATTTTTGTCGCTGGTCCGAGTGTAGATAATGAAAAGGACTACATCTTTAGTCAAAAGGCTGTGGACGATTTCAATACAGCGAAAAAGTTGAAAGAGGAGACAGTTGCATCAACTTTTGTCGAGTATGACAAAAGAGTCTGTTATCGCTGTAATGGAATCGGGCACATGGCAAAACAATGCAAGAAAGTGTTTGAGAAACCTGTTTTTGTAAAACCAACTGTTCAAAAGCAAACTGTTAAAAAACCAACTGTTCAAAAACCTCAACCAAAATCACCGGTTGATACAAAAGGTAAAAAACCAATGGTTTCTCTGATTCGCATTCTAAAAAGAGGAGAATCTTTGAAGTCCGAGGATAAGCCAAAATCGACCTTCGAGGTTGGCGAATCTTCTAAGTCTCGCAAGACTTCAAAAATTTATCCTAAAACAAAATTTTTTGAGAACTAATCATGGGTTGCGAAGTTGAAACCATCTGTTGAGGTCAAAAAGATGGAAAATGCTTTGAAAAATGAAACAAAGGTTTTAAAAGATGATGTTGTTGAGTTTGAAAATGAACTTGATAAATTTCTTGCTGAGTTTCCCTCGATTAACAACAAAGTTAAACCAGTTGTGAAAGACGATGTTCCTAATGTCACATTTAACTTTCCTAAAACAGATGAGAAGTGTGATGTAGTGTTTGGTACTGTTTCTGAGGTTAAGAAATCATGGGCGTCATTGTTTGAATAAGTTGATTTGATGATTGCAGGGGCTGCCCAAGTCTATTCTGTCAAAGTAGATCATGGATAGTGGTGCATCGAGACATATGACAGGGACGCTAGCTTTTCTTTATGATGTCAAATCAATAAATGGAAGTTATGTGGGCTTCGCCGGAAATCAAGGAGGGAGAATTGTTGGACAGGGAACGTTGACGAATGGTGTCATCTCATTCGACAAAGTGAACTATATCGTAGAGCTGGAAAACAATTTACTTAGCATTTCGCAAATATGTGACAAGTCTTTCAGTGTACATTTCACAAAGAACGAGTGTGTGGTTTTAAAACCAGGCTTTAAAATCCCTGATGAGATGGTGTTGTTGCGCGCTCCACGGGTTTACGACCTTTATATTCTTGATATGAGCGTTGCAACACCAACAACTCATCAGAAACAATGTTTTGTGTCGAAATCAAAAGAAACCGAAAAAGAAACAGTTATGTGGCATCAAAAGATGGGCCACATTCATGTTCGTAAAATGAATTTTTTAGTACACAATGATTTGGTAGAAGGTGTAAATCTAAAGAATTTTCACTTGAATGATGATTGTGAAGCGTGTAAGAAGGGAAGCAGACTCGAAAGTCACACCCACCGAAGATACTTAATACGATCAGGTTACCTCTTGAGAGATTACACATGGATCTCTTCGGGCCTGTCAATGTAAAGAGCATCAGCGGAGATCTGTACTGCTTGGTGGTGACTGATGACTTTACAAGATTCTCGTGGGTCGTGTGCTTAGAAAGAAAAGATCAAACTTTTGAGTCATTGATGGTGTTGTTCAAGAAGATGGAAACGGTGTATAAGCTGCCAATCTGGAGAATTCGTAGTGACAACGGAACGGAATTCAAAAACAACAAAATGTACGAGTTTTGCAATGAGAAGGGAATTCTTCATGAATTCAGTGCACCGTACACTCCACAACAGAACGGCGTTGCTGACCGAAAGAACCGGACCCTAATTAAGACAGCTCGCACAATGTTGGCCGATTCAAAACTACCGATCTTCTTCTGGAGTGAAGCAGTATCTGCAGCCTGCTACACATTGAATCGTGTACTCACTGTCAAAAAGTACAAAAAGACATGCTTTGAGCTACTGCACCGATACAAGACGAATCTTGAATTTCTGGAGCCATTTGGGTCTCCGTGTACGTTTATTGATGAGAATGGAAAGTTTGGTGCTAAATCAAATGAGGGTTTCTTTGTAGGTTACGCAAGCCCGCTGAAGTGGGTGTTCGTACCGTGCCTGGGGAAAGTGATTCAAGTTCAGGATGTGGATTTTCAGAAGCACACTCCATCACCACAACTTCCCGGACAAAGATTCCTGTTCAATTACGACAAGCTATGGGAGTCGTTTTAACTACCGGTTCAGCCGAGTGACGAGGAACTAGCACTTATGTACCCGTACCAGCAATATATGTCACAGGAGCAAGTGCCTAGACCACTAGTGGTTCCTTCACCCACCGAGGGCACTCACAATGATGAAGCAGGACCGAGTGGAACAGCTCACGAACCACCAGAGGAACCAGCTCCAACATTTGACGATTCTGACGACTCAGAGGTGGAACCCGCTCCGACCTTTGACGAGGAACCAAATGATACTTCGATAGATGCTGAGGATCAAATCGTTGATCAAATCGTTGATATTTCGAACTTGCAATCGGAAGTGAATGTGCCTGACACTCTCATGCCTCGAACATCGTCTTACTATCCGTCAGAGCAAATAATTGGTGACCTGCAAAGTGGTGTCAAAACCCGAGACCAAATAAACCGAGCTCTTACATGTTTTTATTCTTCTGTTGCTCACTTGCAGGAAGAATTCTCATTAAAGTATTTTATTTCGCAGATCGAGCCTAGAACTTACAAAGAGGCATTGACGAGGGATAGTTGGGTAAATGCGATGCAAGAGGAGCTGCTACAGTTTGAAAAGCTGGGTGTCTGGAGACTTGTTGATCTGCCACAGAATCAGAAGTTGATAAAGACAAAGTGGGTTTTTAAGTGCAAACGTGATGACAGAGGTGTCGTGGTGAGAAACAAAGCATGACTGGTGGTACAAGGCTTTAGTCAGCAAGAAGGCATCAACTACGATGAAGCTTACGCGCCTGTTGCTTGACTCGAGTCGGATCTTCCTGGCGTTTGCGTCATGGAAAGACTTTAAAGTGTACCAGCTGGACGTCAAATATGCCTTCCTTTACGGAAAAATCAAAGAAGAGGTGTGTGTGGGACAACCGTCGGGGTTCACAGATCCACTGCACAAAAACAAAGTCTATCTGCTGGACAAAGCGCTTTATGGACTACACCAGGCCCCGAGAGCCTGGTACAAGACGCTTTCCCAATATTTGTTGGCCAACGGATTCACAAGAGGGACAGTAGATAGCACGTTGTTCACAAAGGAAGTGGCAGGACATTTGTTGATCGTGCAGATTTATGTTGACGATATCATTTTTGGTTCCACCAACGATGATCTTTGTAAAGAGTTTGAGAAAGTGATGAAGAAAAAGTTTGAGATGAGTTCGATGGGGGAGATGAAGTTCTTCCTCGGGCTGCAGGTGGAGCAGATGCCCGATGGAATCTTCATTCACCAAACGAAATACGTGAAGGACGTGCTTGACAAGTTCGATATGACTGAATGTAGTCCTGCAGCAACCCCCCTTGCACAGAACCACGGGGTTTGTCCAGACGAAAGTGGAGTGAAAGTGGATGAGACACTGTACCGGTCAATCATTGGATCTCTGATGTATCTCACAGCTTCCTGGCCTCACATCATGTACCCGACATGTCTCTGTGCCAGATATCAGTCGAGCCCGAAGCAGTCACACCTGACCATTGTCAAACGTATCTTACGGTATTTGAAAGGCTGCCCAAGCATCGGCTTGTGGTATCCTCGCTCGGGTGACTTCTCCTTATCAAGTTTCGCTGATTCTGATTTTGGAAGCTGCAAGCAGAATGCTAAGTCCACCACTGCTGGGTGTCAGTTCTTCGGAACTCGACTCGTTACCTGGCAGTGCAAGAAACAAACCGTAGTGGCGCTTTCTACGTGTGAGGCTGGATACGTTTCAGCCTCCAGCTGTTGCTCACAGATCCTATGGATCCAACAGCAAATGCGCGACTTCGGTTTGCAGTTCTTGGATACTCCGATCTATGTGGACAATGAAGCAGCTATAAACATCACTAAAAACCCGGTTCACCATTCAAAAACTAAACATATCGAAATCCGTCACCGCTTCATCCGTGATTGTCACGAGAAGAAGTTAATTTGGATTGAGCACATACACACCGATGATCAGAAAGCTGATTTTTACACAAAACCCTTTGACAAAAAGAGATTTTGATATCTTCTAAAATTGAATGGGTTAAAAAATCTGAGTTTTGGGAGGGTAGTAGAATGTGAAGCCGAGGAGGGCGGCGATCAGACGTGAACCATGTTGTGTTGTCAAATTTCTGTACAGTTTGTTTTCTGCTTTTCGATAAAAACAAAAACACAAAAATATGTTTTAGTTTTAGGGGGAGAAATTCGTAGAAAAATACAAAAACATGTTAAAATTCAAAAATCCAAAAACATTAGAAAACTTCAAAATGAGTTTGTGTAAAATAGGGGAAATGATAGTACATCAGCTAGACGGACACAGTATGCTAAAGAAATGTAATGTTTAAAATGCAATTAAACAGTCTCGCTAAAGATGTGCCGATAGGTTTTTGCAAAATCAGTAGATCAGTTTGGGATATAAACCTAAAATTTACTTGCTTTTACGTGGGGAACACCTCCAGGACATATGGGTAACCCCCGAAATCTCGTTTGAAAGGTCCCTTATTCTGAGATACTAGGTCTTTATGCTTAGTGATATCTGGGGTATTATCCCGGGACTTCTGCTGTATGGAAATACTGACCTAGTCCCCGGATAATACTTTACGCATATGCTTTACTCGTAAAGCCTCCCCTCAATATAAAAAATGATTAAACATTGCAAAATGATAATCATGTGCTGTTGTAAAGAAGATCCCCAAAGGGGACCCACCAAAGTCGAAGCCGTCATCTCCCTGCGTATACGGAAGTATCGACCTGAGCTCTCACGGCCCTCACATTACACCCCTTTACAGATATCATCTAGGTATACTCACCTGTAAGACTGAATATTGGGATCTAGATATGGGAGTATATACTGAGGTGGGACACATGTAGAGGTTTAAGTCTTAAAACATTAATTCAGTATCCCGGACAGATTGGAAGTTCTGTGAGAATTTAAGAGGATCAGTATATCGGCAATCTACGCGAATTGTTTAAGGCTTGGTATGAAATTGTAGCTTAACGGTGCTTGTGTCTTGTCAAATGCTGATATGATCCCCTAACACGCTCACAAAAAGATTGTGTGTACATATTTCAGTTTATCCTGTTAAAAATCCAAAAAGATTTTATTTGTTCATCTTATTTTCGACAACCGACATTGGGAATCAGACGATCAAAGCTTTGTGCAGATCATGTCTGTTTGATAAGGGTTGGGTAAGAAGGAGATGCCTAAACTATGATTGGTACATGTGTTGAAAAAGTGTTTGAAAGCTCAAAATGTTCGAAAGTTCATTAATTTGAACTGTTTTCAGATCTAAACATCAGCGTACTTCATAATCTGGTCAACCAAGGTCATTAACTTGGACTTGGTAGGCCAAACAGTTAACCAAGGTCATTAACTTGGACTTGGTTAACTGGGTGTGTCGGTGAACAATCAGAAATTGCTAAAAAGTTAAAAATTTGAAAATAATTTTCTGATTTCGCTCCTAAACACACTAAATGTTGATTTTGCTCATAATGGCACTTAAAATCTAATTTCGCTCTTGGCTGCTTCTAAAGTGATTTCGCTCGTAGCTTTCTACTTGATTTCGCTCAAGAGTCACTCATGAACCATTTCAAGCGAAATCAGACAGGCTATAAAAGCCATCTGATTTTGCTCCTACCTCACTTATCTAATTTCGCCCCAACCTGCTTCTCTCTCAGCGATCAAGAGCGAAACCTCCATTACGTAGTATTCTAAACGAATTACTGCCCAATTTTTAACAGATCTTGTGATTATTTCATCAATTAATCATGGGCAAGGTAGATTGTGGCTCAATAGTGTCGTTATCATGTTTGATTTTAACTGTCGGCGTTTATGGATGAACAGAACAAAGATTTAGGGCTTTATCTGTTAAATCTAAACTTGAAAATCAATCATGTGTTGTCGGATTGTGATGTAGTTTATGATTTGAGTGTTGATTGTTTAAGATTTAGGGCTGTTTCATGATTGACGATGAACTGTTTATAAATTCTTAGATCTAGGTTGTTTAAAAGGGCAAAAGTTAAATCAAAACATAACCCTATTGTCGGAATCATCAGTTTAACAAGTTAACCGTGTCAATTTCATCATTTGATCAGTTTTGAGAGTTTTCATGTGATTCCGCTCCAAATTGATGTTTCTGTGATTCCGCTTTAGAGTGTATTAGTGATTCCGCTCATAATGTTAAACCTAATTCCGCTCCTAAGTGTGTCAATGTGATGATGTGTTAATTCTACCCCAAACTGTGTAAACCTGATTCCGCCCCAAATTAAAGTTAACATGATTTCGCTCAATGTATCTCATCTGATTTCGCTGCTGAGTGTATGGTTGATTTCGCTCCTAACATACTTAGAGTGATTTCGCTTGTAGTTGATCTTGTGATTGTTATGATGCTGAAATTTTTCGAAGTATGGACTCATTGTATACTGTTTTTGTTATGCAGGGTTCAAGTGTGATATTTGATCCACTTCACAACAGCTGTTGTGACTTGGATGTGCAGAAAAATACTGAATTGGCTAAGTTTAGCAGTATCTTGGAGTTCATGGGTAGAATCCCTATTCAAAAGGCCTTGACTGATCAACGTCCATTGTACAAGTCACATATCAAACGTTTCTGGAAGCATTCAAAGTATGATGAGGCAAACAAAACAATTTTGTCAATTGTGAAGGTGAATAATGAGAAAAAGGAAATTGTGATTACTGAGGCGCTCATTCGTGAGGTTGTGAATTTTCCGGATGATGCAGAGTCGCCAACAAAGTTTCCAGAACGAATGGTAAAAGGTTGTATGCTCTGGATGGGTTATCCGGGTGCGTTGAATGTTGGAAACTATTTGAAGTCAAAATTCCAAAAACCCTACAAGTTTCTGTATTTTGATGTCACTTAGCCATACCAAGGGAAGTTACGATACAATGCGCGATTATCAGATGAACATGGTCACTGCTTTGGGTTGAACAAGAAATATAACTTCTCGCATATTGTCTTTCACTACATGGCTGAAAATATCACAACAAAGAGTCGGACTTGGTGTTATCCAAGGTTTGTGCAGATGATGATCGATCATGCATATCCAGAGATTGAACGTGATTTGAAGGATGATTTGTTAATTCAGTCACACATGAGCAAGGATTCTCTAAAGCAACTTGCAAGATATCACCCAAATCATCTAGAACCAAAGGCAGGTGCTGAATTCTTCGGATTTATAAAGATGCAAACTACGTTGATCTTGATCCAGTTGATCATCAAAACTGGAGAAACGGAGAAGAAATGAAGGAATTCAACATGGTGGTCGCTCGAGGAGAAAGAAAAGAGGAAAGGTGAACGTAAACGTAAAAAGCTTGAAGAAAACAGAGGTAAATGGATGAATATTCAAGCTGAAGAAGAAAAGAAAAGAAAGAAAGATAATGACAGGCTGAGGAACTTGCTTAGGAAGAAGCCAAAGCCTAGAGAAGAAACGTTCAAGTCACTCTAAAGACCCGAAGACAAGACTGAAGACTGTGGCTGTATCCAAGGGGGAGTTTGTTGGTGCACTAATGTCTAAAGCCTGCGTCTTAGTCTTAGTCAAGCTTGTATAGGGTCTAGGGGTCATATGTGTTAATTATGTATAGTATAGGGGGCTGTTTGTAAAGTTGTGTTGTAATGTTCTGATTTCGCCCCAAATGACATTGTGTCATTTGGGGCGAAATCACATCTTTCTGATTTCGCCCGAAATGACACAGTGTCATTAGGAGTGAAATCACCCCCCTATATATAGTCCAAGTGTTTTCTCATTTTGTATCTGAATGTCGACCGTGTAGCCGAACTGCTGCCGAATTTTTCTGAGAAATATAAATGAGAAAACGTATTTAAAGTAATCTGCATTCTGTTTCTACTCCATTCTGCTTAGATTCAAGCTGTTTGTGTATTTCCACTGCATAAACAGTGTTGTTTAGCTCAGATTGACTCAATTGATCGTCAATAACGATCCTACACATAAGAACGCAGCCAAGGCCTAAATTAGATGCATCACAGTACACAACGAAATTGTCGTTACCCTCGGGCAAAGATAGAATAGGTGCATCGCAGAGCTTTTGTTTCAAGGTCTGGAAAGCTTCTTCCTGTTTGAATCCCCACTCAAAAGATTTATTCTTCTGAGTTAAAGCAGTGAGAGGAACCGCAATCTTGGAGAAGTTTTCAATGAAACTGCGGTAATAACTTGCGGGACCAAGAAATGAACGAACCTCGGTAGGAGTAGTAGGATTATCCCAATCCTTAATCGCACAGATTTTGGCGGGATCTACATCTATACCTTGTTCGTTGATGATGTGCCCTAAAAATTGAACTTTCTTAAGCCAGAATTCACACTTGGAGAATTTGGTGAAAAGTTGCTCTTTCTTTAGGAGCTCCATTGTAAGACGAAGATGCTGCTCATGATCAGCTCGAGTCTTAGAATAGATCAAAATATCATCAATGAAAACGATGATGAACTTGTCCAAATAAGGCATACAAACCCTATTCATCAAGTCCATGAAAATAGCAAGACAATTTGTTAGACCGAAAGGCATAACAGTAAACTCATAATGACCATAGCGTGTACGAAAAGCTGTCTTGGGAATATCTTCTTCGAGAACTCGAAGTTGATGAAATCCAGAACGTAGATCAATCTTTGAAAAGCAAGTAGCACCCTGTAGCTGATCAAAGAGATCATCAATGCGAGGTAGGGGATATCGATTTTTGATGGTAAGCTTGTTAAGCTCACGGTAATCGATACACATCCTGAATGATCCATCTTTCTTTTTCACAAATAGGACAGGAGCGCCCCAAGGGGAAAAGCTTGGACGGATGAATCCTTTGCTAGAAAGCTCATGAAGCTGCTTAGACAACTCTTGCATCTCAGACGGTGCAAGACGATAAGGTGACTTAGCAATAGGATTTGCACCAGGTACGAGATCGATGCGAAACTCAACTTGGCGCACAGGGGGTAAACCAGGTAATTCTTCAGGAAATACCTCAGGATAATCCCGAACAACAGGGATATCTTGGATAGTCTTACCTTTGCCTTTTTCATCTACGACATGTGCCAAGAAAGCAACATATTTCTTTCGTAGGTATTTGTGAGCTTGGGTACAAGACATAAGCTTAAGACCACTGACAGGTTTCTCCCCACGAACTTCTAAGATCTCACCAGTCGAAAGCGATATATGCACCAACTTCTCAAAACATACCACCTCAACATGGTACTTGGATAACCAATCCATTCCTACTATTATATCGAAGCTCTCGAGTTGCATCGGTGTGAGGTCAATAGGGAAAAGATGGTTGTTGAGATTCAACTGGCAATTTTGAAGAACCGAATCGAGTACAACAGGTTCACCACTAGCTACTTCTACTGTCAAGGGCTTTCCTAGTTTTGTTCTATTCATCGCAAGCAAAGGCTCAAAAGCTAAGGACACAAAACTCTTATCGGCACCCGAATCAAATAGAACAGATGTAGGATGGTTGTTAACAAAGAACGTACCGTTCACCACTTCGTTATCCACACGTGCTTCATTTGCATTTAGATTAAAAGCTCGACCACGAGCCTGTGCTTGATTCGCATTTGCCAACCTCGGGCAGTTGTGCCTGTAATGGGTCAGATCCCCACAATTGTAACACGAACCAGGCGGAAAGTGAGGTCGTGCAGGATTCTGGGCCGGGTTTTGCACAGCTTGATTTTGAGCTGCCTGGTTTTGATTAGGAGCAAAACGGCAGGTGTTCACAAGATGACCAGACTTGCCACAATTCGTGCAGATGCGACATTGTAACTATGGCTGGTGATGGCTATTACATCTGTTGCACAGAGGTGCATTTCCCGCAAACTGCCTCTTGGCAGAAGGTTGTGCAGGCTGATTCTGTGCTGCCTGATTAGGAGCAGCCTGGTTAGTTTGAGTAGTGACAACGAAATTTTTGGAAGCCTTACGCTTCTTAGATTTCTTTGAAGACTCAGCAGCCTTCTTGCCCTTTTTCTCAGTGGCGCTATCAGACTGTTTCTGCTTTTTATCACCCTTTCTGTGGAGTTTACCCTTCTTGACTTGCGATTCAGTAAGGGTTGCAGCTAGCTCAATGGCCTGTCGGGCGGTGGTAGGGTTGCTGCCAGTGACAATATCCTGAACAGGATCTGGCAAACCGTCTATGTACTTCTCGATAGCCTTATCCAAAGGCGTGACCATTGTCGGACATAGCAAGCTTAACTCCTCGTATATGTTTGTATAAGCCCGGTGTTCACCACTGTCTTGCTTTAGATCATGGAACTCATTTTCAAGTGCCCTCTTCTCAAGACGAGGACAAAATTCTCTCATCATGAGAGCTCTAAGTTCCTCCCATGTCTGACCCAAAGCAACATCAGCACCTCGATCTCTCATTACCCCATTCCACCAGGTAAGAGCCCTCTTTTGAAATACACTCGAAGCAAACTCGACCTTACGATTGTTTGGACAATGAACATGGCGAAATGTGCTCTCAAGACTCTCAAACCACTGTAGGAGCCCAGTTGCTCCTTCAGAACCACTGAACTTGAGCGGTTTAGCCGAGTTAAAACTTTTGAAATTGCATGGAGCAGGTGCATTATTGTTATTAGTGGCTTGGTTTATTTGAGATATGAGATTCGGTAGCATAGCAACCATCTGTTGTGCTATAATAGCTGCCAGTTCGGCATCAGGTTGCCGAACGTTACATCGAGGAGGCATTCTAAAAGAGAAAACATGAGAGAAAACGAGTGAGATGATGTGATGAAAAATGAGATATCAATAAAATCAACAAAATGCAAGGATGGTGGTCATTTATTTGTTACCACAAAGCAAACAAAAAACACACAGTGACAAATCAAAGTAAATGAGTCATAATAATGTATCACTGAAGACATGCTCGCCTATAAGTGAACACTCACCCCAAGAGTTCCTAGGTAAGAGTGACTGGTCCGATACTGCGGATTTGTACGAACACTCTAGCCTTAAACAGAAAACTCAGGGTATAGGCATTCACCCTTCCAGTTTGCACGTGTTCACATTATTTAGACCCAAACTTTGATGAGATTTTGAAAAATTTGGATGGTACAAGACCAAAAGAAATCATCTAAGGATAGATGATTGATTTCAAAATCATTTTGGAAAATTGTGTTCATGTTTTGGTAATTACCTAAGGATAGGTAACGTGTAGTGTTTTAAGATCTAAACACAAGTAAACTTGTTTTAGGGTCCTAGAAAGTTATAGTCTAGTCAAAGCATTGCTAATATCCTAATTCCCTATAACCATTGTCTCTGATACCAACTCTTCTGTCACACCCCGACCGCATTAAAACAACAAACCGCGGCGGAAACGTCAGGGAGTGATGCGACAGAATTATTGTTTCAACAACCATGGTAATTAAAGTTATGTATTATTGAGATTAGAGTTTACATTGTCTTGAGTTCAAACTAAAATAACATAATTAACAGTCTTTTAAGTCACTAAGGCCCGAGTCTGCCTAAGTGAAGCACAAACATCATCATGCATTAGCACCTGAAACACATGTAAAAAAATAGGTACGTCAGCATAAAAATGCATGTGAGATACATAGGTTTTGTTTATACAGGATTCATGACTTGATTTTTAAAAAAGTGTTTAACAAAAATGTAGTCATGAACCTTGTAAAATGTTTTCCTTTATGAAACCAAGTGAAAATCGATATGAAAATCAAATGATAATGAAAGGACAATGCATGGTTAAATGAATAACCAAGTAAAAGTGAATTTGTATAAAATATGTAATTTGTAAAACAATGTCATGTTCTTGTATAAAATGTTTCATGCCTTGCCCAAGATATTTAGATAACGCAACAATGTATAACACAATAAAGCACTTATATATAGGAAGTACCAGCGGCGTATCCACCATGCTTTTATCATATATCACATAGCCCCGTTACATAAGTCACTTATCAATAACCAACCAAAATGTCTTGTTCAGTGTCAAAAATGTTTATGTATCAACTATGTTCAATGTCATGTGTAACATGTATCATGTATAACCAAATGAAATGCATAGCAAGTAGCAAGTACCTACTTAAACTATGTGATGATGCCAATGTGAAACAAATGTCATGTATGGTGAATAACAAGTAATTACTCAACCATAGGAAAAATGTACAAAACAAGGTTTTTGAATAAACCTATGTTTAAATCAAATGTTATGTTTTGCAGAAAACAATGCTTTATGATTACAAACATTTATGCAGTAATGTTAATCGCATACATTCAAGCCTTGCAACTGTGGAGACAAACCCTTAAACAAATTAAAGGTTCATCTAAGTTATGTATATCGGATTCTGTCATTCCTAACTTCCAAACAAACCTAGGAAGTCGGAAACGGGAGTTGTCAATTCCTATGGTACCATTACATACTACCGAGCGGCGTGATCAATGTTAATGAATGTATTATTGTCCCGATTAAGCACACCAAATGTTATAACCAATGTAAGCATGCTATAAAAACCATGTACTAGGAATGCTAAGTAAACATGCCTAGTAGAAATGTTCATGTAAAACAATGTGCTAGCATGTTAAGTAAACACACATAGCAGAAATGTCATGTAAAACAATGTGTACATATGCTAAGTAAACATATGCAACAAATGTGTAATAAATCAATGTGCTAGCATGCTTAACATACATAGCAAAACATAATTGAAATCATGTACTAGATATGTACTAGATGAAACTAGCATGTTTATGTCATAAAAGCATGAAATGCACGAAAGTAACACGTATTTACATGTGTATCACCCCAAAGTATTTGAAAACGGTAAAAGAGGGGAACTATGTACTCACTTGGGATTGCCTAATAGTCTTGAGAATAAGACCAAATAAGGCTTCAAGGATCATGTCACACCCCCAAAATCCACCTGCGGAGTATCACCGCTTGGGAGCGTGACTGACCAGGATCAAGCCACCAATCATATTGAACATGTAATTAATGTCAAGTATAATAAATGTAAACAAACCATTCAATACGATTGATGTTTCAACAAAACATAATTTAAGTTGCGGAAGCATAGTAAATAATCCAACAATAGTTAATAGTTTTAAATGTCATAGTAGTTCAACGTAGAAACCACGATCCTTGTCCACAACGACCCGCTTCTCCAGTACAAGCTCCAAGTACCTAACGATCTGCAAGGCATGTAACAGAATGATCAACAAACTAGTTGAGCGAGTTCACAGTAAGTAAGTGCGTAACAGTAAGTAACGGGTGGCTCTACTGGGCCAATAGTAAGTTATGCAGGTGGGGGCTTCCCATGTTATGTGACCACTAGACTATTCGTATTATCCCTGTTCTTCGTCCGAGAACAGTAGCGCGTATGGGGTGTGCGTAGGTTTTACGCACGTATCCTTCGTAACCGAGGATAGAAGTAACATATGACCACGTAGGTGTTATCCCAACCTACGGAAGAAGTAAGTAATGCGTACACGTAGGTTTTACGTGCGTGCCTGACATCCGAGGCAGTAATGGCATATGACCACGTAGGTGTTATCCAACCTACGGAACCACGTAGGTGTTATCCCAACCTACGGAACCGTCCTGACATCCGAGGACCATGATAGGTGATAGTCTAGGAAAAGCGTTTGTACGTTATAAGTCAATTGAAACCTTTAACCCATTCCCACGACCCGGGAATCCCATGCCTTAGTAGGAGTGTGAACTCACCTTGGTTTGCTCGGTATGCTATGTTATGCACTCACAAGTAATTAATCAAGTCCTATTGTATGCACGTATAACAAATCAGTTCACGTTCGAAATGATACGCATGTAATCTAACGTCGTATGGTGCTTGACAGCCAATATCATGTATCAATCATGTATCACGTAACAGTTAACCTATTCTTATTCATACAATTCACGTATTCATACAATTCGCGTAATTCCTACTAACATATACAGGATCATGCATCAGACAAATATGGGGGGGGGTCTCCCCTGTTCAAAACCCTGATATACAATAACTCAGACTGTCATGATACACACACAAGCTCGGACCCTTGATACATTCAATAAACTCGGCCCAATGTCAAGATATTAACTCGGGCCCAACATCATGATATTAAACTCGGGCCACATTTGATTTTTAATAAACTAGGACCAATTGGAATTAATAAACTCGGCCCAATATTAGGTTTATTAAACTCGGGCAACAATCAACATAATACTCGGACCATTATACTAATCAATTATACTCGGACAAGACAACTTCTCATTAAACTCGGCCCAAAGGAGGTCCAATAAGCTCGGACATGTTTCATTTACTTAAACTCGGACCAAAGTAGTCCAAATTAAACTCGGACCATGTTCATGAAATTAAATTCGGACCAAAGACAAACTATTATTCTCGGACCAACCATTTGAACATTAAACTCGGACCAAAAGGCACCATATTAAACTCGGATGTAATACCAACTAATAAACTCAGGCAACATAGTTTGGTTATACAAAGTCGGACCAAGGGAGGCTCAATAAACTCGGTCATCATCTACAATAAACTCGGTCCAAGGTTGATGAATTAAACTCGGACCATGTGCTTATACTCGGACCAAAGAGTGAGTCCATTAAACTCGGACCCATCATGCAATTTATATTCGGACCTTTACAAATCAATTAAGTTCGGACCATTTACATATAACAAACTCAGACAAACATTTCAATTCTACAACCTTTGCGATTAAATCAGTTACGTGAATCATACGAACAACCCTAATTCCAATCATATGACGGCAGACAAACGAGATTGTTCAATCGATTGTTAAACCACAACCATTATCACCATGATACCTATCAAACATGCATCTAATCATCATTGCAATCTCAACTATCTAGGATTTAATCACAGAATATTACATGAGAAGCTAGGGTTTTCCATGAACACAAGAATCAATCAAAAAAAATCAATAAACAATCAAGCACAAATCATTAACAATTACCTTGTGATGATCCTAAAGAGAGTAATCAAGAGTGATGATTTTCTTGTGCCAAATGATTTGGTGATGATTGCTAGAGAGCCAAAGAAATGAGAGTACGTGCTTTGGTTTTGGTGAAAGTGATTAGTGAAAAGGGGATTAGGGTTAAGCATAATCAAGTTCACTAATGGCTCTCTACACCCCTAACTAATATAATTTACATTAGTACACCATCTCATAATTATTTCATAGTTCCACCACCAAGTTTACACATTTGACAAGTTTCACAAATAACAAACAACTATGCACAATCAAACAATCAAAACATATATAATCCCATGGAAATCAATTGTGCAATTACATGAACGTGCAATAAATACGACATAGAATCTTGAAAATTCGAGTTGTCACATTATCCCCAACTTAAAAGAAATTTCGTCCCGAAATTTGGTACGCACTCACTGAGGAAGCTAGGTAAGGTATATCGTTCACTGGTTTTCCTGGGGTGTCACATCATCCCCCCGTTGATTTGGAATTTCGTCCCGAAATTCAGTAGTAGTAGCTTCAGCCTCAGAAGTGGATGCATTGGTTTCGAATAGCTGGGGGTACTTCTCTTTCATCTGGTCTTCGTGTTCCCAGGTATACTCTGGGCCACGCTGGGAGTTCCAACGAATTCGAACAAGAGGGATTCTCTTGTGTTTGAGGACCTTAACATCCCGGTCCGTGATTTCAACTGGTTCCTCGACGAACTGCAACCGCTCGTCGATAGTGAGTTCCTTAAAAGGAACTATGAGGGTCTCATCTGATAGGCATTTCTTCAGATTCGACACGTGAAATACATTGTGAACTGCACCGAGTTCAGCTGGTAGGTTTAATCTGTAGGCTACTTTGCCAATCTTTTCTAAGATTTCGAATGGTCCGACGTACCGCGGATTCAGTTTGCCTCGTTTACCAAATCGAACCACACCCTTCCAGGGTGAAACTTTCAATAAAACCCGGTCCCCGACCTCAAATTCCAATGGCTTTCTACGCTTGTCCGCGTAGGCTTTCTGACGGTCGCGTGCTGCCGCCATGCGTTGTCGTATCTGCGCAATCTTTTCTGTGGCGTCCACTACAATCTCTGGACCCGTAATTTGACTATCCCCCACCTCTGCCCAACAGAGAGGTGACCGGCATTTACGTCCGTACAATGCCTCAAATGGAGCGGCTTGAATGCTGGTATGATAGCTGTTATTGTATGAAAACTCCACTAAAGGGAGGTGCTTTTCCCAGCCGTTGCCGAAATCGATGACACACGCTCGAAGCATGTCTTCTAGAGTTTGGATAGTTCGCTCAGACTGCCCATCCGTCTGAGGATGATATGCTGTGCTCATGTCTAATCGTGAGCCGAAGGATTTGTGCATCGCTTGCCAAAGCTCTGACGTGAATCGTGCATCGCGATCCGAAATAATAGAGGTGGGCACTCCGTGCCTCGAAACAACTTCTTTAAGATAGACGTCTGCGAGAGTGGAGAACTTGTCCGTTTCCTTAATCGGCAGGAAGTGTGCAGACTTGGTGAGTCGATCAACTATGACCCATATTGTATCATTCCCACGCTGAGATCTCGGTAGGCCTGTAACGAAATCCATGGAAATTTCTTCCCATTTCCATTGCGGTATCTTAGGCTGCTGAAGTAGACCAGCTGGTTTCTGATATTCAACCTTGACTCTCGCACAGGTCAAGCACTTGCCAACATAGGTGGCGATGTGGGCTTTCATACTTGGCCACCAGTATGTTGTTTTGATGTCGTGGTACATTTTATCCGACCCTGGGTGTACCGAGTAGCGAGACTTGTGCGCTTCATCCATCACAAGTTCGCGTAAACCGCCATAAAGTGGGACCCAAATACGCCCCGTTACATAGTAGGCGCCGTCTTCCGTTTGTTCCATTTGTTGCCTTGAACCATGTAAGGCTTCAGCCTTGACGTTTTCGGGTTTCAGAGCTTCCATCTGAGCAGGTCGTATCTGAGAAGGAAGGTTAGACTGAATAGTGAGCTGTAGCGCTCGCACGCGCTTCGGTAGAGTGTCTTTCCGACTGAGGGCGTCAGCCACAACATTGGCCTTGCCTGGATGATACTTGATGGCGCATTCATAGTCGTTTAGAAGTTCAACCCATCTCCGTTGACGCATGTTCAAATCCTTCTGCTTAAGGATATGCTCGAGACTCCTGTGATCGGTGTAAATCGTGCACCTGGTACCGTACAGGTAGTGTCGCCATATCTTAAGCGCGAAAACAACAGCTCCCAGCTCTAAATCGTGCGTCGTGTAGTTCCGTTCATGAACCTTGAGTTGACGAGAGGCGTAGGCAATAACTTTATCCCGCTGCATCAATACACAACCAAGCCCCTGTATCGATGCGTCACAATAAACCACGAAGTCATCCGTGCCCTCTGGCAATGAGAGAATAGGTGCGCTGCAAAGCCTATCCTTTAAGTACTGAAAAGCGGTCTCTTGCGTATTACCCCATCTGTAAACGACACCTTTCTGTGTTAGCATAGTAAGTGGTTGCGCGATCTTGGAGAAGTCTTTAATAAATCGCCTGTAGTAACCCGCCAAACCCAAGAATTGGCGTATTTCTGTCGGTGTACGTGGTGCTGGCCAGTTTCTGATCGAATCAACCTTGGATGGATCGACATGAATCCCATCCTTGTTCACCACATGGCCTAAGAAGTGGACTTCACGAAGCCAGAAGTCGCATTTTGAAAACTTCGCGTACAGTTGCTCTTTTCGAAGAAGTTCCAAGATAAGGCGTAAGTGCTGCTCGTGTTCCTCCTGACTCTTTGAGTAGATTAGAATGTCGTCGATGAAAACAATGACGAACTTGTCTAGATAGGGTTTACACACCCTGTTCATAAGATCCATGAAGACTGCAGGCGCGTTCGTAAGCCCGAATGGCATGACCAGAAACTCGTAATGACCGTAGCGAGTTCTGAAAGCGGTTTTGGAGACGTCCTCATCCCGGACTCTCAGCTGATGGTACCCCGACCTCAAATCTATCTTCGAATAGTAGCACGACCCTTGCAACTGGTCGAATAAGTCATCTATGCGCGGAAGAGGATAACGGTTCTTCACAGTTACCTTGTTGAGTTCACGGTAGTCGATGCACATCCTGAACGTACCGTCTTTCTTTTTCACGAAGAGTACTGGAGCTCCCCAAGGCGATGAGCTTGGACGAATAAAGCCCTTTTCCAAGAGCTCTTGCAGCTGCTTCGACAGTTCTTCCAGTTCGGTTGGAGCTAAACGATACGGTGCGCGGGCTATTGGTGCTGTTCCAGGAGCTAACTCAATCTGAAACTCGACTTGACGATGAGGAGGTAAACCAGGTAAATCTTCAGGAAACACCTGAGGGAAGTCACGTACAACTAGGATATCCTCCAGCTTCTTTTCCTTTGCTGATGCGTCAGTAACTAGAGCCAAAATTGCGGTGTGACTCTTCCGTAAACATTTCTGAGCCTTCAAGAAAGAGGTGATGCCAACCACAGCACCACTCTTGTCGCCTTGAACTTCGAGAGGTTCTTGACCAGAACGAGGAATGCGAACAATCTTTTCTTTGCATAGGATTTCTGCTTGCTGTTGCTGGTGGCGATTCCGATTTGCAGGCCGTGGGCTCCTGAATCCTTAGCTTCATGGCCCATCTTGAGACACCTCTGGCAACGTCCCTCGTTACACTAACCACCGTGGTGTCTGTTGCATTAGTTACACTTTGGGTGAATTCCCCGATATCTACCCTGCCCCTGACCACCAGAAGTTGGCCGACTCGGCTCTGGTGATCATTATTTTTGCGCTGCTGCTGTGCTTGGGACCGAATGGTAGCTGAACCCTTGCTGGAATACCCATCCCATTTCCGCTTGTTGTCACTAGGAGTAGCGGGAGTAGCAGAAGTGGTAGCGGTAGTAATAGCGCTGATACAACTAGGCAGCCTGTTCTGTTCCACTGCCTGATCCGTGAGGCGATGAGCAAGACGCTGAATGTCTTGGATATTGTCGAGGTTAGCCGATGTAGCATGGCTCTGAATCTCTGAGGCTAGACCCTTGAGGTACAATTCGATACACTTGCTTGGAGGGTCCACCATGGTTGGACACAAGATGGCCAATTCGTTCGTCCGTTTCGTATAAGCATCAATTCCTGACCCCGTCATTTTCAATGGTAAAGCTCCACTTCCAACTTGTGGATGTCATAACGTGTGCAGTGTTCCCTGTTAATGCGTTCTTTGAATTCGTTTCATGGGGTGGCGTTAGCAGTTGCCAACCCTAGTATCCGTACTTGCGCGTTCCACCAGATTAGCGCGATTTCTTCCAAAGTACCAGTGGCGTACTTGACCCTGCGAGCCTCAGGGCATTCACACATCTCGAATACCGACTCGAGCTTCCCAAACCAATGGAGTAGTCCAACTGCTCCTTCTGGGCCACTGAATGTGTTTGGACGACAGTCCATGAAGTTCTTGAATGTGCAGGCATGTTGCTATGCGTTCTGACCCGTTGCGCGAGAAAGATAGGTCAAGGTTAAGCGCGAGAGTTGGGTCACGAGAGTAGGATCTAACATCCTAGAATAGGTCTGGAATAGCAGGTTATACCTCCTGCTTGTGCGGCTGCAAGTGCCGCAGCAACTTGTTCGTTAATGAGAGCCGTCAACTGGGCTTGAGTCATGTCAACACGTCCAGACATGATCAAACAGTAAAGGTAGCATAAGTAAGAATGGTTCACGAATAGTGCGATGACAGAAGAGTGTAAGCACGTATGTGTTCTCAAGCAATAACAAGTTGTGAGCAAAGTAATGTAAGCATACTACGAGCAAAGTTCTATGCAATTCTAGTATGTAGGCAATAAACATAAACCTTATTACCTAGGATGTTGAGTCTTGCACGTGGAGCGAAGCGTCGTTGTGGATCGTTGAGAGCACTGTTCTGGTTATAGTCTGGTTTTAATAAAAACGTTTTTCCATATTAAAACCAAGTTCTCTATAACCAATGGCTCTGATACCAATCTGTCACACCCCCAAAATCCACCTGCGGAGTATCACCGCTTGGGAGCGTGACTGACCAGGATCAAGCCACCAATCATATTGAACATGTAATTAATGTCAAGTATAATAAATGTAAACAAACCATTCAATACGATTGATGTTTCAACAAAACATAATTTAAGTTGCGGAAGCATAGTAAATAATCCAACAATAGTTAATAGTTTTAAATGTCATAGTAGTTCAACGTAGAAACCACGATCCTTGTCCACAACGACCCGCTTCTCCAGTACAAGCTCCAAGTACCTAACGATCTGCAAGGCATGTAACAGAATGATCAACAAACTAGTTGAGCGAGTTCACAGTAAGTAAGTGCGTAACAGTAAGTAACGGGTGGCTCTACTGGGCCAATAGTAAGTTATGCAGGTGGGGGCTTCCCATGTTATGTGACCACTAGACTATTCGTATTATCCCTGTTCTTCGTCCGAGAACAGTAGCGCGTATGGGGTGTGCGTAGGTTTTACGCACGTATCCTTCGTAACCGAGGATAGAAGTAACATATGACCACGTAGGTGTTATCCCAACCTACGGAAGAAGTAAGTAATGCGTACACGTAGGTTTTACGTGCGTGCCTGACATCCGAGGCAGTAATGGCATATGACCACGTAGGTGTTATCCAACCTACGGAACCACGTAGGTGTTATCCCAACCTACGGAACCGTCCTGACATCCGAGGACCATGATAGGTGATAGTCTAGGAAAAGCGTTTGTACGTTATAAGTCAATTGAAACCTTTAACCCATTCCCACGACCCGGGAATCCCATGCCTTAGTAGGAGTGTGAACTCACCTTGGTTTGCTCGGTATGCTATGTTATGCACTCACAAGTAATTAATCAAGTCCTATTGTATGCACGTATAACAAATCAGTTCACGTTCGAAATGATACGCATGTAATCTAACGTCGTATGGTGCTTGACAGCCAATATCATGTATCAATCATGTATCACGTAACAGTTAACCTATTCTTATTCATACAATTCAC
The DNA here is from genome assembly GCF_002127325.2 of Helianthus annuus. Lineage (NCBI taxonomy): Eukaryota > Viridiplantae > Streptophyta > Magnoliopsida > Asterales > Asteraceae > Helianthus > Helianthus annuus. The sequence continues at coordinate 77,977,098 of NC_035448.2, forward strand.
GTATTCATACAATTCGCGTAATTCCTACTAACATATACAGGATCATGCATCAGACAAATATGGGGGGGGGTCTCCCCTGTTCAAAACCCTGATATACAATAACTCAGACTGTCATGATACACACACAAGCTCGGACCCTTGATACATTCAATAAACTCGGCCCAATGTCAAGATATTAACTCGGGCCCAACATCATGATATTAAACTCGGGCCACATTTGATTTTTAATAAACTAGGACCAATTGGAATTAATAAACTCGGCCCAATATTAGGTTTATTAAACTCGGGCAACAATCAACATAATACTCGGACCATTATACTAATCAATTATACTCGGACAAGACAACTTCTCATTAAACTCGGCCCAAAGGAGGTCCAATAAGCTCGGACATGTTTCATTTACTTAAACTCGGACCAAAGTAGTCCAAATTAAACTCGGACCATGTTCATGAAATTAAATTCGGACCAAAGACAAACTATTATTCTCGGACCAACCATTTGAACATTAAACTCGGACCAAAAGGCACCATATTAAACTCGGATGTAATACCAACTAATAAACTCAGGCAACATAGTTTGGTTATACAAAGTCGGACCAAGGGAGGCTCAATAAACTCGGTCATCATCTACAATAAACTCGGTCCAAGGTTGATGAATTAAACTCGGACCATGTGCTTATACTCGGACCAAAGAGTGAGTCCATTAAACTCGGACCCATCATGCAATTTATATTCGGACCTTTACAAATCAATTAAGTTCGGACCATTTACATATAACAAACTCAGACAAACATTTCAATTCTACAACCTTTGCGATTAAATCAGTTACGTGAATCATACGAACAACCCTAATTCCAATCATATGACGGCAGACAAACGAGATTGTTCAATCGATTGTTAAACCACAACCATTATCACCATGATACCTATCAAACATGCATCTAATCATCATTGCAATCTCAACTATCTAGGATTTAATCACAGAATATTACATGAGAAGCTAGGGTTTTCCATGAACACAAGAATCAATCAAAAAAAATCAATAAACAATCAAGCACAAATCATTAACAATTACCTTGTGATGATCCTAAAGAGAGTAATCAAGAGTGATGATTTTCTTGTGCCAAATGATTTGGTGATGATTGCTAGAGAGCCAAAGAAATGAGAGTACGTGCTTTGGTTTTGGTGAAAGTGATTAGTGAAAAGGGGATTAGGGTTAAGTATAATCAAGTTCACTAATGGCTCTCTACACCCCTAACTAATATAATTTACATTAGTACACCATCTCATAATTATTTCATAGTTCCACCACCAAGTTTACACATTTGACAAGTTTCACAAATAACAAACAACTATGCACAATCAAACAATCAAAACATATATAATCCCATGGAAATCAATTGTGCAATTACATGAACGTGCAATAAATACGACATAGAATCTTGAAAATTCGAGTTGTCACAGATCACGAATCAACCGGCACCTAATATAGGTAACTATGTAATAATCGGATCCTAAATCGGGAGATAGGATAGAATGAGGTTCTATAAATCAAATGAATATTTGAACTCATATGGTATGATTTATGTCACACCCCGAAATTATCAGAGCTGGCGTGACTGGACTGGTATCTTCATTGCACTGCGGAAGCGAATAAGCTAAGTCTTTTAGAAGAACGCCACTAAGTACTCGACTCTTCATGGTTCTCCTATTCCAATCGTGCCTTAACTTTTGAAATGCAACCTGAGAAAGAAACATGCAAAAAAGTCAACATAAAGTTGAGCGAGTTCATAGTTTGTTTGTAAAAGATTTGACATAAATCTTTTGAATAACCGGTTTGTGAAATAATATTGAGAAATCGAATTTAGAAATCATTTTCTTGCCAAGTCATATGGAAACTTTGTATTTATAACGCATTATGTTCGTAAAACCATGTATTTGTAAACTCTCGTATTTGTAAAATTTGTATAACCTCAATGCCCACCCTGACTTTGACTCCCTGCCCACATAATCCTATGCCTTGAATTTATATAAAACATGATATTTAATTTGTATAAATCAAGTATTTCTGTAAATATGTATGTCCCTGGTATGTAGCAATAAGGAAAAAGAGATCACCAATGGGTTTCAAAGCCATTGGTATGTGTGAAGTGATGCAGGAAAACTCAAACCTAGCAAATTTGTTACCGGGCTTCGGCTGTAAGACACAGTCACCTCTATGGGCCGCCCCGGCCTCACGGGTGTGGGCTCGCTACACCCAAATAGATCTATCACTCTTGTGTCCCTCGGTCCTAACAACGAGGATTGATGGCCTTAAGTGTTGTACCCACCACCCACATGATCTAAGTAGTAAACCCTCCTTAAGCTAATCATACCATGTATAAAATGTCTGAAATAATTGTAACCTGTATTTTACCCTAGCCTCTAAGGCTGAACCTCCCCAGCCTCTAAGGCTGAACCTCCCCAGTCTCTAAGGCCAACTCCCCCGTCTCTCTATATACTATCACCCGACGATCTACCCCTAGTCATGAAAATCATTCACATTTCGATAATACGTATTTGTTTCGTAAAATCGACATAAAACATAAGCTTTTCGTAAACCATTTGTGTCAGTTAAAACTTGCTTGTAAAATGGTTTAGAAATGTGTAATTCTTGTATGCTTTGCAAAAAGCGCATGTCTTTCCACCCCGAAAACATTTAGAAAAAAATGTAAAACTGTAAAAAGGTGGGGTTATGAACTCACCTGAATATTTTTTGCGTAAAGGGTTACCCCGGTGATTCTATTAAAATGCAACCGCAATTAAGTACAAGTAGTGAGGATATGTTCCACACTAGTTCATATACAGGACATGCCCCATATATGTAAAACAAAACAAACCAAAGACCAATAACACCCCATATCCTAGTCTACTATACATCATGACACGACATTTAGTAGACAAACAATGCAAAAACACAAAACAAAATCCTCAACCACCATCATCAAATATAAAGTAGCCACAAAACAGCAGCCCCTTCAGACGAAAAACAGCAAGCCTATCCATTCAAGGACTTGGTAGAAGAGGTGCTTGCCCCTGCTTTCGAGGAGAAAGGATGAGTGCCCGATGTCATAAATGCACTAGTTTCATTGTAGACTTCTTCAACCTCCTCCTCATCCGATTCCTGCTGATCATGCTGAGCGTCACCATTTTTACAACCCTGAACCGGATCGTCATCCTGTAACACACCGAACCTATTTTGAATTTGAACCTTTGATGGAGGAACCGAAGATGAAGCCCCCCCCCCACTCGGTTTCGGACCAACCGGCCTGTATTCAAATTTCTGCTTCTGCTTATTAACAGGAAATCCCGTTTTCCTCGCCACTTTCTTGCGATCCACATCCATGAAACCATCCTTGTCTACAACAGGCGATTTCTCTTGCTTACGAGTATTGTTCACAACCTGCTGTTTCTGGATCACCGTAGGCTCTTTAGGAGCCCTCCTAGTCTGCCTCGGACACGTATCATCAGAATGGCCAAAGACTTTACAGTGAGAGCATCTATGAGGACTCCATTCATACTCCACATAAAGTTTCTGTTTACAAAAACCTTCACCCTCCAGGTTTGGAATCGCTACAACTATCTCATCCTTGAAATCATTATCAGCAGAGCTCGAGCATAACTACTCCTTCCCCACGAATCCATACACATTGATGAAGTGTAAGTGTCCAACAATTTCGGCTCGCCAATAGCCGTAGCAATCATACTCAATCCATCCTCCGTGTAAGCAACAATCGGAACATCATGTATTTTGACCCACACTTGCAATTTCTTTACCTCCTTCTTTTCATGTTTTGAAGTTGGAGACCAGATATTTAGAAAAATAGGCTGAGCTCGGATAATCCAAGGACCCTCCTTAAGCACATTCATCATTCCAGCTTCATCAGCAAACTTGAAAAAGAAAAACCCATTGGCATTCATCATGGATTTTTGCAATCCAAACTTTTTCCAGTTATTCCGCACATAAAAATCCACTACTGGGTAAGCAACTCGATCCCCCAAGAAATAACCGTACAGTGTATATGCTAACTTGTCCTGAACAGCCCGAATAGAGTCTCGAGAAAGCACCACATCACAGCCTTCATGCACATCAGGACTAGCAAGAGTTCTGAAATTAACCTTGACAGGATTGGCTGCCACAACCGAATCTGCATAAGACTTCGGAATTGAGCTTTCATCAGCACTTCGGTTAACCTGAACCTCCTGACCAAACTTCACATTATCCGTAACCCTAGATGCCGTCCGCATCTTCACCCCCTGATCCGAAACATAGCTATTTGAAACGGGCGTATGATCTATACTACCGGACGATTTTACCACACCCTGATCGGCCATCGACTTCAGTTTCTCCAAACTAGACCATGGCGTGTATCCCATACCCGGAGAATCCCAGAAATTCGCATCCAGATTTCCTATTCTGATAGGATCCGAATTCTTCTGTTCACTTTGTGTTGTACTAGTTACGCCACTCTTTGGCTTCCCATCAGCATCAAGAAATCTAGCGGCTTGCTTCAAAGGATAATGACGGCTTCCCACAACTAGCCTGTTGATTTCCTTTTGATGCATCCATACCCAAATCTTCACAACCCTAGCAGCCGCCAAAAGGAAACCCTAGTAGCCGTGATGATTATTTACTGAATGAAACCGATTTGTAAAGCTTAAACAAACGCACCAAACACCGGACCTTGTTAACCCTAATCTGATGTGAAACGATCAGATTAAGTTTAAACCCTAAACACAAAATCAGCAGCCGTCACCCGAAATCAGAAAAGGAAGGACGGCAGCCAAAACAAACCTATTCTCAAAGAAACGTAACTCTTGAACTCGAACCCTAATCTGACTTCACGTAAAGAATCAAAGAACCGAATAGAAATCGATCCTTAGATTAAGATCAGTCGAGATCAGAGATTAGTGGGATCGAGTAGGGTTTCACCAACTCACCAAAATCGCCCAGAGCTCCATCCTCGTTCCTCCTGACTCTTGGAGTATTAACTCACCTGAATATTCCTGTGCAAAGCTAGCTAACTACGACTTCGTGATGTCGTTTCCAAGACGAGACTCGCTAGCATGGATTCTACAGTATTCCTAACACAGAATATCTTATAAGTTTCTAAATAAAAGCGGTAACTAGTCTACGTGTCACCGAGCTCTACCGAATCGTTAACCGGACGATTCAACGGTAAGTGGTTAACTTATCGGAATTGATTAAGTCATATTTGATAAGTATCATTTATTGTCGATAATAATCAATAAGTCTTGAAAAGACTTGATTCTCGAGAGGTTTAAAAATAAATATTTATATAAAAATATATAAATATATCGTTAAGATCGCTTGTCGTCCCGAGAAGTCGTACGTGTATAAAGAATATTTGTATGAAAATAATATATGACAAACTCGTATTATATATCGCGTTTCGTATGATCTTTGTCAAAATATCCGTATATGTCGTTTAGGCGTATAAAATAAATATGAAAAGTTATATTTATTTTATAAAAGAATCGTCGTTGGAAGTTTGAAATAAATATATAAACTATATTTATTTTATAAATGAATTCGACTTGTTCATGTCGGAAAATAAATACATAACTATATGTATTTGTATAAGCGAATTAGTGTGGTACGGTATTTGAAATAAATAAAAAAAACTATATTTATTTTCATAGAATGAATTCGTGTCGTTGATATTCGAAATAACATATAAACTATATTTAAGTTTATAAAAGAATTGTCGTTTTGTTTGATGTTCGAAATATATAAATTACATTCATCTTGTAAAACGAAACCATGTTGTTTGTTGTTTGAAATAAATACATAAACTATATTTATTTTCATAAAAAGAAGTCGTGTTGTTTGTCGTTTGGAGTAAACTATGTTTACCTTTAGAAAAGAATTCGTCGAATTTTTCGAAGTTTAGAATAAATATAATAACTGTTTTTAATGTCGTAAATAATGTCCGAAGTAAGTATAAAAACTATTCTTTTTGTTTCTATAAGAGAATTCGAGTCGTTAAACGTTTGAAAATAAATATAAAAATTATATATTTATTTTGTAAAATACTTAGCGTGATTGACACACTTGTAAATTTTAAAGTGCCGTTAAGATAATATGCATCCGCGTTTTGTTTTATGTAGGTCGTTTGAATAAAAACGTGTTTTCGTTTTACGGGTTTTCTCGAAAAACAGGCAGAGTTTCCTCTGTTTTTGGACGCCCCCGACAACACAGGTTGTCGTTATTTTAACAAAATTCAATCAAGATTCAGTAGTCAACATAAACAGTTTTGTTAAATATATCAATCGTAAAATATAATCAACCGGTTCGAGCTCGTTATCACGTAATAAAAATAGGAAATAACTAACGTAAACAATATTCGCGCTAAATCCTTTACCAAATCTTCATGTCGAGTCGCCGAACGTGTTGACCGAGTTGACCAGGTCAACTGTGTTGACCGAGTTGACTCGCTGAGTTGACTGAGTTGACTCGGTTTGACTGAGTCAACCGAAACATTTCATAAACTGATCCGAACCAAACCGTTCGACTCGTTATTGATCGTTGACCGGCTGACCTGCTGTTGACCCGAAACGTGACTGAGTTAACTCGAACCCGACTAAGTCGCGGAACCCGAAATAAACCCCCGCTTCGACTGAATCCTACCCGAACCATGATCCGGGCCCGTGACGTGAAACCCGATGGATCGAAACAGGAACCGTCGGTCCAAAACAGGGACCATCGGTCCGAGGTGCCACCGCCGCTCACCACCATCGCCTTCAACCTCAGCCTTCATCATCAACATCATCGTCATCACCTTCGTCTAAAACCCACCGGATAAACTTGCTGACCACCGGATAAACGAATCGACCGCCGGTTCTCTCTCTCTCTCGCCTCTCAGTCTCTCTCTCCGTCTCTCTCTCTCTCTCTGTGTCGCACCGCCGCACCACCACCGGTTAGTGGTGGTGGTGGTCCGTTTCAGAATCAAAAAAGGGGGTGGGGGTGTAGATCGGAGGAGAACAGAGGCTGAAAAAGGGGGGTGTGTGGCCGGAGAAAGGGCTGCCGGAGCTCCACCACCGGCGGCGGCTCCGCCGGTTATGTCGCCGGAGAGTGAGAGGGAGTTCGGGTGTGTGGGTGTGAGTGTTTGTCTGATTGTTTGTGTGGAAATGAGAATAAGACAACTATATGTTCTTATTTATAAGCAGACTTGGGTTTTGTGGGTTTTGGGCTTGGGCCCAAGGCCCACAAGGCCAATCCCCGTGTTTAGTGGCCCGTAATTCCCCACGAGACCCGTTTTAGAGATTCGAACACGTAAAAAAATGTCATAATTTGTTATTTTAGGGTCAAAATATGTAGAAATAGTGTTGATAATCATTATTAAATCGCGTACGCTAGTCGGTTTCGTTAAAATCGCGTAAACCGCGTAGTTTCATCGTTTTTAGTCCGTTTTTCAATCCGTTTTCTACTAAGGATAATAAAATTAAAAAGCGAAGCTAAATATATAAAAAATATATTAATACCTAGACGAAATTCGAGTCCGGTGCGTCAGTTTCGTCTTTGATTGTCGGTGCGTTACCATTTCCGCGTTTTTCGTTTGCGTCTGCATTTTGTGTCGTTCGAAAGCACGATAAATTTGTAAAACTAGATTTATAAACACAAAATACTCATATAAGATTCGTACTTGTCGGCGTTGTCAGTATTCTGTTCGGTTTCAATTTGTTGTCGTTTAACGTTTCACCGGTTTCTTTGTAAACCACCATTCGCGCATTGTAAAGTCGGATAGACGTTCCTAGGCACTCCAAAGGCCTAATTAAGTTATTTGCGTCGTAAAAATTATTTATTGTCGCATTTATCGCTTGTTAATCATGTAATTAAGAGCTGTAAATCACCGGTTGTCACATTCTCCCCCTGTTATAGAAATTTCGTCCTCGAAATTTAGACTACGTTATCTCCTTAGAATTGTGTTATTCGTATGTAAGTCCAAATAATAACAAAGTGAATGACCCCATAAGCAAAACAAGACTTATTCGAATCATGTGAATTTAATGACATTACTCAACAATAAGAACCCATCGCTTTAAAAGAAATGTGTTTCAAAAATTGATGTCAAAGGAAACAAGTCGTATAGATACAGTCACTGGTGTGACTAAGTCAACATGGATCCAACAAAGAATAGGAACTTCGACCAATCGAATTCCATATGAACGTTCACAATAAGTAAATGAGTTCTAGAAGCAATAACATCCACTAGATGAACTTAGAATCAACAATCTCAAATGTAATAGTTTGCATGAAACGCTCGATCGTGATCAGCACAAGCTGCAAGTTATACTGACGCCACAAGGTGTCGTGGTGATTTAAATAATTCAATAATAGCTATGATCAAACAAATTCACCGTGTTTGAAATCAAATGAAAGCGTAATAAAGTGAATTTGAAAGTTTGTTTCAAATGACATTATAGAATTTTCAATTGAAAATGGAACATGTGACACCCCAGGAAAACCATGCAACTTAACTAGCTTCCTCAGTGAGTACGTACCAAATTTCGGGACGAAATTTCTTTCAACTTGGGGATAATGTGACAACTCGTATTTTGAACCTATCTTTGTGCAACGTTATGTAATTACGTGAACTTTATTAATTGAATGTTATGTGTATTGAATGTTTGTATAATAAACGAGCCCAAACCGCACAACATAACCCGATCGTACAAGCCCTTTTGGGCCGTATTTCTTATGTTCGAATCAAGGGCTGCCCAAAGCTGGGTTCGGCCCACTCCTTCACACACATACCCCTTAGGGAGTTTTATTTTCTCATTGGTTACAAATCAAGAACACACAAAACCCTACACTCTTTCCTCTCCTCTTGAAGCCGACGGCAAGCATTCCCCTCCCCTTTCCGATCGAAGATTCTTATTATTCGGATCATTCTCATTACGTTTTCTTAACCGGTTAGTGTTGTACTATTATTGTTTTGATATGATGATACTATGGATGCCATGATCTTATGTGATAACTAGAATAGTTTGTGTGAATAATGATGTTCTTGTGAATCGGATTTGTGTGATGATGTTAATCGGCTATCATAGCTTGTTTTCGGATTTGTTTACATGATGACTTAGGATTGAATGCATGTTAATCGACTGTGGGGTAATTGGGTTCGGATGGTTAGTATGTTTGTCTTGGATTATTGCTTGTTGAGTCAATGAGATTGATGTAAATTCCACTAGTCATTCGATGAAGATGATGATGATTATTACGATAATAGGGTTCATACGAATTAATGATGATTATTTGATTGATCGGGAATTTTTCATGATTGAAACTGTTAGCATTGATTGATTGAATGAAAGTTTGGAAAGTTTTGTATGATTATAACCGATTGTCATGATTCAAGGAAACTTGTAACTGATTGCACAAGATTCCCATCGCACAAGTCTCTCGATCGCACAAGAGGCTCTGGTCGCACAAGATCACACGCACAAGGGAATCGCACAAGTTGATTAAACTAGGGTACACCGATAAAAGCGTCTTGTACAACCTCACTAAGCACAGTCGCACAACATCTTGTGGATCGCACAAGATTGTGCAAATCGCACAAGGTGTTGGGCCGCCAAACATAATTTATTATGATAAGCAGTTGGGCCCATCAGCCCAAATCCAATCGCACAAGTCCAACTAAGTCGCACAAGACCAATGTTTATTTGTTTGGGCCGTTACATGTTGGACTGTTTATGTTTATTGTGGGTCGGGTACTATTGGGCTCCTAAGTGGTGAATCGCACAAGGCAGTTAGACTTGTGCGAGCCCAGTCCCTTGAATCGTACAAGAGTGATTATGTTATGTAATTATTTGTTAAAGTATTGCCATGATCTATACGTGTTCGTAACATGTCAACTTGTGTGAAACTTATGTGCATCACTTGAACCTAGTCCTAACTTGTATGGTAACCATGCTAGGACGTGGTTGACCACTTATAGCTCAAGTACCCTTTACGTGTATCTGCCGAGCAAACCAAGGTGAGTTCACACACTCTTATCAAAGCATGGGATTCCCGGCAGGTAGGGAATGGGATTTGAAGGAATAGGATTGAACAGTTACTTGTATTTACACTGTTACTAGACTACCTACCATCGTCCTCGGATGCGAAGGACCCATACATAAAACCTACGTATACTTGTACTTACCACTGTCCTCAGGTTGCGAAGGACACTTACGTAAAACCTACGTAAACTAATACTCACTACTGCCTCGGGTTGTGAAGGGCACTTACGTAAAACCTACGTAAACCCCCGCGTACCACTGTCCTCGGGTTAAGAAGGGCACTTACGTAAAACCTACGTAAACCCCGTACGTACTACCCTTCTCGGGTTAAGAAGAACGCTTATGGTTACCTCTAGTCTAGTACATATTTACATGGGAAGCCCCCACTAAATGAACATACAATTGACTTAGTTAATAACGCATGGTGATGTGACGCACCTATTATTACGAACTTACTTACTGTGAACTCGCTCAACTAGTTGTTGACTCTCTGTTACATGCCTTGCAGGACCATAGGTACTCATGGAGCTTGCACGGGAGGCGCAGTCGTTGTGGACATGGATCGTAGATGTTTTGTTAAACACTTATGGCAGTTGAAAAGTTAATAACTAAGTTGTATTTTCATACTATGCTTCCGCTACTTAAACTATGTTATTTGAACACCTTTCATATTGTGGGTTGATATATATTTACGTTCACTATATACATATATGTTCAATATGATTGGTGGCTTGATCCTGGTCATGTCACGCCTCCAAGCGGTGGTACTCCGCGTGTGGATTTTGGGGGTGTGACAGATTGGTATCAGAGCCATTGGTTATAGAGAACTTGGTTTTAATATGGGGAAAACGTTTTTTATTAAAACCAGACTATAACCTGTACAGTGCTCAACGATCCACAACGACGCCTCACTCCACGTGCAAGACTCAACATTCTAGGTAATATGGTATATGTTTTATTGCCTACTTGCTAGATTACATAGAACTTTGCTCATGGTATGCTTAGATACACAAAACCACTATTGCCTGAGAACACTTGTGTGCTTACTCTCTTCTGTCATCGCACTTTTCGCGAACCTCTTTCACTTATGTTCCCTTGATATGAAGATCATGAGTAGACGCGTTAACTTGACTCAAGCCCAGTTGACGGCTCTCATTAACGAACAAGTTGTTGCGGCACTTGCAGCGGCACAAGCAGGAGGTATACCCTACAGTTGCAAACTCACTCTAGGATCATTAGATCCTACACCCCTAAACCAACTGTTGTGCTTAACCTTGTCCTATTCTTATACACAATAGGTCAACACGTTCAGCAACCTGTTTGCACTTTCAAGAATTTCATGGACTGTCGTCCAAGCACGTTCAGTGGCACTGAAGGAGCAGTTGGACTCCTCCATTGGTTTGAAAAGCTTGAGTCGGTGTTTGAAATGTGTGAATGCCCTGAGGCTCGCAGGGTGAAGTACGCCACTGGTACTCTAGAAGGAATTGCGCTGACTTGGTGGAACGCGCAACTTCAGATCTTAGGGCTGGCAGCTGCTAACGCCACCCCTTGGAATGATTTCAAGGAACTCATCAAACGAGAATACTGCGCACGTGATGACATCCACAAGTTGGAAGTGGATCTCTTTCACTTGAAAATGACAGGGTCGGAAATTGAAGCTTATACGAAGCGGTCAAACGAGCTGGCCATCTTGTGTCCAACTATGGTGGACCCTCCAATCAAGCGCATTGAGTTGTACCTCATGGGGCTAGCGCCAGAAATTCAGAGCCATGTGACATCGGCTAACCTTGGTAATATCCAGGACATTCAACGTCTTGCTCATCGCCTCACGGATCAGGCAGTGGAACAGAACAGGCTGCCTAAGCGCATCAGTGCTACTACTACCGCTGCCACTTCTGTTACTCCTGCTACTCCCAGTGACAGCAAGAGAAAATGGGAGGGGGATTCAAGCAAGGGTTCAGCCACAGTTTAGTCTCAGGTGCAGCAGCGAAAGACTGACAACTATCAGAGCCCTGGTCAGCAATCTTCGGGCAATCAAAGACAGGGTGGATATCGAGGAAACCTCCCAAGGTGCAACAATTGTAACAGACAAAACAGTGGCCAGTGCAACAAGGGTCGTTGCCAGAGGTGTCTCAAGATGGGTCATGAGGCCAAGGATTGTAGGAGCCCACGGCCTATAACTCAGACCCAGCAGCAGCAGCAGCAAACGCCGCAGAATCAGCAACAAGGCAACAAGGGATGTTTTCATTGTGGCGCTGAAGGTCACTTCAAGAGACACTGCCCCCAGCTAAACCGAAACCAGAACAACAACAACAACAACAACAATAACCAAGGCAATGGGAACAACAACGGGGGAAATAACAATGATGGGAATAACGGCGCTAGGGGTCGTGCATTTGTGTTGGGGCAGGGTGACGCAAGGAACGATCTTAACGTGGTTATGGGTAAGTTTCTTCTCGGCGACTTTTATGTTACTGTATTGTTTGATTCGGGTGCGGATACCAGTTATGTGTCTCTAAAAGTTAGTCAAATGTTAAAACGTGCACCAACTCCCTTAAACACCAAGCATGTTGTAGAATTAGCTAATGGTAAGAGTCTAGAGGCCACACACATAGTTCAGGGTTGTAATCTTATCCTCGCTGGTCAGACCTTCTCAATCGATCTCATTCCCATAGTTTTGGGTAGTTTCGACATCGTCATTGGTATGGATTGGTTATCCCAACAGCAAGCAGAGATCTTATGCAAGGAAAAGATAGTTCGTATTCCCCGTCCTGGCAAAGACCCTCTCGAAGTTCAAGGCGACAAGAGTGGTGCTATGGTTGGCATCATCTCCTTCCTGAAGGCCCAGAAGTGTTTACGAAAGGGTCACACCGCCATTTTGGCACTTGTTACTGACGCATCAACAAAAGAGAAGAGATTAGAGAATATCCCAGTTGTACGTGATTTTCCTCAAGTGTTCCCTGAAGACTTACCTGGCCTACCGCCTCATCGGCAGGTCGAATTCCAGATCGAGCTAGCTCCAGGAGCAGCACCCATAGCTCGCACACCGTATCGCTTAGCTCCAACTGAGCTGGAGGAACTGTCTAAGCAACTGCAAGAACTCTTGGATAAGGGTTTTATTCGTCCTAGCTCTTCGCCTTGGGGAGCTCCAGTGTTATTCGTGAAAAAGAAGGACGGTACCTTCAGGATGTGCATTGATTATCGCGAGCTCAACAAGGTGACAGTGAAGAATCGCTATCCTCTTCCACGTATTGATGATTTGTTCGATCAGTTGCAAGGGTCGAGCTACTACTCAAAGATAGATCTGAGGTCAGGCTATCATCAGCTGAGAGTCCGGGATAAGGACGTCTCCAAAACAGCATTTAGAACTCGCTACGGCCACTACGAGTTTCTTGTCATGCCATTCGGGTTAACGAACGCACCGGCAATCTTCATGGATCTTATGAACAGAGTGTGCAAACCTTACCTGGACAAGTTTGTGATTGTTTTCATCGATGACATCTTGATCTATTCCAAGAGTCAGGAGGAACACGAGCAGCATTTGCGACTTATTTTGAAGCTCCTTCGAACAGAACAGTTATACGCCAAGTTTTCAAAATGCGACTTCTGGCTTCGTGAAGTCCACTTTCTAGGCCATGTAGTAAACAAGGATGGGATTCATGTTGATCCATCCAAGGTAGATTCGATCAGGAACTAGCCTGCACCACGTACACCAATGGAAATTCGCCAATTCTTGGGTTTGGCAGGTTATTACAGGAGGTTTATCAAGGATTTTTCCAAGATTGCACAGGCGCTTACACTACTGACACAGAAGGGTGTCACCTACCGTTGGGGTGGTACACAGGAAACTGCTTTTCAGCACTTAAAGGATAGGCTATGCAGCGCACCTATTCTTTCATTGCTAGAGGGCACAGACGATTTTGTGGTTTATTGCGACGCATCCATTCAGGGTCTTGGATGTGTGTTAATGCAGCGCAACAAGGTCGTTGCTTATGCTTCGCGCCAGCTCAAGGTTCACGAACGGAATTACACTACGGCCGATTTAGAGCTGGGAGCTGTTGTTTTCGCGCTTAAGATATGGCGACATTACCTGTACGGTACCAAGTGCACTATCTACACCGATCACAGGAGTCTCGAGCATATCTTCAAGCAGAAGGAACTGAACATGTGACAACGTCGGTGGGTCGAGCTACTTAATGATTACGAACGTGCCATCAAGTACCATCCGGGCAAAGCCAATGTTGTGGCTGATGCCCTCAGTCGAAAGGATACTGTACCTAGACTCGTGCGAGCATTGCAACTCATTATTCAGTCTAGTCTCCCTGCACAGATACGAGATGCTCAGGTAGAAGCATTGAAAACAGAAAACGTCAGGGCTGAAGCCTTACGTGGTTCAAGGCAACGATTAGAACAAAAGGAAGATGGCGCCTACTATGTAACAGGACGCATCTGGGTCCCACTTTATGGCAACTTACGCGAGCTTGTAATGGACGAAGCACATAAGTCTCGCTACTCGGTATATCCAGGTTCGGATAAAATGTACCACGATCTCAGAACTACGTATTGGTGGCCTAGCATGAAAGCTCACATAGCAACATACGTTAGCAAGTGCTTGACTTGTGCGAGAGTCAAGTCGGAATACCAGAAACCATCAGGCCTACTTCAGCAACCCAAGATACCACAGTGGAAATGGGAGGAAATTTCCATGGAGTTTGTTACTGGCCTGCCTAGATCTCAATGTGGGAATGATACTATTTGGGTGATCGTGGATCGACTCACAAAGTCTGCACACTTCCTAGCTGTTAAGGAAACGGACAAGTTCTCCACTCTAGCAGACGTATATCTCAAGGAAGTCGTCTCAAGGCACGGGGTGCCGACTTCTATTATCTGTGATCGTGATGCACGTTTTACCTCAGAACTGTGGCAAGCGATGCACAAATCTTTTGGCTCTCGATTAGACATGAGCACAACTTACCACCCTCAGACGGATGGGCAGTCTGAGCGCACTATCCAGACTCTAGAAGACATGCTTCGGGCGTGTGTTATTGATTTCGGCAACAGCTGGCATAAGCATCTCCCGTTAGTGGAGTTCTCGTACAATAACAGTTACCATACCAGCATCCAAGCCGCTCCATTCGAGGCATTGTATGGGCGTAAATGCCAGTCACCTCCCTGTTGAGCAGAGGTGGGGGATAGTTAGATCACAGGTCCAGAACTTGTAGTTGATGCTACTGAACGGATTGTACAGATACAGCAACGCATGGCGGCGGCTCGGGACCGTCAGAAAAGTCACGCTGATAAGCGCAGGAAACCACTCGAATTCCAAGTTGGGGATCGAGTGCTACTCAAAGTCTCACCCTGGAAGGGTGTGGTTCGTTTTGGCAAACGAGGCAAACTCAATCCGCGGTATGTCGGACCGTTCGAAATCATAGAGAGAATAGGCAAAGTGGCCTACAAACTGAACCTATCAGCTGAACTCGGTGCAGTTCACAACGTTTTCCACATGTCAAATCTGAAGAAGTGTCTATCAGATGAGACCCTCATAGTTCCTTTGAAGGAGCTCACTATCGACGAACAGTTGCGATTCGTCGAGGAGCCAGTCGAAATCACGAACCGGGATGTTAAGGTCCTCAAGAACACCAGAATACCTCTTGTTCGAGTTCGTTGGAACTCCCGTCGTGGCCCAGAGTTCACCTGGGAACGCAAAGACCAAATGAAGCAAAAGTATCCCCAATTGTTCGCAAACAGTACAACCACTATTGAGGCTGAAGCTACCACGGAATTTCAGGATGAAATTCCAGATCAACGGGGGGAGGATGTGACACCCCAGGAAAACCACGCAACTTAACTAGCTTCCTCAGTGAGTACGTACCAAATATCAGGACGAAATTTCTTTCAACTTGCGGATAATGTGACAACTTGTATTTTGAACCTATCTTTGTGCAACGTTATGTAATTACGTGAGCTTTATTAATTGAATGTTATGATTATATGTTATGTGTATTGAATGTTTGTATAATAAACGAGCCCAAACCGCACAACATAACCCGATCGTACAAGCCCTTTTGGGCCGTATTTCTTGTGTTCGAATCAAGGGCAGCCCAAAGCTGGGTTCGGCCCACTCCTTCACACACATACCCCTTAGGGAGTTTTATTTTCTCATTGGTTACAAATCAAGAACACACAAAACCCTACACTCTTTCCTCTCCTCTTGAAGCCAACGGCAAGCATTCCCCTCCCCTTTCCGATCGAAGATTCTTATTATTCGGATCATTCTCATTACGTTTTCTTAACCGGTTAGTGTTGCACTATTATTGTTTTGATATGATGATACTATGGATGCCAAGATCTTATGTGATAACTAGAATAGTTTGTGTGAATAATGATATTCTTGTGAATCGGATTTGTGTGATGATGTTAATCGGCTGTCATAGCTTGTTTTCGGATTTGTTTACATGATGATTTAGGATTGAATGCATGTTAATCGACTGTGGGGTAATTGGGTTCGGATGGTTAGTATGTTTGTCTTGGATTATCGCTTGTTGAGTCAATGAGATTGATGTAAATTCCACTAGTCATTCGATGAAGATGATGATGATTATTACGATAATAGGGTTCATACGAATTAATGATGATTATTTGATTGATCAGGAATTTTTCATGATTGAAACTGTTAGCATTGATTGATTGAATGAAAGTTTGGAAAGTTTTGTATGATTATAACCGATTGTCATGATTGAAGGAAACTTGTAACTGATTGCACAAGATTCCCATCGCACAAGTCTCTTGATCGCACAAGAGGCTCTGGTCGCACAAGATCACACGCACAAGTTGATTAAACTAGGGTACACCGATAAAAGCGTCTTGTACAACCTCACTAAGCACAGTCGCACAACATCTTGTGGATCGCACAACATCTTGTGGATCGCACAAGATTGTGCCAATCGCACAAGGTGTTGGGCTGCCAAACATAATTTATTATGATAAGCAGTTGGGCCCATCAGCCCAAATCCAATCGCACAAGTCCAACTGAGTCACACAAGACCAATGTTTATTTGTTTGGGCCGTTACATGTTGGACTGTTTATGTTTATTGTGGGTCGGGTACTATTGGGCTCCTAAGGGGTGAATCGCACAAGGCAGTTAGACTTGTGTGAGCCCAATCCCTTGAATCGTACAAGAGTGATTATGTTATGTAATTATTTGTTAAAGTGTTGCCATGATCTATACGTGTTCGTAACATGTCAACATGTGTGAAACTTATGTGCATCACT
The DNA here is from genome assembly GCF_002127325.2 of Helianthus annuus. Classification (NCBI taxonomy): domain Eukaryota; kingdom Viridiplantae; phylum Streptophyta; class Magnoliopsida; order Asterales; family Asteraceae; genus Helianthus; species Helianthus annuus. Next base: position 77,994,438 of record NC_035448.2, read on the forward strand.
TGAACCTAGTCCTGACTTGTATGGTAACCATGCTAGGCCGTGGTTGACCACTTATAGCTCAAGTACCCTTTACGTGTATCTGCTGAGCAAACCAAGGTGAGTTCACACACTCTTATCAAGGCATGGGATTCCCGGCAGGTAGGGAATGGGATTTGAAGGAATAGGATTAAACAGTTACTTGTATTTACACTGTTACTAGACTACCTACTATCGTCCTCGGATGCGAAGGACCCATACGTAAAACCTACGTATACTTGTACTTACCACTGTCCTCATGTTGCGAAGGACACTTACGTAAAACCTACGTAAACTAATACTCACTACTGCCTCGGGTTGTGAAGGGCACTTACGTAAAACCTACGTAAACCCCCGCGTACCACTGTCCTCGGGTTAAGAAGGGCACTTACATAAAACCTACATAAACCCCGTACGTACTACCGTTCCCGGGTTAAGAAGAACGCTTATGGTTACCTCTAGTCTAGTACATATTTACATGGGAAGCCCCCACTAAATGAACATACAATTGACTTAGTTAATAACGCATGGTGATGCGACGGACCTATTATTACGAACTTACTTACTGTGAACTCGCTCAACTAGTTGTTGACTCTCTATTACATGCCTTGCAGGACCATAGGTACTCATGGAGCTTGCACGGGAGGCGCAGTCGTTGTGGACATGGATCGTAGATGTTTTGTTAAACACTTATGGCAGTTGAAAACTTAATAACTAAGTTGGATTTTCATACTATGCTTCCGCTACTTAAACTATGTTATTCGAACACCTTTCATATTGTGAGTTGATATATATTTACGTTCACTATATACATATATGTTCAATATGATTGGTGGCTTGATCCTGGTCATGTCATGCCTCCAAGCGGTGGTACTCCGCGTGTGGATTTTGGGGGTGTGACAGAACATCAAAGAAATAATGTTTTCGATCGAAGACGAAGAAGCAATGAATTTCGCAGAACATTCGATTGATAAATGAATGAACCGTTAGTAGGTATACCGGAATTTAAAATGAATTGGTGTACCATTGTCTTAACACACGATTGTGTTAATGCTGTTGTAATATGATAAATCAAAGCAGGTTTAAAGCAAGTCAATAAATAAATATTTAAATCTGTGCATGAGACGTGTAAACGAGTTTAGCGCAAGCTTCAGATAAGTGAAAATACCACCACAAGGTGTCGAAATCAACAAACAATTTAATGGAGTCGAATGCCAAACAAGTTTACTTCAACTTGGAACAAATGAAACATTTGTTAAAACGAATTTTGAATATGATGCCCCCAATACATCATATGACGCTCTGAAGTGAATATGTGTAATGGACAAGTTCAAACAATTGAACTTGGTTTTAGCACAACCTGACAAAAATATATATGTATCAAAAGGAAATTTTGGCATGGTCACAACGAAAAACCATGTATGTAACTTGAAAAGAAAAGAATTTTCAAGAGAATGTGTTGACTTGATAACAAAGGAGCCAACAATTACAATAATGCGGGTCATTCAAATTCGCAAATCAATAATTAAGTTTAGCGAAACAATATTTGAACTTTGATGGAACGCTTATTCAAAACGAAACCACATGCGTAACAAACGATGCATGCGTAACATAATAATTTTCAAGAAGTGGACCAAATAAGTATTTGCTATAATGAAAGAAATGATCGTGATGCAATGACCATTAAGAGGAGTAGAGATGTGAAAATCTCCTCACTAAATGCAAAAGTCAGAATTTCAATAAAAAGAAATTTAAGGACTTTACCTGGGGTTGCATGTGACGTCCGATTGTTAGGTGACATTACCATGGAATGTCGAATATAGCGTACTCGTCGTTAATTAGGTGGGGGGGATGCGGAGACATTCGTCTTCTCCCTGGCATGATTCGTGTCGTTGCAGGATCGCGTGACAAGTTGTCGTTTTCTGATCGTTAGTCCTCCTGCTGACAGGAATCTAGCGTCGTCGTTGAATTGCGCCATCGTGTCTTTTCAAAGGCCTCGCCATCTTAGTTGTATGTGTCGTACTTCATCATCCGTTGATGTATAGCTTAAGTTTCACGTATTAGGAGTATATCGGATGTAAATAAAGCTCTAATGGCTAACCATGTCTGGAGTATTCTCACTAAACGGAAGTCCCTTTGGGTCCAATGGATATACTCGCATAAGTTAAATGGCAGAAGCTTGTGGGATGTTCAACCGCGGGGGAGTGTTAGTTGGGGTTGGAGGAAAATTTTGGCCATAAAAACTGCTATTCGGCCGTTTGTTTGGAAAGTTGTTCGAAATGGTTCTCAAACTAATGCATGGAGTGATAACTGGAGCCAGCTTTGTCCGCTTAATTCGTTTATTACCCCTAGAAATATAGCAAATGCGGGATTTAATCTTAATTCTTCGCTTACGGATCTCATTGATGACAATGGCCAGTCGAAGTGGCCACGTGCGTGGTATGATATTTATCCGGTTTTAATTGGGTTAAGTGTCCCTCAATTGACTCAGAATATGGAGGATAGTACAGCCTGGAAAGACTTGGAAGGTAACACTAGGCCTTTGGGGTCGCTAGAAGTGTGGCATAATATTCGAAGTCGGGAACAACCAGTTACGTGGGTCAATGGTGTTTGGTTTAGTCAATGTATTCCAAGGCACTCTTTCCATCTATGGTTGGTTATCAAGAATAAGCTCAAGACACAAGATAGGTTACCCATTTGGGAGGCGGGGAGTGAAACTAATTTGCGGCTTATGTGTTGTCCTTTTTGTAGGAGTGACCGGGATTCAAGAGACCATTTGTTTTTCAGTGTTCGTTTGCAACTCAAGTGTGGCTTTCTGTCAAATCAATGGTGAACATGGAAAGTGTTGATGGTTCGTGGCACTCTATCATGGGACGGCTGGATCAAAATGCGAGTTCAAAGAAGACGGAGGATATTGTAGGTAAACTGGTCATTGCGGCTTCTACGTATTTTGTATGGCAAGAGAGGAATAATTGTTTATTCTCCAACACGAAAGCTAATGTGGAGTCGGTCACTGAGAGGATTATGGGAACGGTTCGATTAAGGCTGATGGGTTTCAAGTTCAGAAGTGTTACCAGTAATCAGAGGATGCTGAAGAAGTGGAAGCTACTTCCTAGTGAAGCCGAGTTTGACCCGGGCTAGATAAAGGGTTTATTTTTTGTAGTTTATTATGTGGTAGGGCTGTGTTCCTGGTCTTTCGTTTGTTTTGGTTTTGTTTTTGGATGTTGTCTTGGTTTTCCTAGGCTTGGTATGTCAAGTCTAGTTGGTATGTCCGCTCTGGCATACCCTTGTACTTTCAGTGGTTAATTTATAAAATTCACCTGGGGTAACCCTTTACCCAAAAAAAAGTTTCACGTATACTTGTGCGCGAGTGTTTCGTTTTGCGTAGAATGTGATGTACTCCGACATCCGTTGACGTAAAATTGAGTTCCATGTATTCTCGTGCACTAGCGTTTCGTTATGCGTAGGCTGCCTGCTCAGGAAGTCAAAATATCATAGACAATATGGATAATAGTGTGTTCCCGAGTTAATATTCGCGGTTCCTACGTGATGACCTTTAATGAATTTCAACATGAGTTTCCGAAGGTCTTAAATGCATGTTTCCTAAACTCTCAAAGTTTTGTGTACTGTATGCGACTGTCTTATGTACCGTGTAGGAAACACCACAATAGCGTATGTTTGAAAACAAAATTTTGACTGTTTGTTTTTCGGCAACGGTTGGAGACCATATTCAAGTACTAGGCGCTCTGTATGTATTCAACGTCTTAATAGTCTAAGTCCCAGAGAAAAGTGAGGTTAGAGCCTAGGTATTCCTACAGAAAACCTTATTCGATGTAACCTATAGCTCTGATACCAATCTGTCACACCCCGAAATTATCAGAGCTAGCGTGACTGGACTGGTATCTTCATTGCACAACGAAAGCCAATAAGCGAAGTCTTTTAGAAAATGAATGCCGCTAAGTACTCGACTCTTCATGGTTCTCCAATTCCAACCGTGCCTTAACTTTTGAAATGCAACCTGAGAAAGAAACATGCGAAAAAGTCAACATAAAGTTGAGCGAGTTCATAGTTTGTTTGTAATAGATTTGACATAAATCTTTTGAATAACCGGTTTGTGAAATAATATTGAGAAAACGAATTTAGAAATCATTTTCTTGCCAAGTCATATGGAAACTTTGTATTTGTAACGCATTATGTTCGTAAAACCATGTATTTGTAAACTCTCGTATTTGTAAAATTTGTATAACCGTCAATGCCCACCCTGACTTTGACTCCATGCCCGCATAATCCTATGCTTTGAATTTATATAAAACATGATATTTAATTTGTATAAATCAAGTATTTCTGTAAATATGTATGTCCGTAGTGTGTAGCAATAAGGAAAAAGAGATCACCAATGGGTTGCAAAGCCACTGGTATGTGTGAAGTGATGCAGGAAAACTTAAACCTAGCAAATTTGTTACCGGGCTTCGGCTGTAAGACACAGTCACCTCTATGGGCCGCCCCGGCCTCACGGGTGTGGGCTCGCTACACCCAAATAGATCTATCACTCTTGTGTCCCTCGGTCCTAACAACGAGGATTGATGGCCTTAAGTGTTGTACCCACCACCCACATGATCTAAGTAGTAAACCCTCCTTAAGCTAATCATACCATGTATAAAATGTCTGAAACAATTGTAACATGTATTTTACCCCAGCCTCTAAGGCTGAACCTCCCCAGCCTCTAAGGCTGAATATATAAAAATATATTAATATCTAGACGAAATTCGTCGTTTTTAGTCCGTTTTACAATCCGTTTTCTACTACGGATAATAAAATTTAAAAACGAAGCTAAATATATTAATATCTAGACGAAAATTCGAGTTCCGTGCGTCAGTTTCGTCGTTGATTGTCGGTGCGTTACCGTTTTCGCGTTTTTCGTTTGCTTCTACTTTTGTGTCATTCGGAAGCACGATAAATTTATAAAACTAGATTTATAAACACAAAATACTCATATAAGATTCGTACTTGTCGGGGTTGTCAGTATTCTGTTCGGTTTCAATTTGTTGTCGTTTAACGTTTCACTGGTTTCTCTGTAAACCACCATTCGCGCACTGTAAAGTCGGATAGACGTTCCTAGGCACTCCAAAGGCCTGATTAAGTTTATTTGCGTCGTAAACATTATTTATTGTTGCGTTAATCGCTTGTTAATCACGTAATTAAGAGCCGTAATCACTGGTTGTCACAATTTAATCGACCTTACATTCTGATTTGAAAGTCTACCTATGTGCTTTTGACCCATTTCGACCCATTATGGTAGTATAAGCTACTAGAATGCGTCGTTTGCGAAAACTATGTTCGGATGGTTAACTATGTGCTATGTCAAGTCTTACATGCCCAATTATCCCTAAACATGTTACTAAATCAGATGATATGTCAAAAATATGTTCACATAGGCAAAATACGGATTTATGCTTCAAAAGGGCGTTTTGGTCATTTCCTATGGGCATACAAGCTACTTAACAAATAATTAACCAATCCTACGTGATCATAAGGTATAACCTCAGAGGTTATTCCCTATGCAACTATGATCACTAAGCAAGCTTGGTCGGATCCTAATGATCGACCAAACGGGTCGGGTTCGAAAGTCTAAGCGGTTGTTTAGACCGCTTAACTTACGACCCTAAACAAGCACTAAACTAATAGTGACGAGTTAAACATGTCAAAACATGTTTAACCTACTTAGAAAACTGATTTGGTATCAAAAGAAAGTGTTTTGATACCTAAAAGTAGTTCCGTGGCAAAATGGGTGCTAAAACGCATTTTGACCAAAACTTTGACTCGTCACTACGCCTAGTTAACGTGGTAATCAGTAGGTATAATCGCTAAGGATTATATCCATCGTGATTACAATCATGTTACAAAGTTCAAACGAACTTTGCGTTCAACATTGACTGGTCAAACTGAAAGTCAAACACTGTTTGACTTTTTAAGCTAGAAAGTAATAAAAGAATGAAAGAAGGCTTACAAAAGGTCCTTGCTAGAACTTGATCTTATAATCCTCAGGTATGAAGTTATTATAACATCAACTTAGAGAATTTAGATCAAGTGTGAGTTGCAACAATGAAATAGCAAGCCTATTTATACTTGTTGCAAACTTACAAGATCATGACACTTGTTTGTGTGATCTCCAAGCAAAAATCCTAGCCATACAATTGTCACAAGCAGGTACAAAGCCTTGGGGAGGTGTTAACTTGGTTAACACACCAAGATATTTGCATAACAGCCCCTAAAATAACAAACAGTTGCTGAAAAATGACTTTCTGGAACTGGGCCTTTTCACGCGGCCAGTGTAGGCTGAGGGACAGGCTTACGCGGCCGCCTGGTCCCTGCAGCTCAGCAACAGTTTCAGAATTTACAGCATTGGACCCTCCATGTGTTTGAGTCCATTTCAGGCCCTTTTGACCCCCGTTAAGCCCTTTTCAAGGCTCTACAGGGTCAATAAAATTTAGAGGACTCAAAATGTGCTCAGAAAACTCTCGGATGTCGGCTCGTTTGGTCGTACAGTCGCGTTATTCGTTAAATTGCGACGAAACTCAAACGGACGTGAAAATGAACCAAATTAAGCGACGAGTGGTATTTTTGCATGACGATCACTAAAATAAAAACATTTTAGTGTGTACAAAAATTTTGGATGTCCAGATGTGGCCAGAACGTAAGATATGCGCGAAAATGCAAACTTACGCCGTTTTTTACACTTTTAGTCCCTGTAAGATCATATAGCATGTTTTCACCGAACCTACCAATGCTTATTTCTAAGCCATGTTTAGGTTATATATGGTATGTTTAACTTATGATCATGTTCTGGACTGTACGTTGCCTTACGAAACGGCAGACTTTTGCAGTTTGACGCAAATAGTCCCTGTGAGCGAATAAGCTTGTTTTTGCTATACAAAAGCCTTCAAACTTATTTCTAAGTTATGTAAAGATTATTTAAGGTATGTTAAGCTTATGTTACTGTTCGGGGAGTGCTTGTCGCGTTAAACTGATAACGTTTACGCACCAGTTTGCGTATAACTTTCCAGAAAGCGATATAGAGTTTAAAATCGATCAAAAACCAAAACGCACAAAATATCAAACATAAATAACAAACATTGGGATCAAAATATATTTTTTTATTAATATTGAATTGTTCAGAGTCTGCAAAATGATTACACAAGCACAGATGTCACATAATACATCTTTTAACCAATCAAATAGAAGTAAACAAAGGTTACAAGGATCTTACTACTAGCTCTAAGCTAGGGAAGAAACAAGATGAATATGGAGTGGATAAAAGCAATTTATGGAGGTCCTTTAAGTTCTACAAGCACCGAGCTTCCTCAAACACCTTGTTACACCATGAGATGAGCTTGGGATAGATTGGATTGGAATGAAAATGGTGATGGTGGTGGTGGGGGTATACGGCCATGAGGGAGAGGGAGGAGAGGAAGAAGGTTGAAGTGTTGTGTGTAGTGTGAGAGCCCTTAGTCCTCTTATAACTTCTAATCCTATTACCCATTGTGTTTTATGTTTCAAAAGTACATAACATATCTTGTAACAAATCTTGCAATTTCTTAGGAAGATTAGCAAGATCTAGTAGGATCATGTAGTATCCATCATTTAGGCCATGTGGCCGATTAGCATGGGGGGGGGTCTTGGTTTGGTTTTAATGATAAGTTAGAGAATTTAGTTGGAAGTTAAGTATAATAGTTAGTGTTTAAGTGTTTCATGCATTATATAGTATGTTAGAGTGTTCGGGGATCATAACTAGCTTAAAAATAATAAAACAATGCTTTTAGTAATATTTTGGTGTTCCGGGTAATGTCCGGTTGTTCGGTTAGATACCGGTTCATTAAAGTGTCAAGTTATCCCGTTTAGTGTTCTTTAAGTACCCTTTTGTGACACTTTTAATTCCCGACACTTAAGAAAGCATTCAGGACCATTTTGCCATATTTTTGCACATTACTAGCTTGTTAAAAAGCTGAATTTTGCTGAATTATGCAGAATTCTGCACTTTGGGTGCATTTTAGGCACTCCCCGGCACTTAAACTATCACCTAGAAAAGCAGTTTTGTGGTCCTTACTTCCCTACACACTATACTAGTGGAATACGTCGTCTCTGGCTCATACTGGGCCTCAAAATATTGTCTGTCTATGTACTGAACATCGTCAGCATTTTAGTTTGTCTGATAATGGTGCCAATTCTGTTTTGTGCATTATTAGAACTATATTGTGTTGCATGTAGCAACGATAAAAGTCTTGAAACATGAAATGCCATTGTATGTATATAACAGTAATCAGAAATTCATTTGTCTTGTAAACTAGATCATGCACAGTTATCAATGCACGGATTACTGTTCATTTAGTGTACGGAATGTGCGGAAAAGTGACAGTTGTCATAAGTGTTGTAACAGAATCATTGTTTCACAATCATGGATTAAATAATTTCGTTTATTGAATTATTGAACTCATTCTTTTACTACAAATCAGATAAATACAAATATTATCTTTCTAGTTTTATAGTCGCTAAGGCACGAGTCCATCCTATGTATAGCATTCATCAACAATCATCACATAACAGCACCTGAAACATGTGTAAAAATAGGTACGTCAGCATAAAAATGCCTGTGAGATACATAGGTTTTATTATAATAGGATTCATGAGTTATAAGTCTTAGAAAAATATTTAATCAAAAATAGTCATGATCCTTAAAATATTTTCTTTTATAAATCATTTTAAAATTTATAAGAAATCAGATAATATAACATAAATAATTAATAAAGTGGGTTTGAATAAAATATATTGTTTGTAAAACAATATTTTGATAAACGGGTTTATAGTATATATATAAAAGAGTAAATTACAAGTTTTGTCCTTTATGTATGTCCCAAATTGCAGACGCTGTCCTTTATCTTTAAAATTGATGAGTTTTGTCCATAATGTTTGCAAATCTTGCACGTTATGTCCTTTATGGCAAACCCAGTTATATTTTTCAGTTAAATGAAGGCATATGCAGGCACATGAGGGTAGAAATGTTATTTCACCTCCCACTTGTCTTTCCCCTTATTTAAAAAAGGTTTTAGAAAATAAAAAAAAAATTATATAAATACAATAATTATGTTTAAAGAAAATTATATATATCCACACACATAAATCATCTCTCTCTATCTCAATTCTATCCCTCTTTCTCTTCACTCTCTTCCCTACCACCACCACCACTTACCCCACCACCACTTGCCACCACAAATCAACTACCACCCGCCGGACAGAAACCCAGACTCCAAATATCAACTTGTTCTTCAAGAACACCCAACACAAATTTTGTTGAAATTGTTGTTTTAGGAATTTAGGTTACCCGTTCATTACCTTCCCCCAAATTCTTCTCCTGGCAATTATCTATCTATGATTTTGTTCTCGTCGACGACTGCACGTCTTTCTTTCGAGGTTAGTGGCTATGACTGATTCATTCAACTTTAATACAAAAGTTTGTCAGCAATTTGATTATTATTATTATTATTATTATTATTATTATTATTATTATTATTATTATTATTATTATTATTATTATTATTATTATTATTGTTGTTGTTGTTGTTATTATTATTATTATTATTGTTGTTGTTGTTGTTGTTGTTGTTGTTGTTTCTAATCGAAATTGAGAAGACTGTACCTCAGAATTGTTCCTTAATTTTGTTCTATTTGCTTCCCTGCCCTCGTAGGTGAACCAGGTTTGGTGGTGGGCTTTGGCTGCTGAATGAGAGGGTGAACTGGGTTTGGTGGTGGTGGTGGGTTTGGATGGGTTGACTGTGGGTGGGATTAGCCGATTAGGGAGGTGGTGGGTGGAGGACGGAGGTGATGTGGTGGTGAGGGAGATGGCGATTTTAGAGAGAGAGATAGAGGGTGAAGGTGGTTGTTAGGAAGCTGGTGGTGGTGCTCATGGTTGACCGAGGGTTGGGGCGGTGGTGGGACGGTGGTGGTGATGCAGATGGTTATGGCTAGAATGGCTCACCATTGCAACCTTTGCAAATTAGGGTTCATCAACCTTTGAATACGCAGCAGAGAAAAGAGAAGAAAGTATGATGCTGTGAGTGCTTCGCAGGGGTTGGTTCAGCTTGAATCACAAGCAGCTTGAATCACAAGCAGCTTGAATCACTCCACCGCAGATGGTAGGAGTGGGTGATAGCAGATGGTGGGGGAGGTGGAGATGACTGGTGAGGGTGGGTGTTTTAGAGAGAGAGGGAGTAGAGAGTAGAGAGAGAGGTTTATATATAAAAAATTTTTATTTTCTAAAACCTTTTTTAAATAAGGGGAAAGACAAGTGGGAGCTGAAATGACATTTCTACCCTCATGTGCCCTGCACATGCCTTCATTTAACTGAAAAATATAACTGGGTTTGCCATAAAGGACATAATGTGCAAGATTTGCAAACATTAAGGACAAAACTCATCAATTTTAAAGATAAAGGACAGCGCCTGCAATTTGGGACATACATAAAGGACAAAACTTGTAATTTACTCTATATAAAATATACTTTGGTTTTAAGAAAGTCGATTAAATAATATATTAAAATATATTTCAGTTCTAAAATCGTTAAACAAATAGTATATTAAATATACTTTAGTCGTCAAAATAATAAATTTCAGTAGTATATCAAAAGTATACTTTGGTTTTATTAATAACATATTAAACTATGTTTTGGTTTTATAAATAACATATTAAACTATGTTTTGGGTTTTATAAATAACATATTAAACTATGTTTTGGTTTTATAAATAACATATCAAACTATTTTTAATAATTAATAAAATATATGTTGGTTATGTACAATATCACACATGAGAGTATATCAAACTATACTTTTGGGAGTATAACAAAATATACAATAAAAATGTGATTTAAGAATTCAACCAAACCTAGTGCATCAAAATACACCTAGGAGACTATAGAAATACCACGAAGGCAATCCCTATTTGGATAAAATATCGGTTTCTGACATTCCATGACAACAGGAATGGGGTGTCAAATCCTATAGTGCTATATCATACTACCAACCGGGCTGGTGAACATAAAATAAGTACTATCCATGTCACACCCCCAAAATCCACCCGCGGAGTACCACCGCTTGGAGGCGTGACTGACCAGGATCAAGCCACCAATTATATCAAACATAGCATTTAATAATATCAAGACACAATTGGTGTTCAAAACCAAACACTGTTTAAGTAGCGGAAGCATTAAATGAAAAACCCAAATCATAAGTATCAATGTGTGAATGTAAAAGTGTTTAATAGGCATTCACGAGTTATTGTCCACAACGACCCGCTTCTCCTCTGGTGCAAGCTCCAAGCATACCTAAGGTCCTGCAAGGCATGCAGCAAATAATCAACAAACTAGTTGAGCGAGTTCACAGAAAGTAAGTTCATAACGTAGTGCATAAGTATAACTAGTGGGGGCTTCCCATGTTTATCCTGGCTAATGAGGGCTTCTCATTAACGGTACTTACTAGACTAACATCCGACCATGTGTTCTTCTTTACCGAGAACAGGAAAACGTACAGGGTCACGTAGGCTTTACGTGACGTGCCCTTCCCCGAGGACAGTGGTACGCGTGGGGGCTACGCAGGCTTTACGCAGCGTGGCCTTCCGATCTGGAAGCCAGTAAATGGTATGGGGTTACGTAGGTTTTACGTAACGTGTCCTTCCCGACCCGGGAGACATATGGCACATATACTGGGTTACGTAGGCTTTACGTAACGTGTCCTGACTAACCTGAGGACGATGGTCTATAGTCTGGTATATGCGTAAGTACGAGTAACTCCTTTTACAATATCATATCCAACCCAATTCCCAACCCGGGAATCCCATGCCTTGGCTGTGTGAACTCACCTTGGTTTGCTCGGCAGATACACAAAGAGTATAGATAAGCTAGTAATTGGTCAATCACGTCCTAGCATGGTTGTAATACAAGTCAGGTTTGGTTCAATGATGCACGTATACAACATGGCAAACACGTATGCACGCAAACACATTAAGTACACTATTTGTGCTATTCGGATGGTTGGGACAAAGAGCTTGTGCGAGCCCAACCATCTTGTGCGATGTAAGTCTAGGCCCAAACCATACCCGGCCCAACTAAATAACAAATCAAATATATATATATATATACAATCCAACATAGTGATCTCGGCCCAAATAAATAAAGCATAATAGTGGGCTTGTGCGGTCCATCATATTACAAACAAATTTAACATATTACGGCCCAGTTCAGATTATGGCCCAAATATAACACACAACGATTTGTGCGATCCAGCTGATCTTGTACGATCCAGCTGGGTTGTGCGACCAGGAAATGGGCTTGTGCGTCTGTCCGGCCCAAGTAACGAAACAATTACTTGTGCGATGAATCTTGGGCTGTCCGGCCCAAAGTACAGCCTTGTGCGACCAGGCTGCCTTTGTGCGACTGGGCTGTACTTGTACGACTGGACCAGCTTGTGCGATAGGTCTTGTGTGATCAATTAATATGGACGGCCCAATTATAACGTTTAATGAACTTGTGCGGTCCAATAGTGTGGGCGGCCCACACAATAACTTGTGCGTCCTGACTTCTTGTACAATCAAGAAGTCTTGTGTGGTCAGCCCATGATGTGCGATCAGTTTAACAACTTCCCATGAATTATGCTATTAGTTACAATTCATTCAAAGTTCCCAAATTTAATCCTTGCCAATTAACACAATATCAACAATTTACTTAACAAGATATCGATCAAACAGGGATTTCAAGTACCAACTATAACAAATCAAACAATGCATAACAGCCGATCCACTATGTATTCATATATATTCGATTCATGTGCAATCCGATTACATGATCATTATCAACTATTATCACAAGCAACATGTCAACAAGAATCCTTGTATATCAAACAAGCATAATCGAAAACATCAACACACAACCAATTACCAACATAACAGTACTAACCGGATTAGTGAAGAAGAGAGGGTGATTCGAATAGTGGCTGTTCTTGCTGTCGGGCTTCAATCAACCAAGAGAGAAAAAGACGAGAGAGGAGGGCTAGGGTTATGTGTGTGTGTTGTGAGGATTGCAACAATGAGGAAAATACCAAGTCCCCAAAGATGTTTGAACGTATACAAGGGATGGGCCGGCCCTTTAGCTCGGCTGCCCCTTGAGTCCGTTTAAGGTGACATGGCCCAATGGCCTTGTGCGGTTGAGTGGACGTGTGACGTTGTGCGATCGGGTTAATTCATACATACATACGTTACATCATGCACTCAATAACAAAATATTCATTAAAACACACAAGTCACATAACATTCAATAAATATACGCTTAATCAAGTTCACAAAGTCGTGTCATAAACGTTACACAAAATAGGTTCAGAATTTCGAGTTGTCACATTATCCCCAACTAATTGGAAATTTCGTCCCGAAATTTGGTATGCACTCACTGAGGAAGCTAGGTAAACTGTATTGTTCACTGATTTTCCTGGGGTGTCACATCCTCCCCCCGTTGATCTGGAATTTCGTCCCGAAATTCCGAAGTAGTAGCTTCAGCCTCAGTAGTGGTTGCCTGGTTCCCGAATAAATGGGGGTACTTTTCTGTCATCCTGTCTTCGCGTTCCCAGGTGTACTCTGGGCCACGTTTGGAGTTCCAACAAACTCGAACAAGAGGGATTCTCTTGTTTTTGAGGACCTTCACATCCCGGTCCGTGATTTCAACTGGTTCCTCGACGAACTGCAACCGCTCGTCGATAGTGAGTTCCTTAAAAGGAATGATGAAGGTTTCATCTGATAGACACTTCTTTAGGTTCGATACATGAAAGACATTGTGAACTGCCCCGAGTTCAGCTGGTAGGTTCAACTTGTAGGCTACTTTGCCAACCGTTTCTATGATTTCGAATGGTCCGACGTACCGCGGATTCAGTTTGCCCCGTTTGCCAAAACGAACCACACCCTTCCAGGGTGAGACTTTCAATAAAACCCGGTCCCCGACCTGAAATTCCAAAGGCTTTCTACGCTTGTCCGCGTAGGCTTTCTGACGGTCGCGTGCTGCCGCCATGCGTTGTCGTATCTGTGCTATCTTTTCCGTGGCGTCCACTACTATTTCTGGACCCGTGATCTGACTATCTCCCACCTCTGCCCAACAGAGAGGTGACCGGCATTTACGCCCATACAATGCCTCGAATGGAGCGGCTTGAATGCTGGTGTGATAACTATTATTGTAAGAAAACTCCACCAAAGGGAGGTGCTTTTCCCAGCCGTTGCCGAAATCGATAACGCATGCCCGAAGCATGTCTTCTAGTGTTTGGATCGTACGCTCAGACTGCCCATCCGTCTGAGGGTGGTATGCTGTGCTCATGTCTAACCTTGAGCCGAAAGATTTGTGCATCGCTTGCCAAAGCTCTGACGTGAATCGTGCATCGCGATCCGAAATGATAGACGTGGGCACCCCGTGCCTCGAGACAACTTCTTTAAGATAGACGTCTGCGAGAGTGGAGAACTTGTCCGTTTCCTTAATCGGCAGGAAGTGTGCAGACTTGGTGAGTCGATCAACTATGACCCATATCGTATCGTTCCCACGCTGGGATCTAGGTAAACCCGTAACAAAATCCATGGAAATTTCCTCCCATTTCCATTGCGGTATTTTAGGCTGCTGCAGTAGGCCAGCTGGTTTCTGATATTCGACCTTGACTCTCGCACAGGTCAAGCATTTTCCAACGTACGTAGCAATGTGGGCCTTCATACTAGGCCACCAATAAGTAGTACTGATATCGTGGTACATTTTATCCGACCCTGGATGTACCGAATAGCGAGACTTGTGAGCTTCATCCATCACAAGTTCGCGTAGACCGCCATAAAGAGGGACCCAAATCCGGCCCGTTACATAATAAGCGCCATCTTCCTTCTGTTCCATTTGCTGTCGTGAGCCGCGTAAGGCTTCAGCCTTGACGTTTTCAGGCTTCAATGCTTCTACTTGAGCATTTCGTATCTGTGCTGGAAGGCTAGACTGAATCGTAAGCTGTAGCGCTCGCACGCGCCGTGGTAGAGTGTCTTTCCGACTGAGGGCATCAGCCACAACATTGGCTTTGCCTGGATGATACTTGATAGCACATTCGTAGTCGTTAAGTAACTCGACCCATCGTCGTTGACGCATGTTCAAATCCTTCTGCTTAAGAATATGCTCGAGACTCCTGTGATCGGTGTAAATCGTGCACCTGGTACCGTACAGGTAGTGTCGCCATATCTTAAGCGCGAAAACAACAGCTCCCAGCTCTAAGTCGTGCGTCGTGTAGTTCCTTTCATGAATCTTGAGTTGACGAGAGGCGTAAGCGATAACCTTGTCGCGCTGCATTAACACACATCCAAGTCCCCGAATGGATGCATCGCAATATACCACGAAGTCATCTGTGCCCTCTGGCAAAGAGAGGATAGGTGCGCTGCAAAGTCTATCCTTTAGGTGCTGAAAAGCAGTCTCCTGGGGCTCTCCCCAGCGATAGGTAACACCCTTCTGTGTCAGTAGCGTAAGCGGCTGAGCAATCTTCGAAAAGTCTCTAATAAACCGTCGGTAGTAACCTGCCAGACCCAAGAATTGACGTATTTCTGTCGGCGTACGCGGTGCAGGCCAGTTCCTGATCGAATCTACCTTGGATGGATCGACATGGATCCCATCCTTGTTCACTACGTGGCCTAAGAAGTGGACTTCACGAAGCCAGAAGTCGCATTTAGAAAGCTTGGCGTACAGCTGTTCCTTCCGAAGAAGTTCCAAAATGAGACGAAGATGCTGCTCGTGTTCCTCCTGACTCTTGGAGTAAATCAGGATGTCGTCGATGAATACTATGACGAACTTGTCGAGATAGGGTTTGCACACCCTGTTCATAAGGTCCTTAAATACGGCAGGTGCGTTCAATAATATCAAACCATCCATCATATCAAACATAAAGTATAGTAGTTAAAGTAATTCATAAAACCCAATACGATTGATGTTTAAACCAAACTTTGGTTGAGTAACAGAGACATAATAATGAAAACCCAAAATAAGTTATAAGTTCAAATATCGTTCATAGCGTCTCCTCGTCCTAACACGAAAGCTCGACCTCTTGCCTCGTTGCCATTGTTGTTGTTGTTCCCGTTGCCCTGGTTATTGTTGTGGTTCTGATTCTGGTTCAACTGAGGGCAATCGCGCTTGTAATGACCTTCCGCCCCACACTGGAAACATCCCCGATTTCCACGCTGTGGCTGCTGCTGCTGTGGGTTCTGTGGAGCTGGTTGTTGTGGTTGCTGATCCTGATTTACAGGCCGTGGGCTCCTACAGTCTTTGGCCTCGTGACCCATCTTGAGACATCTTTGACAACGACCCTTGTTGCACTGGCCGCTGTGATGTCTGTTGCAGTTGTGACACTTGGGGTGAACTCCCTGATATCTTTTCTGTCTAGAACCACCAGAGGATTGCTGGCTAGGACTCTGGTAGTGGTCAGTCTTCTGCTGCTGAGTTTGAGACTGAACAGATGCTGAACCTTTGCTGGAATCCCCATCCCACTTTCTTTTACTGTCACCAGATGTAGCGAGAGTAACTGAGGTGGTGACGTTAGCAGTAGCATTAACACGCTTGGGCAGTTTATTCTGATACACTGCCTGATCGGTGATGCGATGAGCGAGACGCTGAATTTCCTGGATGTTTTCGAGGTTAGCCGACGTCACGTGGCTCTGAATTTCTGGCGCCAAACCCTTGAGATACAACTCAATGCGCTTGTATGGAGGGTCCACCATAGTAGGACACAGAACGGCCAGCTCATTGGACCGTTTGGTATACGCTTCGATTTCCGATCCAACCATTTTCAAGTTATAAAGCTCGTCTTCCAGCTTGTGAATATCTTCCCGCGTGCAATACTCACGCTTGATGAGTTCCTTAAAATCGTTCCACGGGGTGGCGTTAGCAGCTGCCAACCCTAAGATCTGGACTTGGGCGTTCCACCAAGTCAGTGCTATCCCTTCCAAAGTACCAGTAGCAAACTTGACCTTGCGAGCCTCAGGGCACTCGCACATTTCAAATACTGATTCTAGCTTCTCGAACCAGTGGAGGAGTCCAACTGCTCCTTCCGTGCCGCTGAAGGTGTTTGGACGACAGTCCATGAAGTTCTTGAACGTGCAGACAGGCTGCTGCGCGTGTTGACCTGCTTGAGCTGCTGCAACTGCCGCAGCAACTTGAGCTTGAACAAGAGCCTCTAGCTGGGCTTGTGTCATGTTGATTCGTCCAGACATGATCTTCATAGTAACAAGTAGCATACATAAGGATGGTTCGCGAGTAGGGCGATGACAGAAAAGCGTAGGCATATAGGTGTTCTCATGAAATCAAAGCATGTGTATCTAAGCGTAATGCGAGCAAAGGATTTAATAATATCAAGACACAATTGGAGTACCACCGCTTGGAGGCGTGACTGACCAGGATCAAGCCACCAATTATATCAAACATAGCATTTAATAATATCAAGACACAATTGGTGTTCAAAACCAAACACTGTTTAAGTAGCGGAAGCATTAAATGAAAAACCCAAATCATAAGTATCAATGTGTGAATGTAAAAGTGTTTAATAGGCATTCACGAGTTATTGTCCACAACGACCCGCTTCTCCTCTGGTGCAAGCTCCAAGCATACCTAAGGTCCTGCAAGGCATGCAGCAAATAATCAACAAACTAGTTGAGCGAGTTCACAGAAAGTAAGTTCATAACGTAGTGCATAAGTATAACTAGTGGGGGCTTCCCATGTTTATCCTGGCTAATGAGGGCTTCTCATTAACGGTACTTACTAGACTAACATCCGACCATGTGTTCTTCTTTACCGAGAACAGGAAAACGTACAGGGTCACGTAGGCTTTACGTGACGTGCCCTTCCCCGAGGACAGTGGTACGCGTGGGGGCTACGCAGGCTTTACGCAGCGTGGCCTTCCGATCTGGAAGCCAGTAAATGGTATGGGGTTACGTAGGTTTTACGTAACGTGTCCTTCCCGACCCGGGAGACATATGGCACATATACTGGGTTACGTAGGCTTTACGTAACGTGTCCTGACTAACCTGAGGACGATGGTCTATAGTCTGGTATATGCGTAAGTACGAGTAACTCCTTTTACAATATCATATCCAACCCAATTCCCAACCCGGGAATCCCATGCCTTGGCTGTGTGAACTCACCTTGGTTTGCTCGGCAGATACACAAAGAGTATAGATAAGCTAGTAATTGGTCAATCACGTCCTAGCATGGTTGTAATACAAGTCAGGTTTGGTTCAATGATGCACGTATACAACATGGCAAACACGTATGCACGCAAACACATTAAGTACACTATTTGTGCTATTCGGATGGTTGGGACAAAGAGCTTGTGCGAGCCCAACCATCTTGTGCGATGTAAGTCTAGGCCCAAACCATACCCGGCCCAACTAAATAACAAATCAAATATATATATATATATATATACAATCCAACATAGTGATCTCGGCCCAAATAAATAAAGCATAATAGTGGGCTTGTGCGGTCCATCATATTACAAACAAATTTAACATATTACGGCCCAGTTCAGATTATGGCCCAAATATAACACACAACGATTTGTGCGATCCAGCTGATCTTGTACGATCCAGCTGGGTTGTGCGACCAG
Organism: Helianthus annuus; assembly: GCF_002127325.2. Lineage (NCBI taxonomy): Eukaryota > Viridiplantae > Streptophyta > Magnoliopsida > Asterales > Asteraceae > Helianthus > Helianthus annuus. Next base: position 78,013,141 of record NC_035448.2, read on the forward strand.
GAAATGGGCTTGTGCGTCTGTCCGGCCCAAGTAACGAAACAATTACTTGTGCGATGAATCTTGGGCTGTCCGGCCCAAAGTACAGCCTTGTGCGACCAGGCTGCCTTTGTGCGACTGGGCTGTACTTGTACGACTGGACCAGCTTGTGCGATAGGTCTTGTGTGATCAATTAATATGGACGGCCCAATTATAACGTTTAATGAACTTGTGCGGTCCAATAGTGTGGGCGGCCCACACAATAACTTGTGCGTCCTGACTTCTTGTACAATCAAGAAGTCTTGTGTGGTCAGCCCATGATGTGCGATCAGTTTAACAACTTCCCATGAATTATGCTATTAGTTACAATTCATTCAAAGTTCCCAAATTTAATCCTTGCCAATTAACACAATATCAACAATTTACTTAACAAGATATCGATCAAACAGGGATTTCAAGTACCAACTATAACAAATCAAACAATGCATAACAGCCGATCCACTATGTATTCATATATATTCGATTCATGTGCAATCCGATTACATGATCATTATCAACTATTATCACAAGCAACATGTCAACAAGAATCCTTGTATATCAAACAAGCATAATCGAAAACATCAACACACAACCAATTACCAACATAACAGTACTAACCGGATTAGTGAAGAAGAGAGGGTGATTCGAATAGTGGCTGTTCTTGCTGTCGGGCTTCAATCAACCAAGAGAGAAAAAGACGAGAGAGGAGGGCTAGGGTTATGTGTGTGTGTTGTGAGGATTGCAACAATGAGGAAAATACCAAGTCCCCAAAGATGTTTGAACGTATACAAGGGATGGGCCGGCCCTTTAGCTCGGCTGCCCCTTGAGTCCGTTTAAGGTGACATGGCCCAATGGCCTTGTGCGGTTGAGTGGACGTGTGACGTTGTGCGATCGGGTTAATTCATACATACATACGTTACATCATGCACTCAATAACAAAATATTCATTAAAACACACAAGTCACATAACATTCAATAAATATACGCTTAATCAAGTTCACAAAGTCGTGTCATAAACGTTACACAAAATAGGTTCAGAATTTCGAGTTGTCACAATCCAACAATTTAATTTTATAATCTTTGGAAAAATTAGTGTTTAAACCATAAATAATCATTCAGTTTGTCAAAAGATAAGTACTAATACATATAATAAATTATACTTTGAAATCATGAACATAACAAATAGGTACACATATTTCACCCTAAAACATTTGAAAACAGTAAAAGAGGGGACTATGTACTCACTTGAGAGTGCTTAGAAGTCTTGAACAACTACCAAGCAAGCTAGAGGGATCACGGAAATCAAACGGCACCTAATATAGATAACTAAGTAAATAAACTAGACCTAAATCGGAAGATCGGATAGGATGAGGTTTCGTAAACCAAATGAGTGTGGGAACTCATATGATATGGTTTAACAAAGCCTACATACTAAAACGAAACCTAACCTAAGTGCTTACGACCCATTACGACCCGTTTAGGTAGCTTATGCTACTTTAACGCGTCGTTCGCGTAAAACGCGTTTGGAATGCCTAACTAGTCCTATGACAAGTATTATATGCCTAAACATATTTAATTATGTTGCATAATCAGTTAAGTGACAAAAGTTTGGGTTACATATGCTTAAACATCAATTATGCATAAAATGGGCATTTTGGTCATTTTCCTAAGGCATATAAACTACCTATCATACAACTACTTAAACGAAGTAACCATAAGGTATAACCTCGAAAGGTTATTCCCTATTCAACTGTGGTCACAAAAACATGTTTGGTGGGATCCTAATGATCGACCAAACGGGTCTAGTTCGAAAGTCTAAGCGGTTGTTTAGACCGCTTGACTTACGACTCTACATAAGCACTAATCTAAAAGTAACGAGTTAAGCATGTTTAAAACATGTTTAACAAAATTTGAAAACAAGTTAGATATCAAAACAAACGGTTTTGATACCCAAGAATAGTTTGGTTACAAATACGTTTAAATACGTGTTTTGGCCGAAACTACGACTCGTCACTACACCCAATCAACGTGGTAATCAGTAGGTATAGTCACTTGGGACTATAACCATCGTGATTATGCTCACGTTGCGAAGTTCAACGAACTTCGTGTTGACCATAAACTGGTCAAAGCTGAAAGTCAAACACTTGTTTGACTTTCACGCTAAAAACGCGAAAAAGAACGAAAGAATACTTACAAGAGGTCCAAGAATGGAAGTTTGATCCAATTATTCTCAGGTATAGAGTGTTAGAACCCCAACTTAGAGAACAAATCAAATCAAGGTGTGAAGAAAGGAATGAGTGGAGGTGGGGATTTATAGAAAACCAAGAACCTTTAGGATCGTTTATCGAAAAACGAGCTTCAATCTTGGCCTTACACTTGGGCCCAAGGTATTAGAATACAATGGGATGCTAAAAACCATCAATTTTCAACCCAAAGTATTGAGAATTTTGCATTAAAACCCCTGAAATATGACCAGAATGCTGAAAATGAAGTTTTTGTCTGATGGGCTCTCGCCGGCCGTGTAAGAATTGATCAAGGCTTACGCCTCAGGCCTAGCAAACTTTGGCAGAAATGTCAAAACAGGTCCCCGCACTTGAAAAACATGCATTTTGATGCATTTTTGGCACGTTTAAGCCTAGTTAACCTCATTTCAAGGCTCAAAAATGAAGTTAAAGTATAGGGAACTTAAAATATGCTCAAAAATATCTCGGATGTCGGTTCGTTTGGCCGTACAGTTGCGTTGTTCGGTTAATTACGACGAAACACGAACGGATGCAAATAACGATCCAAATTACGCGACGAATGGAATTTTATCATGCCAAACACTAAAATAAAATATTTTAAAGCTTAAAAAAATTTTTGGATGTCCGGATATATTCAGAACGTAAGATATGCGCGAAAATGCAAACTTATACACTTTTTGACGCTTTTAGTCCCTATTGATCAAGAAAGTTTATTTTTGCACACCAAATACCTCAAAGCCTATTTCTAAGCTATGTAAAGGATATTTAGGGCATATTTAACTTATGATCAAGTTCCGGAATGTTCTTTACAGTACGAATCGGCATACTTTCGCAGTTTGTCAAAATTAGTCCCTGTAAGCGAATAAATTTGATTTCGACACACCAAACCATTCAAAACTTATTTCTAAGTTATGTAAAGGTTATTTAAGGTATGTTAAGCCTATGTCACTGTTCCGGAGTGTTTGTTGCATTAAACTGGTTATATTTACGCATCAGTTCGCGTATAACCTTCCAGAAAGCGATTTAGAGCTCGAAATCGATCAAGAATTGATATGTGCAAACGATACACATATTTATACAAATCCCAAGTATGAAATACAATATTTCATTGGTTTGGTATTTTTTTGATGGTTGAAGTGACACAGGTGTCACATCAACCTTTGACTAGAATCCCACAAGCTGAGTACTTAGCATAGTTGGCTTACCATGGTTCTTCTTGGTATTCGACCATTTCTAAAGATTCGATGGGGAACTTCTCGTTGATGAGTTCTTCTCGAGACGACTCCAAAGCGAGATCTTCTAAACTTGACAAATGGTTGGCGGCGGTGTTTTCGGCTCCTCGTTTATCTTTTATTTCTATGTCGAATTCTTGGAGGAGAAGAATCCACCGGATTAAACGTGGTTTGGCATCTTGTTTCTTGAAGAGGTATCGAATGGCGGCGTGATCCGTATAGACTATTGTTTTAGAAAGAACAAGATAGGAACGGAATTTATCTAAAGCAAATACTACGGCTAGTAACTCTTTTTCGGTTGTTGTGTAATTTTCTTGAGCATCATTTAGAGTTTTACTTGCATAGTATATTGGGTGAAAATGCTTTTCTTTTCGTTGTCCTAGAATGGCTCCAACGGCAAAGTCACTTGCATCGCACATGATTTCAAAGGGTAATTTCCAATTGGGTGCTATCATGATTAGTGCGTTGACTAGCATTTCTTTTAAGGATAGAAATGCTTTGTTGCATTCCTCGTCAAAGACAAATGGTGCGTCTTTTTCAAGTAATTTTGTTAGAGATCTAGAGATTTTTGAAAAGTCTTTGATAAATCGCCTATAAAATCCGGCATGTCCTAAGAAACTTCGAATGGCTCGAACGGAGGAAGGTGGAGGTAGTTGGGAAATAGTGTCTATTTTGGCCCGATCCACTTCCATTCCTTCGCTTGAGATTTTATGACCGAGTACTATTCCCTCCATTACCATGAAATGGCATTTTTCCCAATTAAGGGCGAGGTTAGTTTCCTCACATCGGGATAGCATTCGTTCAAGGTTATCGAGGCATTGGTCATATGTATCCCCAAAGATCGAAAAATCATCCATGAAAACTTCCATAATTTTTTCTATCATATCATGGAAGATGGCCACCATGCAACGTTGAAACGTAGCGGGGGCATTGCATAGACCAAAAGGCATGCGTCGATAAGCGAAAGTTCCATAGGGACATGTAAAAGTTGATTTTTCTTGGTCTTCCAGTGCAATTGGAATTTAAAAATAACCGGAGAAACCATCGAGAAAATAATAAAATTTATGACCGGATAGTCTTTCTAGCATTTGGTCGATGAAAGGTAAAGGAAAGTGATATTTCCTTGTTGCTTCATTTAACTTGCAATAGTCGATACAAACTCTCCATCCGATGACGGTTCTCGTTGGTATTAATTCATTTTTATCATTTGTTATTACTGTCATACCTCCTTTCTTTGGAACTACTTGAATGGGACTTACCCATGGGCTATCGGAGATAGGGTAAATGAGTCCGGCGTCAAATAACTTGATGACTTCGTTTTTGACCACTTCTTGAACATTTGGATTTACGTGACGTTGTAGTTGTATTACCGTTTCATAATCAACTTCCATTAAATCTTTTGGGTGCACATGGATGGGTTGATGCCTTTGATATCCATGAGCCTCCATGCAATTGCATTTTTATGTTTTTTCAAAAGTTTTATTAATTTTTCTTTTTCAAAAACTGTTAGTTTAGAAGAAATGATGACAGGGAACGTACCAAGTTCGTCTAAAAATGCGTATTCTAGACCTTTAGGTAGTTCCTTGAGTTCAAGTGGTGGTGGGTCTTCAAGAGACCGCTTATTTTCTTCTTTATTAACGTCGATGGCCGAGAAGGATTGCTCGAGGGCAATTTCCTCTTCGACGAACTCTTCTTCTTCTTCTTCTTCCGTATTGGGTGGTTCCGCTTCATCTTCGATTACGGGGTCGTTGTCGTGAGTTGGATATTTCATTGATTGGTCAAGATCGAAATACCTTTCATCGGCCCCTAATCAAAGTGGTAGGTTGGCTTGCTTCCGTTGGGTCAAGGCTTGATGGGATTCTAAAAATGGTTTTCCCAACACGAGGGGAGCATCATCTAAGATGACAAAGTCGGTTGGGACTATCTCTTTTTCTTGCTTGAATTAAGACATTTCCAACCATTCCCTTGGTAGTAATCGCTTTGTGATTTGAGAGAAAATAGGAGCTTTAAGAGGAGAAAAATCGCTTGTATCCAATTTTTTGAAATATAGTTAGGCATTATGTTAACACAAAGATCTTTATCGATTAGCACATTACTAACAAAGATGTTTTGGAAAAAATATGGTACCGGTTTTATGTTCATTTCATGATATTCATCTTTTATTAGTGAAGTTTGATCATTTGTTAACGTGACGCTTACCAATTCTTCGATTTTAGTAGAAGTGTTCAACTCTTTTAAAAACTTAGCATGTGAAGAAACCAAACTATGATTTTCAAAAGAAGGTTGTAAAACATGAATTTCTGAAAAAGTTTTATCAATTTTAGAATCGTTAGTTTTAGAATGACCTTCTTGTTGAGTTGGTTCATGCGTGAGTTTTTCATTTTTTTCTTCTATTTTTACCTCTTCGATTATTACCTCTTTAGTGCAAATAACTGTAAGATTAATTATTTATTTTATATTTAATCTGGTAGCCATTATAATCATTTACATTATATGGATCAAAATATATAACAATCCTATTAAATAATTAGTTGGTAATTGTTGATGGGCCCAATTACCCTTATTAACTAATTAGGGTTTCCTCCTGGGTGCTTATATAAGGAGAATTATATGGAGGTTAAGGGGTTAGACAGTTACACAATCAGACACCCTATTAGCCATAACATCATAATGTTCGACCTCCCTCTCCTACGGCCGATACCCTTTTCGGTTTTCTAAGCCACCATCATTAGATTGCACCCTAAGGAGGAACCAGACCAAAACTGACAACTATGTCAAACACTATTGCTGCATCTACATCTGGATTCTCTGCTGGCCTGTACTGATGCAATCAAAGGTATGTTTTCATGTTTTCCTTCATGTATAAACAGAACTGAACCAACATGTGGTATCAGAGCATATGTTGATTAGTCAGTTCTGTTTCGTATCCATAATTCTGGGATTGAAACTTGGAAAACGGATTTTTGTACCTTTAAAACTATCAAAGCCGTTTTCGGGTCATGAAGATGGACTCGAAATCATTGTTTTTTGGAAAAAGATTAATCATATGCTCATTCGAAATTAACTGGTTTATGTTTTAGCCGAAATCTGTTTAGAAAAACTATTAATATTCAGGTTTCGGGTTCCAGAATTTATGTTTTATGTTTTTAGGGTTCATCATGTTCTTAGGAAAATTCGAAAATTCTATTATGTTTTGGAATGTTTTAGGATTAATGAGTTTTTTTTCAATGTTTGATCCAATTTTATTTTTTAAGTTTATTCGAAAACTGTTATTAGATAAACAGTTATAATTTTCGAAATATGCTGAAAAAATTAGATTATGACAACTCGAATTTCCAAGATTTCTATTTCGCATTTATTGCACGTTCATTTATTGTTTAGTTGTGTTTGCACAATTAGTTGCTATGGAATTGTATACGTTTTAATACAATGAACGGTATTATGTGATTATACATGGTTATGTGTTAATTGTGAAAGACTTGCCAAATGCATAAACTTAGTGGTGAAACTGTGAAATTGTTGTGAGATGGTGTGCTTGTGTAAAATGTAATAATTAAGGGTGTGTAGAGTGATTAGTGAAACTTATATGATACTTAACCCTAATCTCCTTCCCTAATCATTCACTAATCATCACAAGAATCAAAACACGTACCCTCACATTCTCTAATCCTCTCTACAACCATCTTCCCATCATTCTTGGATTCACAAGTCTCTTGCAACAAGTTTAACCTTCCAATCCATCTAGAATCGAATCAAGGTAATGATTTAATCATTGTTTGTGATTAATTGTTGATTGATTGATCATGTAAACCCTAGTTCTTCACATGCTAAGTTCTGTAATTGTTAATGTGATTCTAGTTATTGTGATTATGATAGTGATTAATCGATTGCTTGATGATTTTGATGTATGATATGAAGAGATATTGATTGTGTGTGGATTACTGCTAAACAGATATGAATTAGGGTTTTGAGATCGCATGAACAATAGAACGTAACTATTATAGAGATCGTAACTGATACAATCGTGACTGCTTGTAGTCTGAGCTTTGTGAATGTGTTAGTCCGACTTTCACTGATTGTATTAGTGTCCGAGCTTTAACAGGTAGTATGGTCCGATGTTTATGAATATCAGGATCTTGTCCGAACTTTCATATAAACACAAGGGGTCCGAACTTTCATGTAAACAAAAGGTCCGAGTTTTATCTATAGAGATGTAGGTCCGAATTATATGATCATGCAGGTATGTCCGAGTTTTAATGTGCATGCCCTAGTCCGACCTTTGTAAAGCATGAGGTCCGAGTTTGTTATGATCATGTGGTCCGAGTTTTGTGGTCCTCCTCCACACTCTGACTTTTAACCCCCCATGACCTTGTCCGACCTTGTTAACCCCCCCTCTAGTCCGAGATTGTGAAGGACAACCTCCCTTGTCCGAGTTTGTTTGTATGAGAGCCCATGGTCCGAACTTGTGGCCCAATCCTCTTTGGTCCGAGTTTAAACCCCCAATCTCTCATGTCCGACTTTTGACACCCACATCCCCTTATTCGAATTTTAAAAGGGATTAACCTCAACACACTTGTTTGAGTTTTTAGAAGGGCAAGGCCCTGTCTATTTTGCGTATGATTAATATGAAGACATGTATTGTATGTTAATTCATGATTTGATCTGTTATGAGATGCATGTAACCCTGTTTAATGTGTTAACCTGGTAGAGTATGTTAACCGCCTGTGTATCCTGTCAAGTATGAAATTATATGGATTTGACTGACTACTTAAATGTCGCATGATGAATGATTGCCAAACACACTATGTGATGTTAGATTTGTGTGCAAGATTTGTTACGAACGAAAAACTGATTTATGACACGTGCATACTATAGGACTTGATTGATTAATTACAAGCACATAGTTAAGCATACCGAGCAAACCAAGGTGAGTTCACACAGCCAAGGCATGGGGTTCCCGGGTGGGAAGGGATTTGATGAACTATTGTACATACTCCGCTGATAGAACTACGACTAGACTAGTAACACTTAGTAAACTGATCTTCGCACACCTGCCAAGGGTTGGCCGCGATATTATGACTGACTTCGCACACCTGCCTTTGGAAGGCCGCGAACTGAAATTTACTAATCTTCGCACACCTGCCTAGTAGGCCGCGATACAGATAAACCTAGTCTAGAATACTCGGGATGAACATCCCCTAATATCTTCGCATACCTGCCTGGGAGGCCGCGATGGAAACTAATACGATACATGACATAACGAACGAACATACTACTACTCACACTATACTATTACTAAACTATTAACTGTGAACTCGCTCAACTAGTTGTTGACTCGTTGTTGCATGCCTTGCAGGACCTTAGGTACTTATGGAGCTTGCACTGGAGGCGCGGTCGTTGTGGACAAGGATCGTGATTACTACGTTGAACTGTTATGACATTTAAAACTATTAACTATGTTGGGTTACTTACTTGCTTCCGCTACTTAAACTATGTTTTGTTGGAACATCAATTGTATTGAATTGAGTTTATGAATTTCTTTAAATATTTATATTGTTCAATATGATTGGTGGCTTGATCCTGGTCATGTCACGCCTCCTAGCGGTGGTACTCCGCGTGTGGATTTTGGGGGTGTGACAGATTGGTATCAGAGCCATTGGTTATAGAGAACTTGGTTTTAATATGGGAAAACGTTTTTATTAAAACCAGACTATAACCAGAACAGTACTCTCAACGATCCACAACGACGCTTCGCTCCACGTGCAAGACTCAACATACTAGGTAATAAGGTTTATGTTTATTACCTGCTTGCTAGAACTGCATAGAACTTTGCTCGTAGTATGCTTAGATTACATTGCTCACTACTTGTTATTGCTTGAGAACACATGCGTGCTTACTCTCTTCTGTCATCACACTATTCGCGAACCACTCTAACTTATGACGCTTTTGCTATGAAGATCATGGCTGGACGAATTAACATGACACAAGCCCAGTTGACAGCTTTCGTTAATGAACAATTTGCTGCGGCACTAGCAGCTGCTCAAGCAGGTAGTATACCCTGCAGTGTAGACTCACACTAGGATCTTTAGATCCTACATTAACTCTTGTGTTTTAACCTTGTCCTATTCGTACACAATAGGTCAACACGCTCAGCAGCCCGTCTGCACTTTCAAGAACTTCATGGACTGTCGTCCAAGCTCATTCAGTGGCACCGAGGGGGCAGTGGGACTCCTCCATTGGTTTGAGAAGCTAGAATCTGTGTTCGAAATGTGTGAATGCCCTGAGGCTCGCAGGGTCAAGTACGCCACTGGCACTTTGGAAGGAATCGCGTTGACTTGGTGGAACGCGCAAGTATAGATCCTAGGGTTGGCAGCTGCTAACGCCACCCCTTAGAATGACTTCAAGGAATTGATTAAACGTGAGTACTGCACTCGGGAAGACATCCACAAGCTGGAGGATGAGTTTTATCATTTGAAAATGACTGGGTCGGAAATCGAGGCTTATACCAAGAGGTCGAACGAGTTGGCTGTGCTATGTCCAACTGTGGTGGACCCTCCATACAAGCGCATCGAGTTGTACCTCAAGGGTTTGGTGCCAGAAATCCAGAGCCACGTAACATCGGCCAATCTTGACAACATTCAGGCTATTCAGCGCCTTGCTCACCGCATCACAGATCAGGCAGTGGATCAGAACAGACTGCCAAAACGTATCAGCGCTACTGCTACCGCTACTGCTGTCACTACTTCTGCTACTCCCAGTGACAACAAGAGAAAATGGGAGGGGGATTCCAGCAAGGGATCAGTTTCTGTTCAGTCTCAGCAGCGCAAGACAAATGACTACCAGAATCCGAGTTAGCAATCATCTGGCAGTCAGGGGCAGGGTGGATATCGGGGAATTCACCCACTGTGTAATAAGTGCAACAGACACCACAGCGGAAGATGTCGCAGGGAACGTTGTCAAAGATGCCTCAAGATGGGTCATGAGGCTAAGGATTGTAGAAGCTCACGGCCAGCAAATCAGAACCAGCAACTCCCACCGCCAGCTCCACAGAACCAGCACCAGCAGCCACAGCGCGGAAACCGGGGATGTTTCCAGTGTGGGGTTGAAGGCCACTACAAACGTGATTGCCCTCAATTGAACCAGAACCAGAATCGCAACAACAACAATAACCAGGGCAACGGGAACAACAACAACGGGGGAAACAACAACAACAATGGCAACGAAGCTCGGGGTCGTGCTTTTGTGCTGGGTCGGGGCGATGCAATGAATGATCCCAATGTGGTTATGGGTAAGTTTCTTCTCGACGATATTTATGTTACTGTCTTATTTGATTCGGGTGCTGACACAAGTTATATGTCCTTGAAAATGAGTAAATTGTTAAAACGTACACCAACACCCCTAAACACCAAACATGTCGTAGAGTTAGCAAATGGTAAGAGTGTAGAAGCCACGCATGTAGTCAAGGGTTGTAACATCGTTCTAGCGGGTCAGGCCTTCTCGATTGATCTTATTCCAATAGTTCTGGGTAGTTTCGACATCGTCATCGGCATGGATTGGTTATCCCAGCATCACGCAGAGATTTTATGCAAGGAAAAGGTCATTCGTATTCCTCGTTCTAGTCAAGAACCTCTCGAAGTTCAAGGCGACAAGAGTGGTGCCGTGGTTGGCATCATTTCTTTCTTGAAGGCGCAGAAATGTTTACGAAAGGGTCATACGGCTATCTTGGCACTAGTTACTGATGCAGCTTCGAAAGAGAAAAGAGTAGAGGATATTCCAGTTGTACGTGACTTTCCTCAGGTGTTTCCTGAAGATTTACCCGGTTTACCGCCTCACCGCCAAGTCGAATTTCAAATCGAGCTCGCTCCGGGGGCAGCACCTATAGCTCGAGCACCTTATCGATTAGCTCCAACTGAACTGGAAGAACTGTCTAAACAGCTACAAGAGCTCTTGGAAAAGGGCTTTATTCGTCCAAGCTCTTCGCCTTGGGGAGCTCCAGTGTTATTTGTGAAGAAGAAAGACGGTACGTTCAGAATGTGCATCGACTACCGTGAACTCAACAAAGTGACGGTGAAGAACCGCTATCCTCTTCCTCGTATTGACGACTTATTCGACCAGTTGCAAGGGTCGAGTTACTACTCCAAGATTGATCTAAGGTCTGGTTATCATCAGTTGAGAATCCGGGATGTCAAGACAGCATTCAGAACTCGCTACGGCCATTACGAGTTTCTTGTCATGCCATTCGGGCTTACGAACGCGCCTGCAGTCTTCATGGATCTTATGAACAGGGTGTGCAAACCCTATCTTGACAAGTTCGTCATTGTCTTCATCGACGACATTCTGATCTACTCCAAGAGTCAGGAGGAACACGAGCAGCACTTACGTCTTATCTTGGAACTTCTTCGAAAGGAGCAATTGTACGCAAAGTTTTCTAAATGCGACTTCTGGCTTCGTGAAGTCCACTTCTTAGGCCATGTGGTGAACAGGGATGGGATTCATGTCGATCCATCCAAGGTAGATTCGATCAGGAACTGGCCTGCACCGCGTACACCAACAGAAATATGCCAATTCTTGGGTTTGGCGGGGTATTACAGACGATTCATCAAAGACTTTTCGAAGATAGCTCAGCCGCTCACAATGTTGACACAGAAAGGTGTTACCTATCGTTGGGGTAATACACAAGAAACGGCTTTTCAGTATCTGAAGGATAGACTATGCAGCGCACCTATTCTCTCATTGCCAGAGGGCACAGATGATTTCGTCGTCTATTGTGACGCATCGATACAGGGGCTTGGTTGTGTATTGATGCAGCGGGATAAAGTTATTGCCTACGCCTCTCGTCAACTCAAGGTTCATGAACGGAACTACACGACGCACGATTTAGAGCTGGGAGCTGTTGTTTTTGCACTTAAGATATGGCGACACTACCTGTACGGTACCAAGTGCACAATTTACACCGATCACAGGAGTCTCGAGCATATCTTCAATCAGAAGGAATTGAACATGCGTCAACGACGATGGGTCGAACTGCTTAACGATTACGAATGCGCTATTAAGTATCATCCAGGCAAAGCCAATGTTGTGGCTGACGCTCTCAGTCGAAAGGACACTCTACCTAGACGCGTACGAGCCTTGCAGCTCACTATTCAGTCCAGTCTTCCTGCACAGATACGAACTGCTCAGATCGAAGCATTGAAACCCGACAATGTCAAAGCTGAAGCCTTACGCGGCTCAAGGCAACGAATGGAACAAAAGGAAGACGACGCATACTATGTAACGGGGCGTATTTGGGTCCCACTTTATGGCGGCTTACGAGAGCTTGTAATGGACGAAGCTCACAAGTCTCGCTACTCGGTACATCCAGGGTCGGATAAAATGTACCACGACATCAGAACTACATACTGGTGGCCTAGCATGAAAGCCCACATCGCTACTTACGTCGGCAAGTGTTTGACTTGTGCAAAAGTCAAAGTAGAGTATCAGAAACCAGCGGGCCTACTGCAGCAGCCCAAGATACCGCAATGGAAATGGGAAGAAATTTCCATGGATTTTTGTAACAGGCCTACCCAGATCCCAGCGTGGGAATGATACCATATGGGTGATCGTGGATCGACTCACCAAGTCTGCACACTTCCTGGCTATAAAGGAAATGGATAAGTTCTCCACTCTCGCAGACATCTATCTTAAAGAAGTTGTCTCGAGGCACGGGGTGCCCACCTCCATCATTTCAGATCGGGATGCACGATTCACGTCAGAGTTATGGCAAGCGATGCACAAATCTTTTGGCTCACGGTTAGACATGAGCACAGCATATCATCCTCAGACGGATGGGCAGTCTGAGCGAACGATCCAGACTCTTGAAGACATGCTTCGGGCATGTGTTAATGATTTCGGCAATGGCTGGGAAAAACATCTCCCTTTGGTGGAGTTTTCGTATAATAATAGTTATCACACCAGCATACAAGCCGCTCCATTCGAGGCATTGTACGGACGTAAATGCCGGTCACCTCTCTGTTGGGCAGAGGTGGGGGATAGTCAGATCACGGGTCCGGAGATTGTAGTGGACGCCACAGAAAAGATTGCACAAATACGACAACGCATGGCGGCAGCACGCGACCGTCAGAAAGCATACGCGGATAAGCGTAGGAAGCCATTGGAATTTCAGGTCGGGGACCGGGCAAACTAAATCCGCGGTATGTCGGACCGTTCGAGATCATAGAAAGAATAGGCAAAGTGGCCTACAAGCTAAACCTACCAGCTGAACTCGGTGCAGTTCACAATGTATTTCACGTGTCGAATCTGAAGAAGTGCCTGTCAGATGAGACCCTCATAGTTCCTTTTAAGGAACTCACTATCGACGAGCGGTTGCAGTTCGTCGAGGAGCCAGTTGAAATTACGGACCGGGATGTTAAGGTCCTCAAAAGCAAGAGAATCCCTCTTGTCCGAGTTCATTGGAACTCCCGACGTGGCCCAGAGTACACCTGGGAACGCGAAGACCAAATGAAAGAAAAGTACCCCCAGTTATTCGGAACCAATGCAACCACTACTGAGGCTGAAGCTACTACTGCGGAATTTCGGGACGAAATTCCAAATCAACGGGGGGATGATGTGACACCCCAGGAAAACCAGTGAACAACAAAGCTTACCTAGCTTCCTCAGTGAGTGCATACCAAATTTCGGGACGAAATTTCTTTTAAGTTGGGGATAATGTGACAACTCGAATTTCCAAGATTTCTATTTCGCATTTATTGCACGTTCATTTATTGTTTAGTTGTGTTTGCACAATTAGTTGCTATGGAATTGTATACGTTTTAATACAATGAACGGTATTATGTGATTATACATGGTTATGTGTTAATTGTGAAAGACTTGCCAAATGCATAAACTTAGTGGTGAAACTGTGAAATTGTTGTGAGATGGTGTGCTTGTGTAAAATGTAATAATTAAGGGTGTGTAGAGTGATTAGTGAAACTTATATGATACTTAACCCTAATCTCCTTCCCTAATCATTCACTAATCATCACAAGAATCAAAACACGTACCCTCACATTCTCTAATCCTCTCTACAACCATCTTCCCATCATTCTTGGATTCACAAGTCTCTTGCAACAAGTTTAACCTTCCAATCCATCTAGAATCGAATCAAGGTAATGATTTAATCATTGTTTGTGATTAATTGTTGATTGATTGATCATGTAAACCCTAGTTCTTCACATGCTAAGTTCTGTAATTGTTAATGTGATTCTGGTTATTGTGATTATGATAGTGCTTAATCGATTGCTTGATGATTTTGATGTATGATATGAAGAGATATTGATTATGTGTCGATTACTGCTAAACAGATATGAATTAGGGTTTTGAGATCGCATGAACAATAGAACGTAACTATTATAGAGAACGTAACTGATACAATCGTGACTGCTTGTAGTCTGAGCTTTGTGAATGTGTTAGTCCGACTTTCACTGATTGTATTAGTGTCCGAGCTTTAACAGGTAGTATGGTCCGATGTTTATGAATATCAGGATCTTGTCCGAACTTTCATATAAACACAAGGGGTCCGAACTTTCATGTAAACAAAAGGTCCGAGTTTTATCTAAAGAGATGTAGGTCCGAATTATATGATCATGCAGGTATGTCCGAGTTTTAATGTGCATGCCCTAGTCCGACCTTTGTAAAGCATGAGGTCCGAGTTTGTTATGATCATGTGGTCCGAGTTTTGTGGTCCTCCTCCACACTCCGACTTTTAACCCCCCATGACCTTGTCCGACCTTGTTAACCCCCCTCTAGTCCGAGATTGTGAAGGACAACCTCCCTTGTCCGAGTTTGTTTGTATGAGAGCCCATGGTCCGAACTTGTGGCCCAATCCTCTTTGGTCCTAGTTTAAACCCCCAATCTCTCATGTCCGACTTTTGACACCCACATCCCCTTATCCGAATTTTAAAAGGGATTAACCTCAACACACTTGTCTGAGTTTTTAGAAGGGCAAGGCCCTGTCTATTTTGCGTATGATTAATATGAAGACATGTATTGTATGTTAATTCATGATTTGATCTGTTATGAGATGCATGTAACCCTGTTTAATGTGTTAACCTGGTAGAGTATGTTAACCGCCTGTGTATCCTGTCAAGTATGAAATTATATGGATTTGACTGACTACTTAAATGCCGCATGATGAATGATTGCCAAACACACTATGTGATGTTAGATTTGTGTGCAAGATTTGTTACGAACGAAAAACTGATTTATTACACGTGCATACTATAGGACTTGATTGATTAATTACAAGCGCATAGTTAAGCATACCGAGCAAACCAAGGTGAGTTCACACAGCCAAGGCATGGGGTCCCGGGTGGGAATGGGATTTGATGAACTATTGTACATACTCCGCTGATAGAACTACGACTAGACTAGTAACACTTATTAAACTGATCTTCGCACACCTGCCAAGGGTTGGCCGCGATATTATGACTGACTTCGCACACCTGCCTTTGGAAGGCCGCGAACTGAAATTTACTAATCTTCGCACACCTGCCTGGTAGGCCGCGATACAGATAAACCTAGTCTAGAATACTCGGGATGAACATCCCCTAATATCTTCGCATACCTGCCTGGGAGGCCGCGATGGAAACTAATACGATACATGACATAACGAACGAACATACTACTACTCAAACTATACTATTACTGAACTGTTAACTGTGAACTCGCTCAACTAGTTGTTGACTCGTTGCTGCATGCCTTGCAGGACCTTAGGTACTTATGGAGCTTGCACTGGAGGCGCGGTCGTTGTGGACAAGGATCGTGATTACTACGTTGAACTGTTATGACATTTAAAACTATTAACTATGTTGGGTTACTTACTTGCTTCCGCTACTTAAACTATGTTTTGTTGGAACATCAATTGTATTGAATTGAGTTTATGAATTTCTTTAATTATTTATATTGTTCAATATGATTGGTGGCTTGATCCTGGTCATGTCACGCCTCCTAGCGGTGGTACTCCGCGTGTGGATTTTGGGGGTGTGACATAGATCATCTTAAAACAGGAAATAATATCTCATAATCCCTTAGAATTTGAATTTTCAGTTATGCTTTCACATTCACAGCTGTTAACGGGAAGCTTCGAGATCATCAGATTACGACTCGAGACCATCACTCTCGACTCGAGACCATGGTTCCGACTCGTGACAACAAGGTTGCGACTCGAGACCTCATAACTGACTCGAGATCTCATAAGTCAGTCGAAACCTGACTCGAAACCTCATTATTTTAGGCAGTTTAATGTGAACTAAGATTTAGCTCGGGGCTCCGCCCCGAACCCCGTGCGGGGTCACGCTGTCCCCCTGCACCCCCCAGCGAACTCACCGCGGAGTTCGATCCACGCTAACGGGTGGTTTGCTATTAAATGATTGGTTTTTGTAATTAATTAGTTAATTAATGAGGATCAAATAATGTTTTACAAAACCAAAATGGCTTAACTTGAATGAGCTTCTGATGTATCACTTCTGGCCAAAGCTGACTTGATACATCTACTTATCGTTCAAGTATTACGAAAGCCATGTTAAGTGTGCATCATAAACATGAATGTCTTAATATCTGGCCAAAGCTGATTTAATTCCTTCATAGATGGCATACTTAACAAGTACATAACTAAAGTGATTGTCTCAATTTCTGGCCAAAGCTGATTTGTTACAACCACTTTGCACACATGCTTAAATGATTACACTTCTGGCCAAAGCTGTTTTGTCTCCGTTTAAGTAGAACTTTAAGTAGTCTATTATTTTGATGTTAGTAATAGACATATCACCACCTCTTCACATAATGATCCTTATATTAATGATCCTCAATTAATTTTTGTGATCATTTTGTCTGCGTTATTCTTAGTACCCATAATTTTTTGCTCACTATATTTTTCTTCTCTAAGTCTATATCTCATCCACTCTAATTCCTAAGCCTAAAATGTTTTGCTTTATTTAAAGTTTCTATAAGAATTAGCTCTTAAATTAAATCCTTGATTATCTCTTAAGACACGATAACCCTATTGCTCTCTTCTGATAAGGCACTACAGAAGAAAAGTAGAGCATGATGATTAGAATAAATCGAACATGATGTCTCTTATGATAATCAAGAACTCTCTAACATAATTGCTATCACTAAAGTTATTCCAGATTAAGTTTTTCCTAAGACTAATCTATAATTGTGGAATAATCACTAGAACTCCTAAGGTGCATGTCTTCATTTAAAATTATAAATTATAAGGTTAAGTGGTATATGTGAATATATTATAATGTACAATACCATGACCCATAAAGTTAAGGGCTTACGCATGGAAATAAGTACATTTTCCAGTACATTACATACTAAGTTTTCATTTGTACAATTTGATGCATTATAAATCAGCTATAACACTCAAAAGTACCAAAGTATAATGAGTGTGTTGATAAGCAACATATGTACAAAGAAATAAATGTTTGAAACTGGAAAATAAGATGTTATTCACCTTACAACCACTAAAACCTTAAGAGAGGATTGTTCTAAGGTCCATAGACAAATTACAAGTGCTAATCCCAACGTTAAGGTTCTTCAAGGGAAAAATCTCACTGCATAATTATGTCATTAGACTAGGCATAAGCAACGAGACTATCCATTATTCTAAAGAACAGTTGGATAAATTAATTAGATAGTAACTTCCTAATGATATTTAAGTCTGATAATTTTTAATATTCCAATTAACACATGATTAGTTGACTCTAGTTCCATACGTTTCCTTACCAGAACTCGACAAATAACTAACACGAGAGTTAGTGACAAAAATTAAATGTTAAGGCTATAAGAGCCATAATAAGCAGTCTTCAAACAACGCTTTTCGATACCTTATATATTCTAATTAATCAGAATATAGTATCATAATTAAGCAAAGATATGAAGATTGTGAGGTTTGCATAGTCAACATAAAGTCACACTTACCGTAAACTCTCATTTTATTTGTTCTATATATCTGGATAGAAACATTACTAAGATGAAAATAGATGATACCTTACTATTCACAACTTTTGTCATCATGCAAATGAGAATTTGACAAAAGGAAAATGAGACTTATAAATTTCATCCATTAGAACCAAAATTCATGAGAAATCATAACATGGTTAATGAGGATGATTTTTTCATCTAATCTCATTTTAAGTGATTTTAAATCATGACGTTAAAGCCCTAAAATATGACTTGGCTTAAGGAATAAGCATGGGTCTATCATAAGTCATTCATTGACATTCGTGGAACTTATTCCAAATGGAATATTCAGACATAATTCATTTATCATTTGAAAGACTGTCAACTTGTATCTAAATTTTGTCGCATATGGCCCACGGTCTTAGAAGAACTCTATTCATATATGTAGTTAATCAGATTTCTATTAAATATGTCCCTAAAGTTTCTTATGATATCTGGACATTAAAGAAATCAAATAAAGTCTAACGTATATGTGATAGGTTCCCACGTCACGTAGCTCATTGAAACTTCTCTTGTAGCATTCTAGAGATATTAAAGATCAGTGGGAGCATTAAATGTCTTAATAATAACTTGCAATAGTTACAAGAGGTGGGGGAGTGAAAATTTTAAATTTACACCTCTTGTACAAGACATCGCTCCATCACGACACTGTTCTATCAAACCTTATCTCCTTAAAATCTAATGCTACTCTTACAAAAGTTTCATTGTT
Organism: Helianthus annuus; assembly: GCF_002127325.2. Lineage (NCBI taxonomy): Eukaryota > Viridiplantae > Streptophyta > Magnoliopsida > Asterales > Asteraceae > Helianthus > Helianthus annuus. Next base: position 78,032,346 of record NC_035448.2, read on the forward strand.
GCTTAATTGTGGGCACATTTAGATTTCTTGCCTAAACTAACATAATCCTCAACAAGAGAAATCACAACGACTAACGTCATTAACTTGTTTCTCTATTAGAATTTGTTGGTCGTTACACATTGACCCTACGCATGTTGAGTTCCTAAAGATTTCTAAGCTCGGTGGGAGCAGTCAAAGTCCTTATCATGATTTGCCAGGAATACAAGAGGCGGGGGGAAGAGTGTCATTAAATTTCACTCCGAATTTAACTCCGATTACACCTCTTGTATACCATACTGCACCAACCCTTACAACTTAGAATGAAAATGATAGCAACCTAACCAAGAGCTAATCCATAAAACTGAAACTTCTAATGAACCCAATAATCAACTCAGGAGGTCATCTAGGTTTAAAAGCCTACTAACTTTGATGATTACATAACCTCCCTAATGAAGTTGAAATGGATTTTAGAAATGTTTAATGATCCTATCTCTTAAAATCAAGCCATTAGCGTAAATCAATCATCTGAATGGAATAAAACAGTTTTCTAGTAAAACTGATTTTATGTGTTCGTGTAACGTTTGGGATTTGATTGAATTACCTTAGAGTGTTCATAACTAAATCAAATCCTAATATAAGCGTTAAGACACTAAGAAGCATGATTGATTGTCAAAGGTTATACTTAGGAAGAGAAAAATTATCAAAGATTTCTTTGAGGATCATCACTGTTCTAGTAGCTTATAATGGTTTAAAGCTACATTAGATGAACATTAAAAACAATTTTCCCTAACAAATGGCTGACACATTTACATGTTCATTAGATAACAACCTAAAATTTCAAACTGAAGGTTAAAGAACGCTTTATTTGTAAGCCAATAATATCCATGTATGGGTTAATGCAAACATTATAATGTGATGAAAAGCTAACGTAATTATTTTCATCAAGAATCAAGTGGATTAGTGAACCTACCTCAAAATGAGTGGGAGCAACTAAGATAAACTTGTCTATATAGATGATATTCTCTTGACAAGTATATGTTACATAAGTCAAAGCATTGTTAACACAAACTTTGATATAATAGATCTCAGAGATGTCTCTTATGTAATAGATATCATAACGTACCGAGATAGACCCAATGGGACAATAGTTTCGTTCTATAAGTTTAACATTAAATGGGTCCTTACATATGTAACAAAATACTGCTCTCCTTTAGAGGATAATAGGATAAATGGGATTATTTATTTACGCTTCATTAATTGGAAGCCTTATGTAAGTTTAAGTCTATACTCGTTTAGATATTACTCACATTGCAACACACTAGATATGTCTAGATTAATGTGTAGCATCTAATGGAGTATTACAATATCTTTAAAAGAAACGAGAGAATACAATTTAAAGAAGAAGTGAGAATTAAAACCGGTTTATTACTCTAACTTTGTGATATTCAAAGATTATAAAATGTAATTTCGGGTATATCTTTATGTCAGCAGACAAAACCTGTTTCATGGAGGAGTCATAATGCACTGATATAAACAACCTAAGTTATAACGACATAATATAGTCACTAAATGTTGTTGGAAATTTATCAGTGGACTCATAAGTTTATTAACTCCATATAATTAATGTTTTGAAGAATTAGTGTGATAAAGTCAGCTACCATAACTCCTTGAACAGTAACAGTTCAAGAGGTGCTGCATTAAGTTTCGATACGCAATTAATTATTCCTTTATGAACGAATTGAGGAAACTAAGTTTTGTATCGAATACATTCATGTTATGCTTAAGGATCCTATAACTGAAGGGCTATTACCCATAAGTCTTATTAAGAGAGCTCATAGACGGGTATTAATTAATAGTCGTGCGCAATTGCATATCGTACTATGAATGACTAAGTATTAGTTAATTTTCCTCATCAGTTTGATTTTGTATGTCTCTAAGAATATGTCAAGCTAGCATAATGGCATATAGACAAATATAGTTACAAATCAAACAAAGGGCTTACGCGTATTTTGATCATAACGATTAGGTCTTAAACTAAGGCTATAGTATGATTAATGGGGGTCCTGAGTCGCATAATGATTCAACGGCTGTATTTTTCTACTATAGTACTTGTTTAAGGCTAAAATGAGTGTTAACTCCTGATCAGGCTTATCTAATACTCATAGTAAATGATTACTCGGCTAAGTGGGAGAATTTAAGATTAAATATATTTATTTTATATTTAATCTGGTAGCCATTATAATCATTTACATTATAGGGATCAAAATATATAACAATCCTATTAAATAATTAGTTGGTAATTGTTGATGGGCCCAATTACCCTTATTAACTAATTAGGGTTTCCTCCTGGGTGCTTATATAAGGAGAATTATATGGAGGTTAAGGGGTTAGACAGTTACACAATCAGACACCCTATTAGCCATAACATCATAATGTTCGACCTCCCTCTCCTACGGCCGATACCCTTTTCGGTTTTCTTAGCCACCATCATTAGATTGCACCCTAAGGAGGAACCAGACCAAAACTGACAACTATGTCAAACACTATTGCTGCATCTACATCTGGATTCTCTGCTGGCCTGTACTGATGCAATCAAATGTATGTTTTCGTGTTTTCCTTCATGTATAAACAAAACTGAACCAACAATAACCTCTTCTTTTTCTCTAGATTTCTTAAGTAAGATTTCTAGATTTTTCATACTTTCTATGAGTCTTGCGGCTTCGGGGATGATTGTTGGTGGAGTGTGATCAGAGTGTCACGCTCCAGTCAAAGATAATATTTATAAGCCCTATTTACCCTTAACAAATAGCTAGTGGTAGTAAGGGGTCGAACCACGAAGAGTATGTGGTTTGCGATTGAACTTGGATGAATTCTTAAAAGATGCCACAAATTATGAAGCTTGCTATCTTGTTTTTGTGTATTTTTGTTTGAATGAAAAGATGTGAACTAAAATTACTAAAGTAATCGGGTTGATAACTACTAATGATTAACAATTGCAAGAATATAATTAAAGGTTTAAACAAGATAGAGAAAACAAGGCTCACACCCGGTTCGGTAATTGCAATCCTAGGGTTCTTACACGTTTTAAATTTGATTCACTTGAATATATTAACGGATTTTTATCATCAAAGCTTACGTGCCAATTGCTATCAACGCATATCACGGACCACAATGCACTTCGTTACTTCGGACAAGTAAAACCTTTTGAATGACAAGGCATAATTGCACAAACTTGTTTCGCAAAGTCAAATTTCATAACTCACTCGACAATTCACAAATATAGTTCAAATGCAAGACAGATGTCAATCAATTCAAATACATTTCAAGTTTTCACAAAATCAAACTAAAACATTGTTCAAACCTTAGACTTACAATAACCTACACCGGGGGGAAACCTCCAAGAAATTAGCCGCTCATGGTAGACGAGACTTGATCAACGGATGCTTGAGACTTTGAACATTGTTATCTTGAAGCTTGGATATGGAGGAAATGATGATTAGGGTTTGGGTGAGATGGTGACGATGAATGAATCAAATGATTGATGGATTAATGAGGGTTAGGATCTGAATTGGATGGTGAAATCGAATGATAAAGGATGATGGAATGGATTAGAGGTGAAGTGGTGATGATATATGGCTCCAAGAACTCAATTCAAACTCAAAAAGATAGTGTAACTCCCATTTCTTGGTCAATAATGGTGTTATAACTCGTCCCCATTCAAAAGAAACATAATTTTCACGATGCAAGAAAGTAAGGGGCATCCCCGACGGCCATTTAGGGCGTCCCCGACGGCCCTTGGAAGTCTCAGTTTCGCCCGACGGCTTAATTAGCTGTTTACGGAGGTTTCTGGCCGACGGAACAATCCAGAGGACGTCGCCGACGGCCCTTTTGGGCATCGCCGACGCTGCCTAGTTTTGCCAGTTTCGTCCGAAACTGTTTTCTTCATAACTTCTTCGTTATAACTCCGTTTTACTCACCGTTTTCGCCCACGTACTCGTAATTCAGCCCTCTATCATGCCATCTTACAATATATTCATTTTAAATCCATTAACAATCCCTAAAACACATCCAATCTTCATGGTTAACACCAACTTGTTTTCTGTTTTCCATTTCTTGATCCCGGTTGACCCGATTCGCGTCCCGGTGCTCCGTTTAGCTCCTGATTAGCTCCTTAAACTCTTTTAGACCTGTAAAACACAAATCCCATTAAAAGTAGCCTATTCAAGATTAAAAGGTACGTAAAAACATCAACTTAAGCATAAACGATCACCGGTTTTCGACCATGTATCACATCCCCACACTTGTCTTTTGCTTGCCCTCAAGCAAATCTGTTTTTCACTTTCACGTGGGTCGAACAAAGTTCAAACTCTTTACAATGTTCAACATATTTAATGGTACAGTGAATAATCACATATGCAATGGTTATCCAAGATTAACCCGCCCGTGAAACCAACAATTCATGCACATCTCTCACAATGTTCTCTCCACTCGGTTTATAAATTGGCTAATTTTCATAATGTATTAGCACTTCAAAGAATAATCGCTCAAAACTGATTAGAACACGTACCCGCATAGGCTTGCATGTCACACCCCCAAAATACCACTTGCGGAAAACACCGCGGGGCGTGTGACGTACCAGGATCCAAGCCACCAATCACGTTGAACTCATAATTATAATTAAATAAAACTTTCATTCATAAACATAAAGTGTTACAAACATTACATATCATTCGTTGTATACAGCGGAAGCAAAACTCATTTGTTAAGTATTTCGTAAACCATGTGTACATAAACCATTAAGCTTGTATTGAGATCCCATGTATCTCGACCCATGACCACTCCAGAATCCCAGACAGCAAATCCCAACGATATAAACCTACAAACCTGCAAGCATGCAGACAAGTGTGTCAGACGACGCTGGTGAGTTCAAAGTTTTGTTAACGCGCTTAGATACCAGTTACCAGATTAAAACGATTCACAGATTCGATGATTTGATTTGATGTTGTTATTAACTCGATTACCGTATGCGGCGACTAGATGTGAATGCCCAACCCCAATGCCTCCATTTAGGCATTGGTCATGAGGTCAAGGTATCAAACAACCTTGAATAGATGTAAGGGGTCTTATATGTACACGATGAGAATGCCCAACCCCAATGCCTCTAACTAGGCATTGGTCATGAAGTCCAGGTAATTAGTTCACGCCCGTCCTTTCGGCCCGGTGTGAGGGTGCCAAACCTAATAGCGCTATCAACTAAATACCTCGTTGCTTCTTCAGCAACACGGTAGATGTACGGGGTCTTACATGATTTATACTGTGTTCAATAACCAACATCCCAATTAAACAGTTTACCCAGTATTCCCTTCAGAAACGTTTACCAGATGTCCCAAACCACCGGGACGGATGCTTAGAAAAGTGCAGTGAACTCACCTTTGCTTTGCTCGGTAGATACAGCATTCGTCCTAAGTTGGTCAACCACGTCCTATTATGGTTACCACTTGTTAGGACGATATACAAGTAATTAGTTACACATATCTTAACACGTATTTACCAAGTAGTTGTACAAGTAACAACCATTATATATTATACTAACATGCACACACATTCACTAATATTATCACAGTTAAATCATGGATCAGTGTACAGTATTCGTGTGTGGGCTAATAGGGACATGGGTTCTTGAAGTGTGCGGCCCACCGAAGTGTGTATGGTCTAGTTAACGTATAATCTAAAGGTTCAAGTGTGCGGTCACTATTCATTTGTGTGGTCTTGTTTAAGTGTAAAGCCCCATTAATGACACCAGGCCCAATTAAATGTGCTGCCCACACCAAGTGTGCAGTCCACACCAAGTGTGCGACCCGCATCATGTGTACGGCTTGGCCGACTGAGTTGTACTCGACGATTTGAGGCTTGTACAAGTAGAGTGTGCAGGCCCTAAGAGTGTGTGACCCGCATCACGTCCTTGTACGATGGGCACTAGGGGTTGTACACTTTGAGTGTGCGACCCCTGAGTGTACGATGTGTTGTACGTGCTTGTACATTATGCATTGCAAGTCGTACATTCCCGAAATAAGCAGTTTTCCACCATTCAACAAAGTTTACCGTTTTTGATATTATTCATTCCTAACATCATGGCAGCTAAGTTTATACATCAGTTGACAATAAAAACGTTCGACCAAAATCACCAGGTTTGAAAAGGAAGGACACACTAACTCAGCAAATGTCATTCATTCTGTCCGAATTCATATTCAAAACAGTTAACATTTTATCCACTTTGAATTATATACATGAAACTATATTATTTTCACCATCACTTAACAATTACTAAATCATAACAAAGCTTCTTATCATTTCAACGGATCCATGTTTAGGATTATTTAAGAAATTCGTGAAACTATCATTATTTAAACACAAACATCACACAAAGAGAATCCCACCCCATTTACAAAACGGTTGCAACTATAATAATTTCAAGCCACTCAATGATTTGTGTTGGTCCAATAACATCATGAACACAGTTAGAAACTAGAAGGAAAACAAATCAAATTACCAATGAAAAGCAGATATAGTACAGATTTAACATATCATCAGAACCATATCACGAATAAGATCAGACATATGTGATATGTCAGACTCAACATCTAGCAAATTAAAACTTCATTCCTACCGTAACAGTCAACTAATACTCATCTAACCAAAACTAACAAGAATGTAGGACAAATCAATGCTGAACATATACTAACCAGGGACTCGTGAAATGAAAGGGTGTAGGCTGCCTCCGATAATCACCGTCGCATCAGACACAAACCCCGCCCGAGCAAATTCTGAGATGACAGGGGTTGCCCGAACCGAACCACAGCTGGCTCGAAGTACCAGAACTTTAAACTTCTCTGTTTCTTAAAATCCTAATTCGTACATTATACCAAAACAACACCACCACTGATGTTTCCGGTACTACCATCACCGGGAATCCCTAACGGCCATCGTCAGTACCACCGAGCATCACCATTGTGTTCTCATCTTCCTCGACATCGGACCACGCCGTCGCCGGCTCCATCACCGTCGTCGTACGACGCGGCTACTGCCGTTGTGTTGCGCGTCGCCACCACCGAGTGGTGGTGAGCCGTTTGCTCCCCGAGAGTGTAGAATGAGAGAGAGTGAACGAGGGGTGTGTGAGGTGGGTGGAGCTTGCCAAAAAAACACAGCCGGAATTACTCCGGTGATCGGAGTTCTTGAGAGGGGAGCTGAGATGATGATGTGCTGCTGAATGTGATAGATTAGGGTTATTGTTTCTCCATGCACTAAACCTTACGTATATACTTGAAACAAGGGGGTTAGGCGACTTGAGCTAATGGGCCGCAGGGAGAAGGGGTATGGGTTGGGCTACATGGTGTCGCAAGGGGGAGGGGATGGCGGGTTGGGTTTATTTGTCTGGGCCGAGCATGATTCAACAAGAAGGAGGAAGGATCTCGACCATTTACGAGGGAGGTGTGCGGCCCGGTTATTTTAAAAGATAACATTGATGCATAAGTAAATTTCTTGTCGCGTGTTATTGTTATTTCATAAATAATAACAATAATAATAATAATAATAATAATAATATTAATATTAATAATAATAATCATACTAAAATAGATTACTCTTCTCGACGATCACGGTCGAGAGTACGGGATGTCACATTCTCCCCATGTTACAGGAATTTCGTCCCCGAAATTTAAGTCAAGATATAGATTTGTTAATAACCTTACTGTTATACGTAGATACACGTAGTTTCACACAAGTTCACGAAGCGAATCATGCAAAGCACATAGCACATGAAGTCACGTATCAAACAAGGTCACATAGCATGTAAAGTCATGTTGCATGTAAATTCCTGTAATTCTCATAACATGAAAATTTCACGTAGTTTATACTCATTTCACTCAGTAGGAAATTTCTCATACGTTATATCTATTTGCTCAAACGAAATGCCTAGGTGAATACATAGAGTTAACGAAGTTAATAGGGTTTGTGTTCACCGTGTGAAGGTCGGGTGTTACATTATCCCCTACTTGAAAGAATTTTCGTCCCGAAAATTGTTCTAAAACGATGGCTTGAAGTGAGTTCCGACGAACTCGATCTATAGGCAACTAGGAAGGGGGGGGGGGTTGGGTCACACCCGGTTCCTCAATGAAGTGATAAAGTTGAGTTTATTAGCTAACTACCGAAATTAGACCAATATGTTTTTATTTTTTTAATATATATCCCTCCAGGAATATTTGTTTGAAAAGTATTCATTCCCCATCCAGGAAGAGTAGTGGTTCCCAATACCCGGGAATATGTACTTTTCTAAGGACGCGCGTGTAGCCTCAAGCTAGGGGTACCGTATGTATTTCCAAAACCGAGGAAATAGTGTGTTGTCCTAAACTATGGACATATGCCTTTAGTAAGAGTTGTTAACTCACTTTAGGGTGCGCGTTATATCAAAAGTCTTATGTCGACGACACGAACTGGTATAGTAGGCAAACAATCACTAAAGCACTCTTAACACTGGTTGCACGTCCTGAGTAACTAGGACTAGTGTACGGTTGTTTCACATAAGGTTGAGTTCTATCAACTGTAAACGAAGTAGGTGTTGTTTCAAGCCGTGGACAAAATCGGTAGCACATGCCTGCAGCATGTATTCAGTAGTTTATTTGGTTCGACCATTCGTACGTGGGTGTTAAGTAGTGCTCATGCATGATAGTGAGCCGAAGGATTTGTGCAAGCCCTGCCACAAATCGGACGTGAAACGTAAGTCATAACTAGAGACAATGGGAGTCGGGCGCCCTGCGCCTAGCAGCTACTTCCTTCAAGTAGATGTTTGCATGATTTGAAAACTTGTCGGTTTTCTTGACCATGAGAAAACGTTCAGTTTTAGTCACGTGATTACATCACTACTCAACCGATGCCATTTACTGATTTAGCTCTTTTGAAACCAGGGTACACGGGAGGCCCTCGTGATCGGTCTAAGTAACGCATTCGGTACCGTCCAAGTAATGCCTCCAAGTAAATCCAAAACCACGGTTTCCACCGCCGGTTGTGTGTTGTGCAGTTCCTCTTTGTACGTAAGTCATCACTCTCTCGCGTTACGTCGGTGTGTAACCGGGACTCTGATTCAGACCATCATGGTATACCACTGAATCACCCGTACACTCGGGTAAAGGCGATGCTCAGTGCATTGCAAAGTTGGAATTCGAAAGCTGAAAAGACGTCTTCCTGTTTCGTCTTTCACGAACACAGCACCCTTCTGTGCTAAAGAGATCTAAGATGTGCGACATTCGAAAATCCTGTGAGTAAGCTGCAATAGTATCTAGCGAAACCAAGGAATTGCTGCATCCCCCGAAGGAATCTTTGGTGTCGATCAGTTTCTAACAAGATGCATCATAGCGAGATCCACGTGTATTCCCACTCCGTTGGTTACATGATCAAAGTGCATCCCTCGAATCTAGAGGTGAAATTTAACAAGACTTTGCGCAGAGTGGCTCCTCCTTCAGAAGTTCTAAAATAAGATAAAAATGCCACCCATGGCGTTCCATTCTCCTGGTCAGGATTCAGAATGTTCTCGATAAATGTGGTCGATTCATGTGATCCCTGAAGCTGCTGGTGTGTTGATCAACTCAATGATCATGGTGCACAAAGTTGAAATGGCTGCATTGCGTTCGACATGCTGTTCTAAGAGCATTCTCCTCTTGAACTTCCATCTGATAATAGTTCGTTCGTTAGTCAATCCTCGAATGGAAACTTGCCCCTTGCAGCTCGTCGACGGGTTGCCAATACATGGTCGGAACAAGCGGTTCCTAACTGCCACTTTGTTACATTCTCGATAATCAGTACGTATACGAAAAGGCTAATCTTCACTGGTATAACTGAGGCTCCCCAAAGCGAAAAACTGATCAGATGAAGCTTGTGTCCAATGATTCCTGAAGTTGATTAGGCAGTTCCTGCAACCTTACTTGTGTAAGACAATAAGAAATACTAGTAACAAGGGCTGCTTCTGACATGATACCGATATGATATTCCCCCCTGACGATGTGAAGGTAACCCTGATAGTTCTTCTGGTATCACTTAGGGAGGGATCATGAACAACTGGTGGATCCTCGATCCTCCTTTCCTTAGCCTTGTCATCAGTAGGATTTCCATGAGCATCATTTCCCGTGTTGTTGTTCTCATTGCGAGGATTTCCAGTACGGCCGTCGTTCCCTTGGTTGTTGTCATTTGATTTAACAACGGCCACTCCATGTCGTAGGCACCTTCATTTCCATATTGTTGGTTACCATTACAAATACCTTGATGTTGTCGTAACGGTTGCCTCTAATGCTGTTGTTTGAAACGGAGCTCTACGATCTTTCACCGACAGGGTCCACCTCTTCACATTCCATGGTACGTGCTAAGGCATTACTCATTGTGCGGGGAATTTCACATTCCATTCTACAGTCAGTTGTCATTGCTTATGTCCTGATTGGTTCGTAAAGGTTGTCGACTCCCATCAGTCGCTGACTAGGGTTGAAGATTCGATTGCAGTCACATTGCTGGTGTTCGTTACTGGTAAACAGGGTTGTCCAATTACTGAGGTCGGTAAAGTACTACGCTCACTCTTTTGTCCATTGATCTAGCAAGTCGATTGAGTAATACGTGGTATGCTGCGAGAGTGTTGCAGAAGTGATCACACTTCGGAGTCTAAGACGTCATTACATAAAGTTCCATCAAACGAAGGGAAGCGAGAAAGGTATAAACCAACTCAAGGACGTTCGTACTAGCACCTAACATTCTACACAGTTCGCTAAGCGTTCAGATGTGTGATCAGGTGATACTCGATAGCATCGAGTTTTGTAAGGATTCAAAAAGGAATGAAAAGTTCACGTTCGGGTAGGGGACAATCACTATAATGACCCCTATAGGTTTGTTATGTTTCACATTGATCAAATAACGGAACGGAACCCCTTTTTCACTTGTTAAGCCTCATTGGGACTCGCATGCACCCCACATTATTATTACGTGTGCACCCACAATAATATTGTGATTTGCATGTTCATCTCAGCTCCTCTTAACTCATGTCAAATGGTTCCCCAAACACTGGTAGCAACAAAGAGTATCACGAAGCGTAAGTCATGAAGATTTAGGGAACTACCACCCTATCAGTGACATAACACATGCAAATATACATGAATGCATACTGTTGTGCTAAACGTGCAATCACATGCAATATTTTATGTAGGTGTTCACTAGTTATGCAGTACAATGAGTATACAAGAGACGAACCTTGCAATCTGGAGCTGAGTGTCATGGTCGTATTCCCGTTTTTCAGAACTGTTCGGTTATAGTCTGGTTTTACAAAATCATTTTCCCCTTTTTAAAACCAAGTTCACTATAACCAATGGCTCTGATACCAATCTGTCACACCCCCAAAATACCACTTGCGGAAAACACCGCGGGGCGTGTGACGTACCAGGATCCAAGCCACCAATCACGTTGAACTCATAATTATAATTAAATAAAACTTTCATTCATAAACATAAAGTGTTACAAACATTACATATCATTCGTTGTATACAGCGGAAGCAAAACTCATTTGTTAAGTATTTCGTAAACCATGTGTACATAAACCATTAAGCTTGTATTGAGATCCCATGTATCTCGACCCATGACCACTCCAGCATCCCAGACAGCAAATCCCAACGATATAAACCTACAAACCTGCAAGCATGCAGACAAGTGTGTCAGACGACGCTGGTGAGTTCAAAGTTTTGTTAACGCACTTAGATACCAGTTACCAGATTAAAACGATTCACAGATTCGATGATTTGATTTGATGTTGTTATTAACTCGATTACCGTATGCGGCGACTAGATGTGAATGCCCAACCCCAATGCCTCCATTTAGGCATTGGTCATGAGGTCAAGGTATCAAACAACCTTGAATAGATGTAAGGGGTCTTATATGTACACGATGAGAATGCCCAACCCCAATGCCTCTAACTAGGCATTGGTCATGAAGTCCAGGTATTTAGTTCACGCCCGTCCTTTCGGCCCGGTGTGAGGGTGCCAAACCTAATAGCGCTATCAACTAAATACCTCGTTGCTTCTTCAGCAACACGGTAGATGTACGGGGTCTTACATGATTTATACTGTGTTCAATAACCAACATCCCAATTAAACAGTTTACCCAGTATTCCCTTCAGAAACGTTTACCAGATGTCCCAAACCACCGGGACGCATGCTTAGAAAAGTGCAGTGAACTCACCTTTGCTTTGCTCGGTAGATACAGCATTCGTCCTAAGTTGGTCAACCACGTCCTATTATGGTTACCACTTGTTAGGACGGTATACAAGTAATTAGTTACACATATCTTAACACGTATTTACCAAGTAGTTGTACAAGTAACAACCATTATGTATTATACTAACATGCACACACATTCACTAATATTATCACAGTTAAATCATGGATCAGTGTACAGTATTCGTGTGTGGGCTAATAGGGACATGGGTTCTTGAAGTGTGCGGCCCACCGAAGTGTGTATGGTCTAGTTAACGTATAATCTAAAGGTTCAAGTGTGCGGTCACTATTCATTTGTGTGGTCTTGTTTAAGTGTAAAGCCCCATTAATGACACCAGGCCCAATTAAATGTGCTGCCCACACCAAGTGTGCAGTCCACACCAAGTGTGCGACCCGCATCATGTGTACGGCTTGGCCGACTGAGTTGTACTCGACGATTTGAGGCTTGTACAAGTAGAGTGTGCAGGCCCTAAGAGTGTGTGACCCGCATCACGTCCTTGTACGATGGGCACTAGGGGTTGTACACTTTGAGTGTGCGACCCCTGAGTGTACGATGTGTTGTACGTGCTTGTACATTATGCATTGCAAGTCGTACATTCCCGAAATAAGCAGTTTTCCACCATTCAACAAAGTTTACCGTTTTTGATATTATTCATTCCTAACATCATGGCAGCTAAGTTTATACATCAGTTGACAATAAAAACGTTCGACCAAAATCACCAGGTTTGAAAAGGAAGGACACACTAACTCAGCAAATGTCATTCATTCTGTCCGAATTCATATTCAAAACAGTTAACATTTTATCCACTTTGAATTATATACATGAAACTATATTATTTTCACCATCACTTAACAATTACTAAATCATAACAAAGCTTCTTATCATTTCAACGGATCCATGTTTAGGATTATTTAAGCAATTCGTGAAACTATCATTATTTAAACACAAACATCACACAAAGAGAATCCCACCCCATTTACAAAACGGTTGCAACTATAATAATTTCAAGCCACTCAATGATTTGTGTTGGTCCAATAACATCATGAACACAGTTAGAAACTAGAAGGAAAACAAATCAAATTACCAATGAAAAGCAGATATAGTACAGATTTAACATATCATCAGAACCATATCACGAATAAGATCAGACATATGTGATATGTCAGACTCAACATCTAGCAAATTAAAACTGCATTCCTACCGAAACAGTCAACTAATACTCATCTAACCAAAACTAACAAGAATGTAGGACAAATCAATGCTGAACATATACTAACCAGGGACTCGTGAAATGAAAGGGTGTAGGCTGCCTCCGATAATCACCGTCGCATCAGACACAAACCCCGCCCGAGCAAATTCTGAGATGACAGGGGTTGCCCGAACCGAACCACAACTGGCTCGAAGTACCAGAACTTTAAACTTCTCTGTTTCTTAAAATCCTAATTCGTACATTATACCAAAACAACACCACCACTGATGTTTCCGGTACTACCATCACCGGGAATCCCTAACGGCCATCGTCAGTACCACCGAGCATCACCATTGTGTTCTCATCTTCCTCGACATCGGACCACGCCGTTGCCGGCTCCATCACCGTCGTCGTACGACGCGGCTACTGCCGTTGTGTTGCGCGTCGCCACCACCGAGTGGTGGTGAGCCGTTTGCTCCCCGAGAGTGTAGAGTGAGAGAGAGTGAACGAGGGGTGTGTGAGGTGGGTGGAGCTTGCCAAAAAAACACAGCCGGAATTACTCCGGTGATCGGAGTTCTTGAGAGGGGAGCTGAGATGATGATGTGCGGCTGAATGTGATAGATTAGGGTTATTGTTTCTCCATGCACTAAACCTTACGTATATACTTGAAACAAGGGGGTTAGGCGACTTGAGCTAATGGGCCGCAGGGAGAAGGGGTATGGGTTGGGCTACATGGTGTCGCAAGGGGGAGGGGATGGCGGGTTGGGTTTATTTGTCTGGGCCGAGCATGATTCAACAAGAAGGAGGAAGGATCTCGACCATTTACGAGGGAGGTGTGCGGCCCGGTTATTTTAAAAGATAACATTGATGCATAAGTAAATTTCTTGTCGCGTGTTGTTGTTATTTCATAAATAATAATAATAATAATAATAATAATAATAATAATAATAATAATAATAATAATAATAATAATAAAATAATCATACTAAAATAGATTACTCTTCTCGACGATCACGGTCGAGAGTACGGGATGTCACATTCTCCCCATGTTACAGGAATTTCGTCCCCGAAATTTAAGTCAAGATATAGATTTGTTAATAACCTTACTGTTATACGTAAATACACGTAGTTTCACACAAGTTCACGAAGCGAATCATGCAAAGCACATAGCACATGAAGTCACGTATCAAACAAGGTCACATAGCATGTAAAGTCATGTTGCATGTAAATTCCTGTAATTCTCATAACATGAAAATTTCACGTAGTTTATACTCATTTCACTCAGTAGGAAATTTCTCATACGTTATATCTATTTGCTCAAACGAAATGCCTAGGTGAATACATAGAGTTAACGAAGTTAATAGGGTTTGTGTTCACCGTGTGAAGGTCGGGTGTTACATTGCAACTCAATCATTCTCCACCACCGAACACGAATACTAAACACAAGTCATAAGGTCTTTGTAAGGGTTGTAACGGGGCTAGGCTAAGGGTAGGAAATAGGATAACTTAAAGTGGCTAAGGTGATGAAAATTCGACTTTTATTAGAAACGACTACTCTAAACTAAACTATAAACATCAACTTCGAGGCAATGATTTTTGCCTTTTATTTCTCAAACTAAGAACATATATTTTTGTTCTTTTCTCAACAATTTTCTCATCTTTTTCATAACATTTTCTGATTTTTCTCTTTTTTTTTTTTGTGCAAACAATCAAATACAACTATACAAACTCGACTCCTACAATCGAATTTCCATCACACGGGTTTAAAAGAAAAAGACTTAAGTTTATGGGCTTTAGGGTGGTCAAACGAAAGGATTAGGCTCAAAATTGGCTACTAGGGGATAAATTTTTGGGTAAGAATATAAAAAATGGTGTAAAATGGAAATGGTTTACCTAATGCCTTAATCATTCTCGTGATTGTATTCGGTCTATGGTCTCAAACGTATCAAAAGTTGCAAGTTCTACAATACATGACTAATGGTCCCCTCAAACAAAGAAACATAAGTATGTAATCTATGATGTAAAAGTGGCTCAAAACCTTACATATCTAAAGGGTATGGTATGTGACATGCATAAAATACTAGTTTCTTAGGCGGATTATTCCCAAATAACCACCCGCTAAATACCCGTCATGCTATTAATTCGAACTTGACCATGACAAAAGACCAAATGGGTTGTGACATCCCTCTTTGACTTAGTTACTTGTGCTTTAAGATCACTTTCGAAACAAGACATTTTTGAAAAATTTTTGAAATTTTCCCCCATCCCCACACTTAAGGTAAACATTGTCCTCAATGTGTAGTGTTTAAATGAACAGGTCAAAATCGAAAACTTTTACTACTCCCCCATCCCCACACTTGAGGTAAATATGTCCTCAATGTGTAAGAACTAGAGTTTTAAAACGCACAAGGGATGTGACATGGCTAACTTCCCAAAAATTCCACCCCGAAAAATAATATACAATTACAATCCACTTATTACTAATCTAAGAATCAAGGTAAAAAGGAAACGCATGCACCTAATTTTTGTCCCTAGATGCTCCTGTCTTCTTCTTCTCTCCACAAAAAAACGGTTGTCCCGCGAACATGGTGTACCTACAAATCTAAACCCTTGTGTAGAAGCATGCTTCTCACAACCATTGAAATTTGTTAGGTTCTTAGTTCTACCATTTTTATGAAAGTGTTACCAAATCATGCGTTAATTTCCCTTGATTTTTGTGGAAAATAATTTACAACAATAACAATCCTAACTCACTTTCGTAGGAATCACGGTTGCATTTAATTTATGCAACAAGCCCTTTTAAACCCCCCAATAGCTTGGAAGGACGAGTAGGTCTCGTGATGGTTATGTAGGGAACACACCCACAACGTTCATTTAACTACTAAAACGAAATAACAAAATTATACAACAACAACAACAACAACAAAACTACGAAGAAAAACTAAAACGAATTGTGAAAGAAAATATACAACAACAATTGACTTACCACCTCATGGTGGTCGAATGGCGTGCTTGCCGCCCACGAACTCCTCAAAATCACCCACCGGTGATTCATACCATTTGTTGCCAAATGGTCCAAACTTCCTCACCTCCTCTTCCTTCTTCTTTTCTTGAGGTGACTTATTCGCCTTCTTCTTCTTGACCGTCTTCCTCTTTGTTTCTCCAAACCTACCAACCATAGTGCATACCTTTTTGTTTGGATTTATGTCCTTTTTAGACACTTATCCTCACCGAGCGGGTTAGTGAAATTTGGAAAAACATTTAAATTTAATTCCTGGTCCCCAAATTTCATGCTTAACGTTCCCGTTGCACAATTTATTATGGCATTAGCAGTTGCCAGGAACGGTCTACCCAATATAACTATCGGTTGGGTGTCCTTAACACACCCAACATAGTCTACTACCAAAAAGTCAACTGGGTAGTAGCAATCATCCACCTTAACAATCACATCTTCCACCATCCCCCTTGGATGCGTGGGAGTCTGATCGGCCAATACCACGGGAGTATCAAATTTTTTTAATGGACCATAATCGTATTGGTCATACAAACTCCCGGGTAAAATGCTCACACAAGCTCCAAGATCGAGGAGCGCCCTCTCAATTTTGAATGTTCCAATTTGAATTGGAATAAGAGGATCTCCTAGATCTTGAGCTTTTTGGGGAAGCGCACTTGATAAAACGACACTAACATGTGATACCAAATCAATCGGTTCGGGTAATTTATTGTGCCGTTTTTCAATGCTCAACTCTTTCAAGCATTCCACATGAGCCGGAACCTTTTTAATGTCATCAAGTAACGGCAAATTAATTTTAGCTTGTTTAAAATTTTCCCACCCCTCGTCCTTTGGTGGGCACCGTTCTTCACTTTTCGATGTATTAGGCGGGTTAAGTTGATTTAAACAATTTTCACAAAAAAGCAATTTTAGTTACATTTTCAATTGTACTTTGTGAAATCGTTTCTTATTTATTTTCATTTTCTGGCTCATTACTTATATCTTCCACTACACCATCAACGAATTGTGTCAACACTACAAACTTCATCATTTGAAAGAATACTTACCGCGCTAACGTGTGCATTCCTCACGTTGCTTGTGCTAGAACCTTGATGCTTCGGGTTCACTGTAGTGTCACTTGGAAGCTTTCCCATGCTTCCCTTCATTTGAGCCATTTTCTCCGCAAGTTGGCCCACTTGCTTCTCCAACGCCTTATGGGATTTATCTCATACCTCAAACTCTTTCTTCATCTCTTGATTTGAATGGTTGATAGCATTCATAATAGCATCAAGTTTAGAGTTTAATGAATCATCACCTTGAGAGTTTGAAGCACCACCCCTATTTCCACTTTGGTTGTAACCGCGTTGATAATTGCTTTCATGGTTTTGATACCCTTGGTTATCCCCTTGATTGTAATTCCTTTGGTAACCCCCTTGGTTACAACCTTGACGATTGTTATAAGAGGAACCATCTTGACCACCTTGATTTCCCGATTGAAAATTCGGGTCCATTTGATTCGAGGCATTACCATACCGGAAGTTAGGGTGATTTCTCAAACCCGGATGGTAAGTGTTGGAATTCATATCGTATTTCTTTCGATCCCCGTACACTTGATTTACCTCCTCGGTGTAATCACCCGGTCCCGTTGGACATTACTCGGTCCTATGGCCGATATCCCCACAATCTTCACACACCGCAAATTGTACCACATTCACCTCCTTCTTTTTCATACGAGCTATCTCCCGTTCTAAAGTAGAAATTCGATCCTTAGAATCAAGATCAGGAAGTGACCGGGAAACGGGATGTTTCTTAGCTCTATCGGCCGATTCCTTTTCCTTTGACCGCTTGCTCATCCGCTCGAGAAATTCCCAATCATCAGCTTCATGATTGCTCAATAAAGTTCCATTGCTCGTTGACTCGAGACGATTCCACGTCTCATTATCCAATCCTCATACAAAACACTTAACCAATTCCCACTTCTCTATTTGGTGATGTGGGCATTTTCGAATCAATTCCTTGTACCTTGTGAATGCTTCATGCAACGGTTCTCTTGATAATTGGCGGAAAGATCTAAATTCGTCTCTAGCATCATCGATCTTCGCCATCGAATAGTATTCATCAAGAAAAACTTGTTGCATCTCACCCCATGTCCGAATACTATTCGCTGGAAGTGTAAGAAACCATTGTTTCGCCTTATCTTTTAGCGAAAACTGGAATAACCGAAGCTTGACTTCTTCCAATGCAAAATTATGCCCCTCGATTGTGCTACATATAGACGAAAACTCCGCTAAATGGGTGTAAGGTTCGTCATTAGACCTCCCATTGAAATGGGGAAGTATGTTGATGTAGTGAGGCTTGCAATCAAACATTCTCCTTTCACACACTATTGGAGAGTCATTATCAGTAACCACCAGTCTAAAACGGTCATTTACTCCCCGTGGAGGTTGTTGACGATGATGAGGACCGTTAACTTCTTGATGCACCGGCCTTCGATTATCCTTTCTATCACCTCCCCTATCACCTCTTTGGTTTCCACCTTGGTTACCCCTTTGATTACCCCCTCCCACGAAATGAGGAATCCGGTTAGGGTTAGCATTGTTGTTGTTATTGTTGTTGTAATAGCCATCATTCCGGTTCCTTTGGTTGTTGTTTCGTGGTTGGCGGTTGTTTTCATAACCGTCATTTCTCACATTCCCATACCCGTAGTCATCGTTCCCCACAAAGTTGCCGTTTTGGTAGCCAAACTCATCATCTTCAAAACCTCTAGCATTGTAGACGTTACCCCTATTCACATACCCCCAATCTTCATCATCATTAGCCCGATCATCGTAATATCCCCCATCATCCGAATATTCCGTATCAACACTCACATGTTCCGGCGATTGGTAACCGGGAACACTAAACGGCTCATCATCGGGGATGGCGTTTCTCAAATCATCTATATTAAAGAACGGGTCTTCATTCGCGGGATTGCTACGGTCTCGATTGCCTCTACGGTCGGAATTGACATTCCGGTCATCGAGGTGAATGGGTAAGGAATTTTGTAGGTGAAGGTTTTGTTGTTGGGGTGTTCTTTGGGTGTTGTTGGGATTTTGGTTTCGGAAAGGTGGTGTGGGTGGTCTAGAATTGGTATTACCACCCGGTTGCTCTTGAGGTATAGGTTGTACATTTTGGGCGGGATTGAAATTGCTTCGGTATTGGAATTGGTTCGAATTTTGGTTTTGGTTAAGGTTTTGTTTTGAGCTTTGATTTGCCATTGAATCGGTTTCAATGGATGGTGTGAGTTGTGGTGTTTGGGTGACTTGGTTAGAAGCAAGTGTTGCTTCCAACCGGCTTGCAAAATTTCTTCTTGCAACTCTTTCAATTTCCGGTTCGTAGACTAACGGTGAAGTCCTCCCGGAGTTCCGCGTATGCATGCACTACCTATAGCCTGCACAAGTAACACACCCCGCGTAACAAGGAATAAGACAAAGTACAAGAAAAGAATTTATGCAAATTAAACAGTTAATCACACAAATTCAAACAATATCAAAACACAAAGCGCACGCACTCCCCGGCAACGGCGCCAAAATTTGACCGAAGTGTCGCGCTCCGGTCAAAGATAATATTTATAAGCCCTATTTACCCTTAACAAATAGCTAGTGGTAACAAGGGGTCGAACCACGAAGAGTATGTGGTTTGCGATTGAACTTGGATGAATTCTTAAAAGATGTCAAAATTATGAAGCTTGCTATCTTGTTTTTGTGTATTTTTGTTTGATTGAAAAGATGTGAATTAAAATTACTAAAGTAATCGGGTTGATAACTACTAATAATTAACAATTGCAAGAATATAATCAAAGGTTTAAACAAGATAGAGAAAACAAGGCTCACACCCGGTTCGGTAATTGCAATCCTAGGGTTCTTACACGTTTTAAATTTGATTCACTTGAATATATTAATGGATTTCTATCATCAAAGCTTAGGTGCCAATTGCTATCAACGCATATCACGGACCACAATGCATTTCGTTACTTCGGACAAGTAAAACCTTTTGAATGACAAGGCATAATTGCACAAACTTGTTTCGCAAAGTCAAAATTCATAACTCACTCGACAATTCACAAATCTAGTTCAAATGCAAGACAGTTGTCAATCAATTCAAATACATTTCAAGTTGTCACAAAATCAAACTAAAACATTGTTCAAACCCTAGACTTACAATAACCTACACCGGGGTGAAACCTCCAAGAAATTAGCCGCTCATGGTAGACGAGACTTGATCAACGGATGCTTGAGACTTTGAACATTGTTATCTTGAAGCTTGGATATGGAGGAAATGATGATTAGGGTTTGGGTGAGATGATGATGATGAATGAATCGAATGATTGATGGATTAATGAGGGTTAGGATCTGAATTGGATGGTGAAATCGAATGATAAAGGATGATGGAATGGATTAGAGGTGAAGTGGTGATGATATATGGCTCCAAGAACTCAATTCAAACTCAAAAGATAGTGTAACTCCCATTTCTTGGTCAATAATGGTGTTATAACTCGTCCCCATTCAAAAGAAACATAATTTTCGCGATGCAAGAAAGTAAGGGGCGTCCCCGACGGCCATTTAGGGCGTCCCTGACGGCTCTTGGAAGTCTCAGTTTCGCCCGACGGCTTAATTAGCTGTTTACGGAGGTTTCTGGCCGACGGAACAATCCAGAGGGCGTCGCCGACGTTGCCTAGTTTTGCCAGTTTTGTCCGAAACTGTTTTCTTTATAACTTCTTCGTTATAACTCCGTTTTACTCACCGGTTTCGCCCACGTACTCGTAATTCAGCCCTCTATCATGCCATCTTACAATATATTCATTTTAAATCAATTAAAATTCCCTAAAACACATCCAATCTTCATGGTTAACACCAACTTGTTTTCTGTTTTCCATTTCTTGATCCCGGTTGACCCGATTCGCGTCCCGGTGCTCCGTTTAGCTCCTGATTAGCTCCTTAAACTCTTTTAGACCGGTAAACACACAAATCCCATTAAAAGTAGGCTATTCAAGATTAAAAGGTACGTAAAAACATCAACTTAAGCATAAACGATCACCGATTTTTGACCATGTATCAGAGTGTCGTAATCTTCAAACGGATTGGTATCCCAAAAGCTTGACTTTGGGAGTTCAAACCTTGGTTCTTCATAAGTGGTGTATGATGAACTTGGAGTAGTGTATGAGGTTGATGGTCTAAAAAGGTCGCAATATTGTACCGAATGGGATTTTCTGCAAATGGTACCAAAAGGTTCCTCATAATCATCATCTATATAGTAGGTGTAGTCTTCTGAGTAGTATTGGAAGATACACAGAAGAACAACGAGCCTCGGGATCAAAAACAGAAATTAAAAATTTAACAGAAAGTTGAGCACGGCCCCATGCTGAATCGGCATGGCCCCGTGTTCAGTTCTGTATCTGGGCGTTTTAAAATGTTTTTAGAAAAATCTGCAGCACGGTGGCGTGTCCCAGCAGCACGGCCCCGTGTTAACCTACTATAAAAAAAATTTAAAGTGAGCGCGCAGTTTTGAAAAAAATGTTAGAATTTGATTAGGCCGTTAATTTTAAGCTTCCTTAAAATCCTTGTATCCTCGGCAACAGTGCCAAAAACTTGACGTGCGTGCGGGTGTATATATTTTTAGTTATATTTTAGCGCTTTTTACTCGCCGATTTCATGTTTTAAATTTATAAAACACGATATTCTACTATCATTCTACACACACGCTAGGGCAAGTATACCCATCGCGGACGTAGTATAGTGATGGCAAGATACCGAGGTCGTCCAAGGAACAAGAGCTTTTAGTACCGGCTTATCGTTAACCTCTAATCGAACCAACTTTTGAGAAAAGATTTTTAAACTAATAAAAAGATAAAAACAGAAAATAAAAATAAAATAAAAATGATAGACAAGAAAGAATCACTTGGATCCAGCTTATCTTTCATGTACCCTTTTGATAATTTCCGCACTTTGGGCATTTTAAGAGATTATCATAGTTATAGTAGTAGGCCTCTCTTTTAGAGGCGACGTTACCCTCAACCTAGTGGTTTGAGTCAGCAAGGATACAATCCCACTAGGTCGGAATATTGAAAGATAATTAATTAAGTTATTAATGCAAAATGTGGTGGACCCCTTGTAAAAGGCAGCGATCACCCTCAACCCGTTGGTCTGAGCCAGCAGGGATACAATCCTCACGGGGTTGGTTTAAAGTTTTAATAGTAGTTTAAGAATAAGGGATTCAAGCTTTTTGCACCTCTCCCGTGGTGGGTAATGCCCGCCCCGACTAGTGTGGTGTTACTAGGCTTGAACCAGGTTCTCGTAGGATCTATACGCTGAACGAGACATAGAATTACCCAAATCACCCTTTTAATCTCCCTTTCGGGTTAATTAACATGCTTTATATAGACCGTAAAGACATGAACATGTTGAGTAAACGAACATATGAAGAGTATTTGAATAAATTCGAAACCACCCTTCTAATCTCCCTTTCGGGTTAATTAACATGCTTTATATAGACCGTAAAGACATGAACATGTTGAGTAAACGAACATATGAAGGGTATTTGAATAAATTCGCCTTCAATATAAAAAAACTAATTATTAAAGTCATTAATACATACCCAATTAAAAAGTAGCCAAAGATTGGAAATCATAAAAGAGAATACATAAAAAAAGCCTTCACCAAGTGATGTAAGAATTTAGCCAAGCATGGCCTTTGTTTGACAAAGATTCTTACGATCAATCTTGGATCCCGAGACTATACACACACTCAAAAGATGGAAAGTGGATGATGGTGGTGGATGATGGTGTTGTAGTGGTGGTGGAGTGGTGGCAAGTGAGAGAGAAGTGGTTTGCCAAGGGATGAGTTAAAGTGGAACCAAGCATCCCTATTTATAGCTGAAAACAGAACATCCAGCACGGCCCGTGCCCGCCTGGCACGGCCCCGTGGTCATCAGTTTCTCTCTTCTAGATTAACTGCAGTGTTGACTTGTACTAACACGGCCTCTGTGTCAACGGCACGGCCCGTGGCCAATGTACTTGTTGTACTTCTTCAGATTCTGGAAATCTAAGAGTTGACCACGCCCCGTGTTACTTTAGCACAGCCTCGTGTTGAGCTTAAATTTTGTGTTTTGTTATTGTCTTTTTCTGTTGCAGTAAATTCCCACCAGGCACGACCCGTGCTAGGTGAGCACGGCCCCGTGCTAGAGCTTCTATCTTTGTTATTTCTTGGGTTTGGATGTGGATGGGGGCTCGGCAAGTTGGTCAATCCTTCTTTATAGCATTTTATGTTGGTTTTTGCTGTCTTTTTGCTTCTTTTGTTATTTTAAGCTCATTTAACCCTGTTTATTCAAAAGGAACAAAAACACAAGCTTTTTCCAACATTAATACTAGAAAGTGGTTGATTTTATGGCTCATTTGATGTAATTTATATGTTGTATTTTGAACACATCAGTCATTGATTTTAAACCTTTAAGCATTGAACTTGCCTATGTTTATGAAATCTCGATTTGGTAATTAATTGGATTACTATTCATTTGCATCAATCCTTCGGTTTCGATCGTGGATCACTGCAAGCAAATATATTATCCGTTAATTATTTATCAAAACAAGTTTATCAAATCATGTCTATGTGATTTCCAACCGGTAGTAATTACTTGACCCGATTTTCTGCATAACCTGAAAACCCGGAGATTGGTCATTTTCTCATCATTGTATACAACTACAATTTCACATTCGTTTTCATAATTACTCGCACAAACTGCAAAAAGCAATTAGTTTTAATTTAGATAATTGTCACAAACAACGGGCTTTCATACTTTCCACTGATTCCCCGTGGATTCGACACCCTACTTGTCCTTTACTAATAAAAGGTGAATAGGACACTTTTAACTTTATTTTTGACTGACCTTACGACATCGACCAGTTCCCAACGCCGTTGGAATGAAGTCAATCAGAGTTCCTTTGACCCGGTTTACTTCCTAGATTAAGATTGTTTTGTATTTGATCATACCCCTTCTTTTAGGATCCCACTTGTTAGTAGGGGTGAGCAAAAGTTAAAACCCGACCCGAGAACCGAAAACCTATTGAATCACTAATCGATTCACTACCCTAATACATTAATCGGTTTCGGATATTTTTATTTTAGGGTAGCTCGGTCCAAGAATAAAAAAAACCGACCCGACATTAAACAATTTTCCTCAAAATCCCTGATTCATGTTCTGATGCCAAACGATGAAGAACAAACAGTTAAACACAACATTCAATCCTTGTAATTGGCTTGATACATTTCAATCCTTGTGTGAGGTCTGACTCACTTTTTTTTTAAATATTTACCCTTTAAAAATAATATTCTATCAACACTTGAATAAACCTATATAAAGATAATCTCTACAGTTTAAATAGATCTTGAAGTGTTCCATGCTTCTGTAAGTAATAAACGATACCATAAATTAGGATAAAGAAAGTGTTTTGTACAACATGCTTAAAGTTTAATTAAGCACTTATGTTGTAATATAGTCTATAACATACCAGCAGCTGCGTTAAACGAGTCGACTGTTATACTAACAACAACGTCAAATGGGTCATCTATTTAAAAAAACAATGCCTGCAGATTGGTTGCAAAGTGCAAACAGGATAGTACTAATAATTAACGTTAATTGTCGACAGAAACAAGTTGAAACAGTTAAACGGGTCAACTGTTAAGTGTTAATCCCTACTTTGCTGCGGGGATTAACAATTGATATAAGTGATTGTGTCTTCGCTAATTGCGGACAGAAACAAGTCGAAACAGTCAAACGGGTTAAATGTTAATGATTGTATCGTTTATAATATATCGATCAATGATCATTGTATCATTTAGAAATCAATTGTGGATATATGACATGTGTATTGTCTATTGATTTAATATAAGCTCGCTTACCTCATCAAGGAGCAGCCGGCGATTGATGAATGAATCACAGATGCAGCTAGAGCCAAGAAGTAGAATGCAAATTCAATACAGATCGTTTGTTATGCGTAAGTTTCTGTGAGTTATGTGATATAATTAGGTATAAAGCTCCATTCGGTACTGGGAAGCCCAGTCTATTTTAATTTGCAAATTATTTTCAGTTCCCAAGTCCATGTCGTGTTTCTTGAATAAAATAACCGGAACCGACCCAACCCTATTTCAAAAGCAATAGAGAAACTGAACTAAACACCGAGATGCCTAGGTTCAGGTAGGGTTAGGTGTGTTTTCGGCCCGGTCCTTGGTTGTTTTCGTTCCGAACTAAATTTGCTCACCCCTACTTGTTAGTCCTCTTAGGTTAGGTCAACACGAAATGAGCTAAACTAGGTTGAATTATATATATATATATATATATATATATATATATATATATATATATATATATATATATATATATATATATATATATATATATATATATATATATTAAACTCATTAAGTCTAACCAACTCTTAAATCAATCTCCATCATTGGATTTGGCTAAGATTAAATCTCAGCCACTTAAACTCCAAAAAATAACTGCTGTGGTGGCAGTTAAGGGCAGTTGTGTACTCTCCCATGGTTTGTGGCCCATCTTCTCCACTAGGCACGGTTGCTAGGACGTGGGTAGAATGCAGTTGCCCAGTGGTCTTATATAATATAGACCCTTGCATCCAAATATTCACCTCCATACATCTTTCAGTTTGTAGCAGATATGATATATGCACATAAATAAACACACCGTTGGTACCGCGTTCTTCAATCGTGATCTCAAACTTACATTCAATTGTTCTTCATTCAAGATCTGGTAAGCATCTAGATTTTAGTTAGGGTTTGTTATGATTATATTTTTTATTGTTTGAAATCGAAGTTTAATGATAGTATTAATGGTTTGCTTCACACAACTGCCGCCGGTAAGCCCTTCTCCTCTACTCGCCGCCGCTGTTGTTTGAGTCGGACATCGGCGCCGCCTCCGTTCTACACCCTTTTGTCATTTAACACACCCTGGCGCCACAAAATTTCTGAAATCAATCACAAGGTACATAATTCTTGATTCAAAACAGTCATTGGTAGCATAAATCGCGATGAAGGGACCACATTCAACAGTTCAAACGACGAATTTGGGCATTAGGGTTTCATCGCTTCAACTTTTTTTTTCTGTTTGTTTCAGGTCGTTGATGTTCTTGGATAGGTTACTATCTCAGGTTATTGATTCCTACTATCAAACTCATATATGTACAATTTTGGGTCTTTATTTGCGTTTTTATTGGTTGCCTATTGCTAAGGTTTTTCGTTTTTCAGTTAAGGCTTAGTGGAGATAAATTATTAGTTGCAGAAGATCCTAAAGAGAAAGACATATCAACTTGAAAGTCCCAAGTGAGAGGAGGACAAAGGTCATTACTTGAGGCTAGCAATCTGATTGTTCTCAAGGTAGAAGTGTATGTGATTTGCTATTTTCCATATTTTTTATTGATCGCTTCTGACTAACTTCACATATGACCTTTTCTATTTTGTTATCTTGTGTAGGGATATAAAAAGTAGTTGAGTGGAACCCATACACTAAAATTACTAAGTACTAATTACACTAGATAATGTGAGTTTGGAAGAAGGGGGCAAGGGGCCATGTGTAAGCCACTTAATGCTGGTATCCATGCCTATAGGCGTGTCGATATCAACCCAGACAATAAAGTTTCGATCTTTGGGGATGGACCCATCTCCACTTTTACACGGCAGGCTGAGCTCACGGTACTGGTTGGTTATTTTGGGACACAACAAAGTATGCCATGAATGGTAGGGACTCATTTATAGATAAATACTTAAAT
This sequence comes from Helianthus annuus, assembly GCF_002127325.2. Lineage (NCBI taxonomy): Eukaryota > Viridiplantae > Streptophyta > Magnoliopsida > Asterales > Asteraceae > Helianthus > Helianthus annuus. The sequence continues at coordinate 78,059,622 of NC_035448.2, forward strand.
CATATTTATAAAATCTGTTGATTTTGTAGCATATATTATTGAATTGTGGTTTATACAGGTTCAGCAAAACTTGATGCCAATCTTCAAGAGATATTTTTAATGGAAATTTGAAGGCTATTCAGGGATTGGTAAATCATTTCATATCATAATCATGACTCAGCTCGGATATTCTATTTATCGTTTCATATTATGTACAATTTTAACTTCGTTTTCTGCTCTATAGGGATAGTTTCAATAGCACCAAACCATGAGGGCTACTAACGGGCCAACCAACCCAACCCTTCTGAACTTGGTATATTATTCATAAGTATGTGATTTTTGTAACAAAATTTTTTATCTTGTCATATATAGTAGTGCAGAATTCTTGCTTGAAGCAATAAATGGACTTCTTTCGGACACCAGGTTTCAAATATGGCATTCAGGTTGGTGTCTTGCAATTTTTTTAATTGCATTAGTTTAGAGATGGCAAATGGGCCAGCCAGGGGGTTGCTGTAACGGGTCAAAATGGGCTTGGATCAAAATGCATAATTTGGAATTGGGTTGAGTTGACCCAAAACACCTCTTCTCCAAATTTTGTTATAAAAAGGTAAATTGTCAAATATGATATGATTTGAATAATATTTGATTATGCCTTTAAATATACAGGTCACATTTGTCACCTCTAGATTTCATCATTGTATACATACTGAGGACAAGTCCGGCTGGGTGACACGTTAAAACGAGGTCACTGTTTTGGTTTGGGCTGGCATGAAACTCTTCTATTAGAAAAAAGTGTATTATTTTAGTAATAACATTATTACTCTGAATATGAATTATGTATATCCTTACGGGTAATTTTTTGCTAGCTTTGATTTGTATTTTAGTTTTATATTTTAATCAATTATATTGGTTTCTTTTTTGCTTTGAATATACTTTGCATCTTCTATTTCAGAACTTTTTTTATTGATGCTACCTTTTGCTAGCCTGCGACATGTACACTCAATCACATTTACCCTGGCAAGATAATAAAGGAAGGGGGTGTTTTTACTTTGGTAGTTTATGTTTGTTGTTGGTGACCCAAAAATAGCTAAATTATGTTTGACTATTGCAATTTTATATTGAACCGTTGTATAGTCATCATTATACAAGTCTATTACCCTTGTATAGTTGCCACACAATTATATATATATTTATTGTTGCAGAAAAGTGTACCCGTTGTCTGGATGAATACCCACCATTGTCGAATGAATCATTTGTCAATGAATGATGGGTATTACGTTCTTCAAGAAGGCTTTTGTAATGGTGTCAATCTTGATTCTGTTAGCTCTCAAGGTTGCCTATTATTTGAGTATATGGAATGGAATCAGCCTTGGGGTAGAGAACCTTTAGCTGATAAGGTTTTTTGCAATTTCAACCCTTTACTTGAAATTGTGATGTTGGGGGTTAAATTCTGTTTCTAATGGGTTGAATGGTCAAGTTTAGAAATTTACTTAATAATCAAGCGGGTTGAAAGTCGTCAAATATTTTCAGCTTCTTAAATCAATATATTCAAATAAACTAGACATTACTTATTACTATTATAAGAAGATAGTTTTTTGTTCTCATGTATAATGCATTAGTTACCTATAACATGTCAAGAAAGTGGATAAAAATGTTGAGGGGTAACCCAACCCGGATCAACCTGTTTGACCCACAATAAAACGTCTTTTATACCTGTATGTGTTTAAGTGTATGTGGTAACTAGAAAGTTGGTTATTTTGTTTATTTACTTATTCTATTTAATTCTATTTTCTTGCTAGAATAGATAGTTGACCTTACCTGATGTTTCCCTTAATTTAAAAGTCTAAGAAGTTACGACTTGCTACCAGTTGGTTCTCAGTAGTAGCTTGATATGATCATGAATATCTTAAATTTTGTTGAAATAGTATTTGTATGTAACTTGATGGACCTTTGTGGTGCTATTATCAGGTACCCAATAGAAAGGATCCACCATGATAGATTTTGATGCTTGTTTTCTGACATATCATTCTCTCCACACACACATGACAGGTTAAGCCTTGCCACACGCCATCCTATTTACGAGGGTTACGCCTTGCCACATGCCATCCTCCGGTTAGATCTAGCAGGACGTTATCTAACCGTCTGGTTGATGAGATTCTACCAGAACGTAGAACGTGGGTATACATTCACCAGAACCGCAAAACGGGAAATTGTTAGAGACATGAAAGAAAAACGGGCGTACATCGCTCTAGACTATGTTAGAGACATGAGAAGAGTTTCGAACTGCCCGGCGAGCAGGTCATTACCATTGGTCAACAATGTTAATATTCCTAAGAATCAATCCAGATTCTTTGAGCAACAATCAATCCAGATTCATATTTCACTAAAGATGTAAACAACTACTTCCAATTCTTTAATTTGCAAATAGAGTTTGAAATTGTTTATTAGTTTGATTTCATAAACTTGAAACGATACCATCATACAGATTCTAATCATTGTATTTAACTAAAACGTGCCTTTGGAAGTTAACTGGTATATATACCAAAGTTTTGTTCTATAGTTATTGAATGCTTCATTATGAATTTAAGGACCGATCAAAATATAATTTGAGTTGATATTTGAGAGGAGATAATGGGATGGAAAGTTGTTAATGGTGAGATTATGTTCTATAGTTATTGAATGCTTCATTTCAGAGAATGGGATGTAAGCTGCTCATAAGCTCATACATCACCGGAAGATTTTGAGAGGAGACAATGTAAAAGATAATATGTTATTCTTTCACAATAAAACTTTGCACTTTATACGATTATGTTTAAATAAATGGTTTGCTTAAAGGGATGAAACCGGCACTATAAAACATGTGATTCGCTCTCAGACTCGTGTTATTGTCGAGGGAAAGAACCTGGAGATTAATCCTTTTTATATGAATTTGTTGTATGTATGCATGTCATAATATTCACTCATCACTTTGGATAAAAAATTGCAGGTAAAGAAACATATAAAGCAAGGATAAGGTCATCAAGTTGGGATCTTTACAGTAGAAGCTCCTCTTCATGTCTCATGTTTAAATTGTTGACCCAACTACCGGGTATATCCAGTATCAGTACTGGTTTCCATTTTTCCCGTTTTTTGATACCGGTACGGTACCGGTATTTACAGGTAAAACACCGGGGTAAATACCGGTACCGTACGGTACCGGTATTTATGGTGTTAATTGGTTTGAAATACGGCTCACCAAATTTATCACTTGGGATTCCTTATTTTGAGCTCATTTTAACTTTTTGACTTTTTAAAAGTTAATAGTCATTTTGTGGTGTTTGGATAATGTGTTGAGAAGGGAGTTTTTGTTGTTTGAAAAGAAGAAAAGGAAAAGTTAGATGGTTGTGAAAATGAGAAAGAGAGATAGAAAAGGAGAAAAGAAAAAGGAGCAGCGATCCCAAACAGCCTCAATATAGATTATCTTTGTTTGTTACGCTGTTAGCGTAACCCGTCCACCGGACGGGTATTAAACTAGTTATAATTATAAATAGACTAAACTACAATTTCTCCTTTCTTGGACTACTACAATATTGTACATATTAATACTTTAAACTTACCATTTTACATCCAATTACTAGATAAACATTTATATTTTATTTAAATACTCTTTATGTTTGTTTCTTTTTTAACTTTTAAATTTTTTTCACAAAGTATACATAAAATATTTAAAGAAAAATTTAATCAACATATACATAAATACATATGGGGTGCGAGGTTAATTGTGAACTTGTTAGGTCTCTTAGGTCCACAAGACATGACCTCTTTAGCTAAACCTGTCACACCCCTAATTTCCACGTGTCATCGGTGGGCCCGGTGGGGGATTAACGTGACGTAGTTGATATCATCATAGTCAAACAACACAAATTATAATGCACAGCGGAAGCAAAGATAGATTTATTTCAACTTAAATTATTGTAATATTCGAGTATCACAAAATGTCGAAATAAAATCCATAGGCAGAATCAAATAAAAAGGAAACTTCATTTCAACAGACTTCATGCATCCTAAGCTTGCGAGACTTCTATGGATGCTTAAGGAGTGACCAGCCTATTACGCGTAGTACCTGCACTTAGTCTTTTGGAAAATACGTCAGTTTACACTGGTAAATACAATTTAACTGACTCATTTTGAAAATGTTTAAAATTGATTTAAATGCTCGTGGCATAAAACTTTTTATAACTTGGGATAATTATTTGCTTAATAATCTTGTAAAAGAATTACATGTTCGTTCTGCGTTCAGTAGCCCAGGTCATGCCGGGTTAAAGATTAATAGACACACCACTTAATATAATTCCGCCGCGAGACTTCTCTCGTACCGACGATTATACATGTTGTACAGCACTACGAGTGTACGCCTACACCCGAGTGCTAAGGTCGTGGCCATTCTTTGAATGATGCCAAGGATATCCGGGACATGGTCATTAAGCCCCCAAAGGCGTTAAACAAACAAAACAGCATTTTCAAACGGGTTAATTTGACTGCACATAACCAAGACCGGTTAAGGTCAATTCCCCGACCAAGCGGTATTTTATATACCGTACCCCAAGCCCGTATAGGGAAAATAAGTTAAACGTATTTACCTGAGCAAAGTATAAACCAAATATAACGAGTGCACGTAGCTTTTACTGGGCTCCTAGATCTGGAAATTAAGGTTTTAATAACCTATTAGAATCCTAACGGGTCTTAGACTTAGACCGGTTAGTTTTATATAAAGGTTACGGTTTTAAACGTACAATTTTGTCCCAACAAGCTTGCACGCTTGTTTTATATGGGTAACATAATCACATTCTGGATTTTGAGACCAAAAAGATATGGTTTGACCCGTTTCGGCTATAATGGCCAAACTAGTCACATAAGCCGATCCGAACGCGTATAGTGCGTAACGAGTAACCATAAGAGTTAAATACAAGTTTCTAAAGTCAATATGCTTAAAATATGTTGTGATATCAGAATGATACCTTCCATTATGCCCCAAATGATTTTAAACCAAAACTATGCCTCATAAGGGCGTTTTGGTCATTTTATAAGGTGAAAAAGGGTTAAAATGATAACCTGAGTTACAGGTCTGATTAAATTAGTAAATATACTTAATTTACTAAGTTATAACAGTAGGGTATCAAATTTATGTGAAATTTATTATCTTTAACCTTACTATGCACCGTAGGGCCATTTTGGTAATTTCACATGTGCCTAAAAGGTCAATTCTGGAATTCTGAGTTCAAAACATTTGCCTACTGTTTAAAATATAAAAATTCACTAATTACATCAGTAGGTTCAATCCCTTAAGCTTAATAAGGTTCTAGTGCACACTTATGCGTTAAAAATGCCTAAAAGGCGATTTGGAGCCATTTCCGGGTTTTCTGTAAAAAGCTGATATTTTTAATATTCCAGAAGGCTCAAAACAATTTATTTATCATAACAAATCAGTAGAAATTGGTTTGAGGTCAAAAGGATTTGTAAAACTCATTTTATGGCTAAAAAGGGCAAAACCGGCATAAACCGAATTAATCTTAGAATACTAAGTTATGCTCAGTCTAAAAATAAATAAAAATCACCAAAAATCCCAAAATATTATTTTATAACAGTGGGTAAAAAGTTTGGTATAAAAATTTGGGTTTTGATAGGCTATACATAATTTACGCCATTTAATTAGTAAAGAAGCTCTTAATTACGCTATTGAGCATAACTCTTAATCTAGACCTCAAACTGACTTCAAATTTTGGGTGCAAGTTTATAAATCAGTAGCTAAGGTGCCTACCCTTTTACATTCTCAAAAATCACGTTTTAAGGTCAAATGGGCATAATGGTCAACATATAAGCGATTAACGGAAACATGCATATGAATGGGATATCTAATGAACCAAGTTGTATAATCTCAGAGAGTTATACTAACATGCAAATAGGTTCAAAAGAAGCTCTAAGGCAATCCTAATCTTGGCTTAAACGGGTCAGAACTGAAAGTCAAAGCAGAAGTCAAACTTTGCGACTTTTGGTTCCAAACCGAGCCTAAACTGAAAATTGTCGAGTTGAACATGTTGGAACATGTTCTTACACTAATTACCAAGTTATTTTAATGATCAAACAGGTTGCATGTAACCTACATTGCTAATTATGTATTAATTTGCAAATAACCTTTCTGTTGACTTTTTATAATAAGCTTTGACTCGACAATTAGCATAGTTAGAGTGGGAACCTGGAAATACCCTTTTAGGGGTTTGTTACCCACATAATTACCTACTTATAGGTATTTTTAATTCAGGATATTAGTGAGTAATTATTGACTAATCCCAAAGTCAACCCTTAATTACGATAGTTTGACTTTTAGCTAATTAATTACGCTAAAATGGACTAAGGATGATTAGGAACACTTACAAAGATCCTTAATAGGATTATGGACTTAATGAGAACTTGTTGCTGTCCAAGGAAACTCCAGAGAATGCTCCAAGTGAGTGACACAATGAATGATCAAAGTTCACCACACTTCACTCCCTTATATAGTGACCAAAAAGTTCTAGGATTGAGACATGGAAGTCTATGATGGTTAAAAGATCACCCCAGGTGTCCCTAACAAGCTAAATACTGACTAGCAAGCCCCTTGTTTCGAAAACCATCCTATTAAGTCGGTGTAACAGGCTGAACAGGCAGCTGTCCATTTTCTGCTGCCAGCGACTGACTTACGGACCATAAGCCTAAGCTCTTGCGGTCCGTATGCAGCCCTTGCGGACCGTATGCTCAGATGGTTGCGGTCCGTAACCGACCTTTGCTGAAAACGCCCAGATATGCATCTTACGGACCGTAAGCCATGACCCTTACGGTCCGTAACCGTTGGTCAGAGGATAAAAGTTTGAAAACTTTCAAGCTTTGACCATGCAACCATACAAGTCCGAATTCATGCCATCTTTCTCAGTTGTGGGGCCTCCTTACACAGCCATTGCATGCTTGTGAATGCCTTACATGTTTCCTACTTTAATTTGGAATCTTGGGGGTTTTAAAGTGACGGAATTCACAAGAACAAGTCTTGGATTTACTAGTTGAACAAATTTTAATTTCTTATTCAATTTTCCATTAGGATAGCATTTAAGCTAGCATTCCCTTGTAGTAACATTATTAATAATCCAATCTCCATATAAAAGATGGAATTTTTATTTATTTAGAATCAACCGGTAAAATATATAAGATATTTATCAAATAATTCATGGATCTTGAGATTTATAAATTCGGGTCGCTCAGAGGTGTTTTAATAACATGTCGCCCTTGGGTCGTTCAGAGGTGTTTTAATAACATGACGCCCTCTTAAAATCCTTCCACGCATCTTTGTATTTAACCCGGTTTCTGACACATTTGTCCCACATGACACGTGTCTTTAATTTGTTGGACAGGAATTTTCAAGGTGTTACATCCTCACCCCCTTAAAAGAAATCTCGTCCTCGAGATTTAGGGAAACAGATGAGGGTATTTCTCTTTCATTGTGGATTCTAGCTCCCACGTGTATTCAGGACCTCTGTGGGCGTCCCACTTCACCTTGACAATAGGCACAAGCTTTCTCCGAAGCTTCTTTACCTGTCGATCCTCAATCGACACAGGTTTTTCCACAAATTTTAAGCTCTCGTCTATATGCACATCTGTGTGTGGTATGACTAGTGACTCATCAGCTAGACATTTCTTCAGATTGCAGACGTGAAATACATTATGAATACCATCGAGCTCTTCAGGTAAGTTTAACTTGTAAGCCACTGATCCTACACATTCGATGATCTCGAATGGTCCTATATACCTTGGGCTTAACTTACCTTTCTTACCAAATCGCATCACCCCTTTCCAAGGTAATACCTTGAGTAAAACTTTATCGCCCACCTCAAACTTGAGAGGTTTTCGCCTTTCATCCGCATAGCTCTTTTGCCTGTCTCGAGCAGCTTTCAGGCGGTCGCGAATTTGGACAATCTTGTCCGTTGTCTCGAAGACTAAGTTAGGACCTGATAATTGCGTATCTCCCACTTCTGCCCAGCAAATGGGCGTTCTGCACTTTCTACCATATAGTGCTTCAAAAGGCGCAGCCTTAATACTAGTATAGTAGCTATTATTGTAGGAGAACTCGACCAACGGTAAATGCCTGTCCCAACTACCTCCCAGATCAATTACACATGCACGCAACATGTCTTCCAACGTTTGAATGGTACGCTCACTCTGCCCATCCGTCTGAGGATGGTAAGCCGTACTGAAATTCAATTGAGTGCCCAGAGACTGTTGGAAACTCTTCCAGAAATGTGATGTGTATCTAGTATCCCGATCTGGGATAATAGATACTGGTACGCCATGCAAGGCCACAATCTTATCCACGTACAGTTGGGCTAGCATGTCAGAGCTGAAGGTTTCTTTAATGGGCAGGAAGTGTGCTGACTTAGTCAGTCAATCAACTATGACCCATATAGTATCATTTCCCTTCGGCGTCTTAGGAAATTTGGTGATAAAGTCCATCGTTACCATTTCCCATTTCCAAGTGGGAATTTCAGGCTGTTGCAGCAAACCTGACAGCTTCTGATGTTCAGCTTTGACTTTAGTACACGTCAAGCATTTAGCTACATAAGCAGCTATAGACTTTTTCAAGCCTATCCACCAATAATTTGCCTTTAAATCCTGGTACATCTTATCAGCTCCAGGATGGACGGAATACTTGGAACTGTGGGCTTCCTTGAGGATAACATCCCGAAGTCCTCCATATACAGGAACCCATATTCGTCCATTTAACCTCAACATTCCGTCCTTGTCGTAGGACAACTGTTCTTCAGTTACTCCTAATTTCTCCTCAGGATAGTTAGCTTCCAACACAGCTTCCTTCTGTGCAGCTAACAACCTTTCATTCAAACCGCTCTTAATTTCAATGCTCTTGGCATTGATCCTTATCGGCTTCACTCTTTCCTTCCTGCTCAAAGCATCTGCGACTACATTGGCCTTGCCTGGATGGTATCTTATTTCACAATCATAATCGTTCAAGGTTTCCATGCATCGTCGCTGCCCCATGTTCAAATCCTTCTGATTGAACAGGTATTGAAGGCTCTTGTGGTCGGAATAGATTACACACTTCGTCCCATACAGATAATGCCTCCAAAGCTTAAGTGCAAATACAACGGCACCCAATTCCAAGTCATGGGTGGTGTAATTCTTTTCGTGCACCTTTAATTGTCGTGAAGCATAGGCGATGACCTTGCCCTTTTGCATTAACACACATCCCATTCCGGTGTGTGATGCATCACAATACACCACAAATTCTTCAATGCCTTCAGGTAGAGTTAGCACTGGTGCGTTACTCAACTTCTGCTTCAAGATATCAAAAGATTCTTGCTGCTTAGGCCCCCAATTAAACTTAATGTTCTTACTTGTTAACGAAGTTAAGGGTGCAGCAATCCTTGAGAAGTTTTCAATAAAACGCCTATAGTATCCAACCAAACCTAGGAAGCTACGAATCTCTGAAGGTGTCTTTGGCTCTTGCCAGTTCATAATAGCTTCTATCTTTGCGGGATCCACTTGAATTCCACGTTCGCTCACAACATGTCCAAGGAACTGGACTTCGCGAAGCCAAAATTCACACTTTGAAAACTTGGCATAGAGCTTCTCTTGATGGAGCAGCTTAAGAATGCACCGAAGATGCTTCTCATGGTCAGCTTGGTTCTTCGAGTAGATGAGGATGTCGTCAATGAAGACGATGACAAATTTATCTAGATAAGGTTTGCATACGCGATTCATGAGATCCATGAATGCGGCAGGTGCGTTAGTGAGCCCAAAAGGCATCACTAGGAACTTGTAATGACCATAACGAGTCCTAAACGCGGTCTTATGTACGTCCTCCTCCTTGACTTTCAATTGATGATAGCCTGACCTGAGATCTATCTTAGAAAAGTAACTCGCTCCCTGTAGCTGGTCGAATAGATCATCGATTCTAGGCAAAGGATATCTGTTCTTGATAGTAACCTTGTTTAGCTCACGGTAATCAATGCATAGACGCATTGATCCATCCTTCTTTTTGACGAACAGAATTGGTGCTCCCCATGGAGATGAACTAGGTCTAATAAAGCCTTTAGCTAGTAAATCATCTAGCACCTGCCTATCTGGTGGCAAACCAGGTAGTTCCTCCGGAAAAACCTCGGGATAGTCAGAAATGACTGGTATGTCTTCGATCCTGGGTTCTTCTCGTCAATGGTTACTTGTGCCATATAAATGACACAACCCTTACTCATGCATCTGGATGCCTTAAGCATGGCCACTTGCTCTGGCAATCCATGTTGAGTATCTCCCTGAATAGTGAGTGGCTCACCAGATGGGGTCTTGATTACTACCTGCTTCTTGTTGCACACTATCTGGGCTTGGTTACGCGATAACCAATCCATTACTATTACTACATCAAAGCCTGCTAGCTTAAAGGGTAACAAGGACAAAGGAAGAGAGTGGTTCCTAATGGATAGGACACATCCATCTAACACAGTCGAAACTGTTTCTATTGTTCCGTCAGCTAATTCCACTTCATATTTCATACTTAAAACTTTAACAGGTAATTTCAACAGTTCACAGAACTTATTATCTACAAAGGATCTATCCGCCCCAGAGTCAAACAATACCCTTGCGTAGACATCATTAATGAGAAAAGTACCTGTTATGACGTTATCATCCTGAATAGCTTCCTTCGCATCCATGCGGAGGACCCTTGCATTAGTCTTTCTTCCCTCTTCTGTTTTCTTGGCAAGCTTCAGGCAGTTGGGTCTAATATGTCCCTTCTCATTACAATTGTAGCAGGTGGCATCCTTAAGTTTCTTGCAATCTAATGCCTTATGATCCGGGGACTTGCAAATCCCACATAGTTTCTGTTGAGATTGGGATCTAGACTCCTGCCTGCATCTCCCGAAATGGTGCTTCTTACAAACCTTGCACCTGGGTTTTTCACCCGACTTTTGATCTCCCTTCTTGGATCCCGACCCCTTCTTGTGGTCGTCATTGCCCTTACGCTTCTTATCTGAGCGTCGCGAACCATCATCTTCGCGTTTTCGTTTCTCGGCATCTGCAGCTCTCAAGGATCTCTGTCTAACTGCGTCTAGTGTAAGGGACATAGATATGTCAGCTACTGATCGAAACGTAGTGGGCCGAGAGGCCTTGACGCTTGCTTTAATTTCTGGGGCCAGACCCCCAATGAAGCGGGCTATCCTCTTCGGTTCAGGTGTTACAAGATAGGGAACTAGCCTTGACAAGGTATTGAAGGTTGTGAGGTACGCCTGGCAGTCCAGGTTCTTCATGACTAAGGACAGAAAATCAGATTCTATCCTTTCAATGTCACACCCCGATTTCCACGTGTCACCGGTGGGCCCGGTGGGGGAGTATCGTGACGTGGTTGGCAACGTAATAGTCAAACAACACAATATTCAATATGCACAGCGGAAGCAATTTAAAAGATGTAATACAACCGAATTTAATTATTGTAATATCAAGTATCACAACGTTCGATTGTTTATCCACAGACGGATCGAAATAAAATATGAGACAATAGTTCAACAGACTTCAGGCATCCTAAGCTTGCGAGACTTTTTATTGATGCTAAGGAGACAATCCAGCCAATTTCGTTTAGTACCTGCATTCAGTCTTTTTAGGAAAATACGTCAGTTTACACTGGTAAATACAATCAACTGACTCATTTTGGAAAATGATTGAAAATTGGTTTGGATGCACGTGGCATAAACATTTTTATTTTAACTTGGGAGAATTATTTAATATTATAATCTTGTGAACGAATTACATGTTACTTGTGCGTTCAGTAGCCCGGATCTTGTCCGGGTTAAAGATTAATAGACACACCACATCGTAGAGTTATACACTGACAGGTGTACGCCTACACCCCGTGCTCAGGTCGTGGCCATCTCGTAAGATGATGCCAAGGATATCCGGGACATGGTCATTAACCCCCCAAAGACTTTAAGTAATCAAGACTGTTTAAACGAGCCGATCAAATTATTCAACTACCCACTTAACTATGGAGATTTGATGCTCGATCAAGCGGTATGCTATATACCGTAACCCAAGCCCGTATAGGGAAAATAAGTTAAAAGTATTTACCTGAGCAATGTATAAATCACAATAAGCAAACGCAAGTAGCTTTTACTGGTCCTCGTTATCTGGAACGAAGGTTTATAATAACCTATTAGGATTCTAACGGGTCTTTTATTAAGCTTAAGCTTAGACCGACTAGTTTCAAAGATACGGTTCGTACGCCTGATTAAGCGAAGATCGGATAGAATGTGATTTAGACCCGACAAATCCAGAGACTTGTTTAATATGGGTTTATTATTCACATTCTGTATTTTGAGATAAAATCGTTAAGGTTTAACCCGTTTCGGTTAATTTATGTAAACTTGTTACATAAACCGAACCATACGCGTAATAAGCGTGACGGGTAGTCATGAGAGCTATATACAGGCTTCCTAAGTTAATTAAGTCTCAAATATGTTGTGACATCAGTAAGGTGTCTTTCATTATGCCAGAAACGTGTTTAAACACAAACTAGGCCCCGTAGGGGTAGTTTGGTCATTTTAAAGGTTGTAAAAAGGTTTAAGTGTTTAACTGAGTTACAGGTCTGATGTAATCAGCAAATATACTCCAATTAATGAGTTATAATAGTAAGATAAAGCATATGTGTGAAATTTATCGTTTTTAACCAAACTATGCCCCGTAGGGGTATTTTGGTAATTTCACATAAGCCGAAAAGCTCAGAACTGAAGTCTGAGTTTATCCACCTTTGCTTATTGTTAAAATATTATAATTTGCCTCACATATCAGTAGGTATCAACCTGGGTATGTCCCATATGATTTTAAAACATACTATGCGTTAAAAACGCTAATCAAGGCGATTAAAGGCCATTTCCGAGTTCGATACTTAAATCTGATATTTTTATATTTCCAGAAGGCTTAAAAGAATTTATTTATCATATGTGATCAGTAGCAAAAGGTTTGGAGTCGTTTAGATATGTAAATCTCATTTTATGGCCCGTAAGGGCAAAACCGACATTTACCGAATTAAGCCTACGACTATGAGTTATGCTCAACCTAAAATTAATTAAAAATCTTTAAAAATCCCAAAATAATATATTACATCAGTGGGTAAAAGATTTGATACCAAAAAGTATGTTTAACTAGGCTATACGCTAATTACGCCATTTTATTAGGATAAAGCATTCATTTTGCGATAATGAGCATAACTCTTAATCTACAAGTCAAACTGATGTCAAACTTTGCATACAAGTCTATATATCAGTGACTAAGGTTTCTACACTTTTACAATTTCATAAATCACGTTTTAAGGTAATAAGGGCATAACGGTCAACATATGAGCAATTAACGGAAGCATGCATATTAATCGGATAACTAATGAACCAAGGTGTATAATCACAGAGGGTTGTTCTAACATGTAACCTAGTCCAATTAAAGCTCTGAGGCATTTCTAAAATATGCCTAAATGGGTCAGAACTGAAAGTCAAAGTGAAAGTCAAACTATGTGACTTTCGGTTCCGAACCGGGTCTAAACAAGAAATTTTCGGGTTGAACATGTTTAGACATCTCCTTACACTAGTTACCAAGTTATATTAATGATAAAACAGGTCATACGTGTTCTACATTGTTAATCATGCATAAATCGCATTTTAGACTTCCTGTTGACTTTTTAATTACACGTTTGACTCGACATTAGACCTAGTTAGAATGGGAGTCAGGGGAAACCCTTTTAAGGTTTTATTACCCACATATATACCCACCTAAAGGTACTTTTAATTCGAGATTTGACTGAGTCGTTTATAATTAATCTCGAAGTCAAACCGTAATTACGACGGTTTGACTTTTAGCTAAACTACTAAGCTAAAGTCAATTTAGAAAGGTTAAGACAACTTACAAAGGTCTAATGGATGATTAGGAAGGCTTGGAGAGTGCTCTTGTGCTCCACACTTGATCAGGAGGTGTTGAGGAATGAATGATCAAAGTGTTGCACTTGTGAGTTTCTTATATAGTGATCCAAGACACCACAACATGTTGACAATTAAGTCTAGGACTAACCACAACATTCCCACAGGTGTCCTACATGTTTAGGGGCAGTTTAGGGGCCAAGGGACATGTGGAAAAAACTGTTAAATCCTGTTAAATGCGGTCCGTAAGCCTGTCATCAGGCACAAAATTTGTTGATCTTTGATGTCTTGAAAGGGTAACTTGAGGCTTTCGAATTTGGGACATGTTTTATCAGATTGGGGCCTCTATAAAGTGCTTAATACAGTAACATACCCTACCATTGGTATGCTTGCTTGGATTCTTTATAAAAGTACCGAAAACTAAGGGTTACCGTAGGAATTTCTTCGTATGAGTCCACCAATTGATTCATGAATCATTCATTGCTATAATTCACTGAACTTGAACATACACTAGATGTTTCTAATACGATTTGAGTCTTGGGATTTATAACGAGGTCGTTCAGAGGTGCAAAAGTTAACATGACGACACTTACCCATTTTTAATAAATCTGAATTTTATAACGCTTTTCGTCTTACACGACACGTGTCGTTATTTTATTTAACACGAATTTTCGAGGTGTTACATCCTCACCCCCTTAAAATAAATCTCGACCCGAGATTTACTGAAATAGATAAGGGTACTTTTCTTTCATGGTGGATTCAACTTCCCACGTATACTCGGGACCTCTTCGGGCATCCCATTTGACCTTTACAATAGGTACATGCTTCCTACGAAGCTTCTTTACCTGTCGATCTTCAATCGACAAAGGTTTTTCAACAAATTTCAAGCTCTCGTCTATATGCACATCTGCGTGTGGTATAACCAGTGATCCATCAGCGACGCACTTCTTCAGGTTGCAAATGTGGAACACATTGTGAATTCCACTGAGCTCTTCAGGTAAGTTTAACTTATAGGCAACTGACCCGACACGTTCGATAACCTCGAAAGGTCCTATGTATCTCGGGCTTAGCTTGCCTTTCTTACCAAATCGCATCACTCCTTTCTAGGGTGATACTTTGAGCAACACTTTATCACCTATTTCGAAGTGAAAAGCCTTACGCTTAGGGTCTGCGTAGCTCTTTTGCCTATCTCGGGCCGCCTTGAGACGGTCGCGAATCTGGACAATCTTGTCCGTCGTTTCAAAGACTATCTCTGGTCCCGATAATTGGACATCTCCAACTTCCGCCCAACAGATGGGTGACCTACACTTTCTACCGTACAATACCTCGAAGGGTGCAGCCTTAATGCTGGTATGGTAGCTATTGTTGTAGGAGAATTTGATTAATGGTAGGTTCTTATCCCAACTATCACCCAAATCGATTGCACATGCACGTAGCATGTCTTCCAATGTTTGAATAGTACGCTCACTCTGACCGTCAGTCTGAGGATGATAAACCGTACTAAAATTTAAACGTGTGCCCAAGGATTGCTGGAAACTTTTCCAAAAATGCGATGTGTATCTAGTATCTCTGTCAGAGATAATAGACACAGGTATGCCATGCAAGGCTACAATCTTATCAACGTACAGCTGGGCTAACATATCGGAGCTATAAGTCTCTTTGATGGGTAAGAAATGTGCTGACTTAGTCAGTCTGTCCACTATAACCCATATTGTATCATTTCCCTTCCTAGTCTTGGGTAACTTGGTAATAAAATCCATAGTTACACATTCCCACTTCCACTCGGGAAGTTCAGGCTGTTGCAGCAAGCCTGATGTCACACCCCCAAAATCCACCCGCGGAATACCACCGCTTGGGAGCGTGACTGACCAGGATCAAGCCATCAATCATATCAAACATAGCATTTAATATAAAAGTAATTAATGTAACTCATCATGACATGATTGATGTTCAAAACCAAACATCGTTTAAATAGCGGAAGCATAGTATGTAATCTCAAAATAGTTATAAGTTCAGATAAAGTTCATGATCCATATCCCACAACGACCTGCTCCTCCTTGTGCAAGCTCCATAAAGTACCTAAGGTCCTGCAAGGCATGCAGCAAATAATCAACAAACTAGTTGAGCGAGTTCACAGAAAGTAAGTTCATAACGTAGTGCATAAGTATAGCTAGTGGGGGCTTCCCATACTAGTGTGTACTAAAGGTGGGGGTTTCCCATGTTCATCCTGGTTAATGAGGGCTTCTCATTAACGGTACTTACTAGACTAACTTCCGACCATGTGTTCTTCTTTACCGAGAACAGGAAAACGTACAGGGTCACGTAGGCTTTACGTGACGTGCCCTTCCCCGAGGACAGTGGTACGCGTGGGGGCTACGTAGGCTTTACGCAGCGTGGCCTTCCGACCTGGAAGCCAGTAGATGGTATTGGGTTACGTAGGCTTTACGTAACGTGTCCTCCCGACCCGGGAGACATATGGCAAATATACTGGGTTACGTAGGCTTTACGTAACGTGTCCTGACTAACCTGAGGACGATGGTCTATAGTCTGGTATATGCGTAAGTACGAGTAACTCCTTTTACAATAACATATCCAACCCAATTCCCAACCCGGGAATCCCATGCCTTGGCTGTGTGAACTCACCTTGGTTTGCTCGGCAGATACACAAAGAGGAAAGGGTTCTTGAACTAACAATGGTCAACCACGTCCTAACAGGGTTACCATACAAGTCAGGTTCGGTTCAAGTTATGCACGTATGTCACTAACACGTATTGATCATGGCAATGAACACGTATTCCAAATAGCAGCCCAAAGCAGACAGTTAAACAAATAGCCAAGTGTCCGGCCCAACCAGTTGGGCCTGTAATAGTAAAGGTCCAATAGCAACAGTCCACGAATCAAATCATTGGGCCCGTGACAGTGGAGGCCCAAACAGTGTGCGTGTAAATGATGGTCTCGAGTCGCAACGGAGATCTCGAGTCGCAACCGGAGATTACGAGTCGCAACAGCTGGTTGCGAGTCGCAATGGTGATCTCGGTTCATCATGGTCTGGTTACAAGTCGCAACGGGACTCGCAACCGTGGTCTCGGCTGGTGCTGTTTCTGGTCTCGAGTGGGGTTCCGACTCGCAACGAGTGATACCGAGTCGCAACCGTGGGTGTAACTGGTTTCCATAATTCCTGCATTGACTTATCCGTAATTCCAGCAAACATCTAAGGCAGTTTCGAAATCAGATCAAACATGACAATTATCATCAATTACCAACCTTTATCAGTTTCATAATATGGCAATTATCGATCAAACAAGGGAAATCAACATCAATTCTTATGAACCCTAATACCAAACATAATCAAGAACACTTGTCCAAAACAATACATGAACATATCCGATCAAACAATACATAACAGCCGATTCATCATACATTCATATATATCCGATTTGTGTGAAAGCCGATTACATGATCATTATCTATTATTGATTAGTAACATTCAATCTAACGTTATCATACACACATGTTAACAAGAATCTTTCGGGTATCAAGCAATCATCAGTATACAAACAATAACACACAACCAATAACATAGACACTAACCGGATTAAAGAAGGAAAGAGGGTGATTCCGAATAGGGGTGTTCTTGTCGTCGGGTTCCAAGTGACCGAGAGAGAGAGAGAAGCGTCTAGGGTTGTGGTGTTTTGCAAAAGTAGTAAATCAAACCCCTAGTTCCGGTTTTGTGTTGCGAGTGGGGGAGTGGGCCGAGCCCATCCGGTTATCTAATGGAGTCCGATTTCAAGGTGTGGCCCAAAACGGGCTTGTGTGACCGGTTTGTGTAATTTGGGCTCGTGTACACATAACATACATATGCACATAACAAATATTCATTTAAAAATCATATAATTCAGTTCTCATAAGCACGTAACGTTACATCAAAGCAAGTCTAAAGTTCGAGTTGTCACATTATCCCCAACTAATTGGAAATTTCGTCCCGAAATTTGGTATGCACTCACTGAGGAAGCTAGATAAACTGTATTGTTCACTGGTTATTCTGGGGTGTCACATCCTCCCCCCGTTGATCTGGAATTTCGTCCCGAAATTCCGAAGTAGTAGCTTCAGCCTCAGTAGTGGTAGCATTGGTTTCGAATAACTGGGGGTACTTTTCTGTCATCCTGTCTTCGCGTTCCCAGGTGTACTCTGGGCCACGTTTGGAGTTCCAACGAACTCGAACAAGAGGGATTCTCTTGTGCTTGAGGACCTTCACATCCCGGTCCGTGATTTCTACTGGTTCCTCGACGAACTGCAACCGCTCGTCGATAGTGAGTTCCTTAAAAGGAATGATGAGGGTTTCATCTGATAAGCACTTCTTTAGGTTCGATACATGAAAGACATTGTGAACTGCCCCGAGTTCAGCTGGTAAATTCAACTTGTAGGCTACCTTGCCAATCTTTTCTATGATTTCAAATGGTCCGACATACCGCGGATTTAATTTGCCCCGTTTGCCAAAACGAACCACACCCTTCCAGGGTGAAACTTTCAATAAAACCCGGTCCCCGACCTCAAATTCCAATGGCTTTCTACGCTTGTCGGCGTAGGCTTTCTGACGGTCGCGTGCTGCCGCCATGCGTTGTCGTATTTGTGCAATCTTTTCTGTGGCGTCCACTACAATCTCTGGACCCGTAATCTGACTATCCCCCACCTCTGCCCAACAGAGAGGTGACCGGCATTTACGCCCGTACAATGCCTCGAATGGAGCGGCTTGAATGCTGGTATGGTAACTGTTATTATACGAGAACTCCACCAAAGGGAGGTGCTTTTCCCAGCCGTTGCCGAAATCGATAACGCATGCCCTAAGCATGTCTTCTAGAGTTTGAATCGTTCGCTCAGACTGCCCATCCGTCTGAGGGTGATATGCTGTGCTCATGTCTAGTCGTGAGCCGAAAGACTTGTGCATCGCTTGCCATAGCTCTGACGTGAATCGTGCATCGCGATCCGAAATGATGGACGTGGGCACCCCGTGCCTCGAGACAACTTCTTTGAGGTATACGTCTGCGAGAGTGGAGAACTTATCCGTTTCCTTTATCGGCAGGAAGTGTGCAGACTTGGTGAGTCGATCAACTATGACCCATATTGTATCGTTCCCACGCTGGGATCTAGGTAGGCCTGTAACGAAATCCATGGAAATTTCTTCCCATTTCCATTGCGGTATCTTAGGCTGTTGAAGTAGGCCAGCTGGTTTCTGATATTCGACCTTGACTCTCGCACAGGTCAAGCATTTTCCAACGTACGTAGCGATGTGGGCCTTCATACTAGGCCACCAATAAGTAGTGCTGATGTCGTGGTACATTTTATCCGACCCTGGATGTACCGAGTAGCGAGACTTGTGTGCTTCGTCCATCACAAGTTCGCGTAGACCGCCATAAAGTGGGACCCAAATCCGGCCCGATACATAGTAGGCGCCGTCTGCCTTCTGTTCCATTTGCCGTCGTGAGCCGCGTAAGGCTTCAGCCTTGACGTTTTCGGGCTTCAATGCTTCTACCTGAGCATTTCGTATCTGTGCAGGAAGGCTAGACTGAATCGTGAGCTGTAGCGCTCGCACGCGCTTCGGTAAGGTGTCCTTTCGACTAAGGGAATCAGCCACAACATTGGCTTTGCCTGGATGATACTTGATAGCGCATTCGTAATCGTTAAGTAACTCAACCCATCTTCGTTGACGCATGTTCAAATCCTTCTGCTTAAGGATATGCTCGAGACTCCTGTGATCGGTGTAAATCGTGCACCTGGTACCGTACAGGTAGTGTCGCCATATCTTAAGCGCGAAAACAACAGCTCCCAGCTCTAAATCGTGCATCGTGTAGTTCCGTTCATGAACCTTGAGTTGACGAGAGGCGTAAGCGATAACCTTGTCACGCTGCATTAACACACATCCCAATCCCCGAATGGATGCATCACAATAAACCACGAAGTCATCTGTGCCCTCTGGCAATGAGAGGATAGGTGCACTGCACAGTCTATCCTTTAAGTGCTGAAAAGCAGTCTCCTGGGGTTCTCCCCAGCGATAGGTAACACCCTTCTGTGTCAGTAGCGTAAGCGGCTGAGCAATCTTTGAAAAGTCTCTAATAAACCGTCTGTAATAACCTGCCAGACCCAAGAATTGGCGTATTTCTGTTGGCGTACGCGGTGCAGGCCAGTTCCTGATCGAATCTACCTTGGACGGATCGACATGGATCCCATCCCTGTTCACTACATGGCCTAAGAAGTGGACTTCACGAAGCCAGAAGTCGCATTTAGAAAGCTTGGCGTACAGTTGTTCCTTCCGAAGGAGTTCCAAAATCAGGCGAAGATGTTGCTCGTGTTCCTCCTGACTCTTGGAGTAAATCAGAATGTCGTCGATGAACACTATGACAAACTTGTCGAGATAGGGTTTGCACACCCTGTTCATAAGATCCATAAATACAGCAGACGTGTTCGTTAACCCGAACGGCATGACAAGAAACTCGTAGTGACCGTAACGAGTTCTGAAAGCTGTCTTGGAGATGTCCTCATCCCGGACTCTCAGCTGATGATACCCAGACCTCAAGTCTATCTTCGAATAGTAACACGACCCTTGCAACTGGTCGAATAAGTCGTCGATGCGTGGAAGAGGATAACGGTTCTTCACCGTCACCTTGTTGAGTTCACGGTAGTCGATGCACATCCTGAACGTACCGTCTTTCTTTTTCACGAAGAGTACTGGAGCTCCCCAAGGCGAAGAGCTTGGACGTATGAAACCCTTTTCCAAGAGTTCCTGCAGTTGCTTTGACAATTCCTCCAATTCTGATGGAGCTAGACGATATGGTGCGCGAGCTATGGGTGCTGCTCCTGGAGCGAGCTCGATCTGAAATTCGACCTGACGATGAGGCGGTAAGCCAGGTAAGTTTTCAGGAAACACCTGAGGGTAATCACGTACAATTGGAATGTCCTCCAATTTCTTTTCCTTTGCTGATGCGTCTGTAACGAGTGCCAGAATGGCAGTGTGCCCCTTACGCAAGCACTTCTGAGCCTTCAAGAAAGAGATGATGCCAACCACAGCACCACTCTTGTCGCCTTGAACTTCTAGAGGTTCCTGACCAGAACGAGGAATGCGAATAACCTTTTCGCTGCATAAGATTTCTGCCTGGTGTTGGGATAACCAATCCATCCCAATCACAACGTCGAAACTACCCAAAACTATGGGAACGAGATCAATAGAGAAGGCTTGACCAGCTAAGATAAGATTACAACCCTGAACTACGTGCGTGGCTTCTAGACTTTTACCGTTAGCTAACTCTACTACATGTTTGGTGGGTAAAAGTGTTGGTGCACGTTTTAGCAGTTGACGCATTTTCACAGACATATAACTTGTATCCGCACCCGAATCAAACAAAACAGTAACGTAAATATTGTCGAGGAGAAACTTACCCATAACAACGTTGGGATCGTTCACTGCGTCGCCTCGACCTAGCACAAAAGCGCGACCACGAGCTTCATTGCCGTTGTTGTTGTTTCCCCCATTGTTGTTGTCGTTGCCCTGGTTGTTATTGTTGTTGCGGTTCTGGTTCAACTGAGGGCAATCGCGTTTGAAGTGACCTTCAGCCCCACACTGGAAACATCCCCGGTTTCCACGCTGTGGCTGCTGCTGCTGCTGCTGGTTCTGTGGAGCTGGTTGTTGAGGCTGCTGATTCTGATTCGCAGGCCGTGGACTCCTACAGTCTTTGGCCTCGTGCCCCATCTTAAGACACCTTTGACAGCGACCCTTGTTACACGGGCCGTGGTGATGCCTGTTGCAGTTGTGGCACCTAGGTTGACTACCCTGATATCTCCTCTGTCTGTGACTACCAGAGGATTGCTGACTGGGACTCTGATAGTGGTCAATCTTCTGCTGCTGAGCTTGTGGCTGAACAGATGCTGAACTTTTACTAGAGTCTCCATCCCATTTTCTTTTACTGTCACCAGATGTAGCAGGGGTAACTGAGGTGGTGACGTTAGCAATAGCATTAACACGCTTTGGCAGTTTATTCTGATCCACTGCCTGATCAGTGATACGGTGAGCGAGTCGCTGGATTTCCTGGATGTTTTCGAGGTTAGCCGACGTCACGTGGCTCTGAATTTCTGGCGCCAATCCCTTGAGATACAACTCAATGCGCTTGTATGGAGGGTCCACCATAGTAGGACACAGAACGGCCAACTCATTCGACCGTTTAGTATACGCTTCAATTTCCGATCCAACCATTTTCAGGTTATACAGCTCGTCTTCCAGCTTGTGAATATCCTCACGTGTACAGTACTCACGCTTGATGAGTTCCTTGAAATCGTTCCATGGGGTGGCGTTAGCAGCTGCCAACCCTAAGATCTGGACTTGGGCGTTCCACCAAGTCAGTGCTATCCCTTCCAAAGTGCCGGTAGCAAACTTGACCTTGCGAGCCTCAGGGCACTCGCACATTTCGAACACGGATTCTAGCTTTTCAAACCAATGGAGGAGTCCCACTGCCCCCTCTGTGCCGCTGAAAGAGTTTGGACGACAGTCCATGAAGTTCTTGAATGTGCAGACAGGCTGCTGCGCGTGTTGACCTATTGTGTATGAATAGGACGAAGTTAAATACGAGAGTTAATGTAGGATCTAAAGATCCTAGTGTGTGCCTATACTGCAGGATATACTACCTGCTTGAGCTGCTGCAACTGCCGCAGCAACTTGAGCTTGAACGAGAGCCTCTAGCTGGGCTTGTGTCATGTTGATTCGTCCAGACATGATTCTTCATAGTAAAAAGTAACGTAAATGAGAGTGGTTCGCGAGTAGGGCGATGACAGAAAAGAGTAAGCACGTAGGGATTCTCATGCTATAGTATCATGTGTATCTAAACGTAATGCGAGCAAAGTTCTAAACAGTTCTAGCAAACAGGCAATAAACATAACCTTATTACCTAGGATGTCGAGTCTTGCACGTGGAGCGAAGCGTCGTTGTGGATCGTTGAGAGCACTGTTCTGGTTATAGTCCGGTTTTAATAAAAATGTTTTCCCATATTAAAACCAAGTTCTCTATAACCAATGGCTCTGATACCAATCTGTCACACCCCCAAAATCCACCCGCGGAATACCACCGCTTGGGAGCGTGACTGACCAGGATCAAGCCATCAATCATATCAAACATAGCATTTAATATAAAAGTAATTAATGTAACTCATCATGACATGATTGATGTTCAAAACCAAACATCGTTTAAATAGCGGAAGCATAGTATGTAATCTCAAAATAGTTATAAGTTCAGATAAAGTTCATGATCCATATCCCACAACGACCTGCTCCTCCTTGTGCAAGCTCCATAAAGTACCTAAGGTCCTGCAAGGCATGCCGCAAATAATCAACAAACTAGTTGAGCGAGTTCACAGAAAGTAAGTTCATAACGTAGTGCATAAGTATAGCTAGTGGGGGCTTCCCATACTAGTGTGTACTAAAGGTGGGGGTTTCCCATGTTCATCCTGGTTAATGAGGGCTTCTCATTAACGGTACTTACTAGACTAACTTCCGACCATGTGTTCTTCTTTACCGAGAACAGGAAAACGTACAGGGTCACGTAGGCTTTACGTGACGTGCCCTTCCCCGAGGACAGTGGTACGCGTGGGGGCTACGTAGGCTTTACGCAGCGTGGCCTTCCGACCTGGAAGCCAGTAGATGGTATTGGGTTACGTAGGCTTTACGTAACGTGTCCTCCCGACCCGGGAGACATATGGCAAATATACTGGGTTACGTAGGCTTTACGTAACGTGTCCTGACTAACCTGAGGACGATGGTCTATAGTCTGGTATATGCGTAAGTACGAGTAACTCCTTTTACAATAACATATCCAACCCAATTCCCAACCCGGGAATCCCATGCCTTGGCTGTGTGAACTCACCTTGGTTTGCTCGGCAGATACACAAAGAGGAAAGGGTTCTTGAACTAACAATGGTCAACCACGTCCTAACAGGGTTACCATACAAGTCAGGTTCGGTTCAAGTTATGCACGTATGTCACTAACACGTATTGATCATGGCAATGAACACGTATTCCAAATAGCAGCCCAAAGCAGACAGTTAAACAAATAGCCAAGTGTCCGGCCCAATCAGTTGGGCCTGTAATAGTAAAGGTCCAATAGCAACAGTCCACGAATCAAATCATTGGGCCCGTGACAGTGGAGGCCCAAACAGTGTGCGTGTAAATGATGGTCTCGAGTCGCAACGGAGATCTCGAGTCGCAACCGGAGATTACGAGTCGCAACAGCTGGTTGCGAGTCGCAATGGTGATCTCGGTTCATCATGGTCTGGTTACGAGTCGCAACGGGACTCGCAACCGTGGTCTCGGCTGGTGCTGTTTCTGGTCTCGAGTGGGGTTCCGACTCGCAACGAGTGATACCGAGTCGCAACCGTGGGTGTAACTGGTTTCCATAATTCCTGCATTGACTTATCCGTAATTCCAGCAAACATCTAAGGCAGTTTCGAAATCAGATCAAACATGACAATTATCATCAATTACCAACCTTTATCAGTTTCATAATATGGCAATTATCGATCAAACAAGGGAAATCAACATCAATTCTTATGAACCCTAATACCAAACATAATCAAGAACACTTGTCCAAAACAATACATGAACATATCCGATCAAACAATACATAACAGCCGATTCATCATACATTCATATATATCCGATTTGTGTGAAAGCCGATTACATGATCATTATCTATTATTGATTAGTAACATTCAATCTAACGTTATCATACACACATGTTAACAAGAATCTTTCGGGTATCAAGCAATCATCAGTATACAAACAATAACACACAACCAATAACATAGACACTAACCGGATTAAAGAAGGAAAGAGGGTGATTCCGAATAGGGGTGTTCTTGTCGTCGGGTTCCAAGTGACCGAGAGAGAGAGAGAAGCGTCTAGGGTTGTGGTGTTTTGCAAAAGTAGTAAATCAAACCCCTAGTTCCGGTTTTGTGTTGCGAGTGGGGGAGTGGGCCGAGCCCATCCGGTTATCTAATGGAGTCCGATTTCAAGTTGTGGCCCAAAACGGGCTTGTGTGACCGGTTTGTGTAATTTGGGCTCGTGTACACATAACATACATATGCACATAACAAATATTCATTTAAAAATCATATAATTCAGTTCTCATAAGCACGTAACGTTACATCAAAGCAAGTCTAAAGTTCGAGTTGTCACACCTGACGGCTTTTGATGCTCAGCTTTGACTTGCGCACAAGTCAAGCATTTGGCCACATGGGCGGCTACCGACTTTTTCAAACCGATCCACCAATAATTTGCCTTTAGATCTTGGTACATCTTATCAGCTCCAGGGTGAACGGAGTACTTGGATCTGTGGGCCTCCTGGAGGATAACATCACGAAGTCCTCCATGAACTGGAACCCATATTCGTCCGTTTAATCTTAAAATTCCGTCCTTGCTAAGAGTTAACTGCTCCTCAGTTACTCCTAACTTTTCATTCGGATAGTTAGCTTCCAACACAGCTTCTTTTTGTGCAGCTAACAACCTTTTCATCAAATTGTTCTTTACTTCAATGCTCTTGGCATTGATTCGGATGGGTTTCACCTTTTCCTTACGACTCAAGGCATCGGCGACTGCATTCGCCTTGCCGGGATGGTATCTGATTTCACAATCATAATCATTCAAGGTCTCCATCCAACGGCGTTGCCTCATGTTTAATTCTTTCTGATTAAACAGATGCTGGAGGCTCTTGTGATCAGAATAGATCACAAACTTGATTCCATAAAGATAATGCCTCCACAATTTCAGTGCGAACACAACGGCACCCAATTCCATATCATGGGTGGTGTAATTCTTTTCATGCACCTTTAACTGTCGTGATGCATAGGCAATAACCTTGCCTTTCTACATAAGCACACACCCCATGCCGGTGTGTGAAGCATCGCAGTAAACTACGAATTCTTCTGTGCCTTCAAGTAATGTCAGCACAGGAGCGTTGCTCAACTTTTGCTTTAGTATTTCAAAGGACTCTTGCTGCTTAGGGCCCCAAATGAACTTTTCCTTTTTCTTAGTCAAGGATGTTAAGGGCGCAGCAATCCTTGAAAAGTTTTCAATGAAACGCCTGTAATATCCTGCCAATCCCAGGAAGCTACGAATCTCCGTAGGCGTCTTCGGCTCCTGCCAGTTCATGACTGCTTCAACTTTAGCGGGATCCACTTGGATGCCATGCTCACTGACCATATGTCCAAGGAATTGGACCTCTCGAAGCCAAAATTCACACTTAGAGAATTTGGCATAGAGCCTCCCGTGATGTAAAAGTTTGAGAATACATCGAAGATGTTTCTCATGATCAGCTTGGTTCTTTGAATAAATCAGGATGTCGTCGATGAAGACGATAACGAATTTATCCAAGTATGGCTTGCAAACGCGATTCATGAGATCCATGAACGTGGCAGGTGCATTAGTGAGCCCAAAAGGCATCACTAGGAACTCGTAATGGCCATAACGGGTCCTAAATGCAGTTTTATGCACGTCTTCATTTCTGACCTTCAATTGGTGGTAGCCTGACCTCAAATCAATTTTCGAGAAATAGCTTGCCCCTTGTAATTGATCGAATAGATCGTCGATTCTAGGCAAAGGATATCTGTTCTTGATCGTGACCTTATTAAGCTCACGATAGTCGATGCACAGACGCATCGACCCATCCTTCTTCTTTACGAACAGAACTGGTGCTCCCCAAGGAGACGAACTAGGTCTGATGAAATCTTTGGCTAACAATTCGTCTAGTTGTGTCCTCAACTCTTTCATCTCGGTGGGCGCCAACCTATAAGGTGCCCTGGCAACTGGTGCCGTTCCGGGGATGATATCAATCCTGAATTCCACTTGCCTATCTGGTGGCAAACCAGGTAGTTCTTCCGGAAAAACTTCTGGGAATTCAGAAATAACAGGGATGTCTCCTATCTTTGGTTTAGGCTCATCAATAATCACTTGTGCCATGTAGATGACACAACCCTTCTTTAAACATTTTGAAGTCTTGAGCATAGTCACTTGTTTAGGCAGTCCATACTGGGTGTCTCCCCGAACGGTAAGTGATTCACCTGACGGGGTCCGTATCACCACTTGTTTCTTGTTGCAGACGATTTGGGCTTGGTTATGAGATAACCAGTCCATACCCAAAACTATGTCAAAACCGGCCAACTTAAAGGGAAGTAGAGTCAGAGGAAAAGAATGGTTCTTAATGGATATAAAACATTCCTCTAACACGGTTGAGACGGTTTCTATGGTACCATCAGCTAACTCTACCTCATAGTTTACGCTTAGGGTTTTAACAGGTAAATTCAACAATTTACAAAACTTGTTATCTACGAAAGACTTATCTGCGCCTGAATCAAAAAGTACTCTTGCAAAGACATCGTTTACAAGGAAAGTACCTGTTATGACATTATCGTCTTGCACAGCCTCCTTCGCGTCCATTCTGAAGACTCTCGCATTGGTCTTCTTGGCCTCTTCAGGCTTCTTGTTGTATTTAGGGCAGTTGGTCTTAATGTGCCCCTTTTCATTGCAACGGTGGCACGTTGCGTCTTTTATTTTCTTGCAATCCAAGGTTTTGTGATCCGTGGCCTTGCATATACCACAAGCATAGGTTTTTGACTGAGTCTGAGAGTTCGACTCAAGTCTGCACCTTCCAAAGTGATGTTTCTTGCAAATCTTACATTTGGGCTTCTCGCCAGACTGATGCCCATCTTTCTTTGACTCATATCCTTTCTTGGTGTCACCGTTCCCACGGTGTTTTTTGTTCGACCTACGCGAACTATCATCTTCGCGCTTTCTTTTCTCCGTCTCCTTATTCCTCAGCGCTCTCTGCCTGACCGCATCCAGAGTGAGGGATAAGGAAATGTCAGCTACCGATCTAAAAGTAGTCGGCCGAGAAGCTTTCACGCTTGCCTTGATCTCGGGGGCTAAACCACCGATAAAACGAGTGATTCTTTTTGGTTCCGGGGTTACCAGGTTGGGAACCAACCGGGACATAGTGTTGAAGCCCGTTAGGTAAGCTTGACAGTCAAGGTTTGTCATCACCAGTGATAGAAAATCAGACTCTATCTTCTCCACCTCATGCTGAGGGCAGTAATTTTCCCTGATAAGGGCAACAAATTGATCCCACGACATGCTGTACAATGGGATTTTCCCGGTGGCTTGAATCAGAGATCTCCACCATGCTAAAGCTTCGCCCTTAAAAGACTGCGACACAAACTTGACCACGTCTTTCTCAGCGCATCCGCTGATATCAACAACCGTATCCATCTCATCCAGCCACGTCATACAGTCAATAGCTCCTTTCTCCCCAGTGAAGTCCCGGGGCTTACATGAAACAAAATATTTATAGGAACAACCTTTCTCACGGGGTCCCCTGTTCAGTATAACCTGCTGTGATGGTGCACTGTGGTTTGAGGAGTGTCGATCATCGTCTTTCTTCGGGTCATCCTTCTTGGATGGTGGCTTTGAAGGCTGTGTAGATAGGGTCCTACTACGAGTCCCACTATACTCTTCGTACTGTCTTTCCAAAGCCTTTGTAACCGCGCCGTCGACCAATGCCTTTAATTCAGCACCCGTTAAGGTAACCCGGGCGTTATCAATATTCTCCGTTGGATGGCTATTTATCTCGTCTGAGTTGGCCATTTCAATTGAACTGTTACAGAAAACAAGGACAATAGTTTATGTGGGAGTTTATTATGGAATTTCTCCTTGGGTAATTCATTAACCATGGTCACAGAGACCATATTTGGTTAATTTATTAATTATATCTATTTAGGATTTCTATAATGATTTATCCTAGTTATAAAACAATAACAATTTTATTTGTTGCACAAAAGGCCTAGTCACATGGACAGTTTATTTTATGGGTTATGATTTCAGAGAATCAAACATGAAGGTATACTGGCACAATAGGCCTAGTCACAAGGACATTTATAAATTATATGCTAGGATTTCAGAGAATCAAAGCATTTGAGGTTGAACCTAGTTCATTACTTTTATTTGACAGGGAGTCATCGCTACTACTGTCTTTTGGCTCATGTGGAAATGAGCAGGGCCCGTAGGCACGTATTACCACGTAGGGTAAAAGTATGGTCATCTTAATTGATGATTTACCCCATGATTCAGAGATCGATAATTGGGTTTGGAATCTTTGAAGGATCCTTATATAACAAAACAATGTGTGTGATTTCGAATGAATCACATCTGCCAGGAGTGTTAACCTATTTTCAGATGTTAACAGGGATTTGAATCTTCTTAACAGGTCTTACCGTCTTGGCCTGGCCTTATAATGACCCGAAGGCTAGGTTTCACACTTTAAGAAAAATTTTACATAGGCAGACTTTTACTTAAAAGGAATGATTTTTGATTCGATTATTTCATAGTTATGCATATAATAGCAACATGAAATTTATAAAACAATTATTCATTACTTTACTACGATATTACATGCTGCCCTAACGGGTCTTTTCAAATAGCGACTTACCCACGCAGGGGTTTCAACAAGTACTTACCCTCGCAAGGGTTTAATAGCACACGTACCCACGCAGGGGCTAAATAACAAAACATACCCACGCAGGGGCTTTAACAATATAATAGTCCACGCAGGGACTTACACAAATAAAATACCCTCGCAGGGGTTTATTAACAAAACATACCCACGCAGGGGTTTATACTACAAGACTGGCCCATGCAAGGGCTCAACAATACTTGGAAGGATTCAGTGGTCCTTCTTGCTCTTTCCTTTGATCAGGCTTGTCAATCCTTGGAAGAACGTTTGTCGCTCCCTTCGCTCCCTGTGAAATTCTCGCTCTACATAGTCCAACCTTTTCAGAATTTCTTCACGCTCAGGCGGAGAGAACCTTGGTGGTTGCGATTGTGTCCGTATAATAGGTCTTGTAGGTATCTGGTACCCATGAGTTGGGTACCCTACTCCCCATGGATCTCCATAGGGTCCTTGGGTTCTATAGTTAGTCGCTACCACGTACGGATCGGCTTCGGCGTAATTGTAGTTGGTGTATACTGGCTGCTCAAACGGGTTGTACGCCATGGAACCCGTGTATGCCGGAATTGGGTTATCAAAACCCATAGGCGGTGGTTGTGGTGCAACTGGGTGTGAAGGCCCACCCATTTGTGGATCTTCTTGATGTGGCAGGTAGTGGCTGCCGCTTGATTGTAGTGGAGAACTAAAATGAAAGTCTCCTGTTCGCGCAGATATACGCGCTCCGGTTCTCCTACGCCTTGGTGGTTGCGGGGGTGCCGGTTGAACTGGTGGTGGAGGAGGTGGTGGCGTGACTGCCACGAACCTTGGATCCTCAGAGGGATCTTGTTGCTGGTGTTGCTGCTGCTGAGGTGATGTATGGCGAGGAGGCGTAGAGTACCATTCGTGCCTGGTAAACATAGCTTGAAAGCTATCTGGACCAACATAGGGTGATCCGTGGAAGGAAGATCCATCCGAGATCTCTATCGGGTGGTTTGGTGTGCCACTGGCAGGCTCGACAGGGTCCGTATCCTCGTCCATGTTGTCCGCATGATCTCCAGAGAAATGATCTTCTGGACCTAATGGGTTAAAATTCCCTGGTTCTTGCAGGAAGTTTGTCGGGTTAAACCGGCCCCTAGAAACTGGTGTAGGGTCACCGAAGGAGTTGTGCGATAAGGATCGCTGTAATGGTATGTATGGAGGTTGAGGGTTGTTGGGCTCATAATCTGGTTGTGGCCCATAAGGGTTAGGAGGTGTTGAACTGTGTGAGACCGACCGTCTAGCCGGCTCAAAGAGGTTCCTCCGGTTCTGCCGGGGATCGTCACTCTCCGTGGTAGATGGAGCATTTTGTTCGAGGGTCCAGCTTCATTATTATTGGGGGCGGTGATTGGCCCCTTGCCTCTTCCTCTTCTCCTGAAGAATCTTGGCGGCATTTTGTTCGTTCCTGAGCAATATGGCATGAGATAACAAAACAAAATATATACAAAAATAAAGGACAATACAATTAAAGTGGAATTTGTCCTACGTTGTAGGTCTAGACTCGAAGTTTAGAATTGTGCAATTGTGTAACTGAGATTAAACACAAAAGGCTAGTGTTTAATTCACTCAGTGTTGGCTCTGATACCAACCTATCACACCCCGATTTCCACGTGTCACCGGTGGGCCCGGTGGGGGAGTATCGTGACGTGGTTGGCAACGTAATAGTCAAACAACACAATATTCAATATGCACAGCGGAAGCAATTTAAAAGATGTAATACAACCGAATTTAATTATTGTAATATCAAGTATCACAATGTTCGATTGTTTATCCACAGACGGATCGAAATAAAATATGAGACAATAGTTCAACAGACTTCAGGCATCCTAAGCTTGCGAGACTTTTTATTGATGCTAAGGAGACAATCCAGCCAATTTCGTTTAGTACCTGCATTCAGTCTTTTTGGGAAAATACGTCAGTTTACACTGATAAATACAATCAACTGACTCATTTTGGAAAATGATTGAAAATTGGTTTGGATGCACGTGGCATAAACATTTTTATTTTAACTTGGGAGAATTATTTAATATTATAATCTTGTGAACGAATTACATGTTACTAAAGACTTTAAGTAATCAAGACTGTTTAAACGAGCCGATCAAATTATTCAACTACCCACTTAACTGTGGAGATTTGATGCTCGATCAAGCGGTATGCTATATACCGTAACCCAAGCCCGTATAGGGAAAATAAGTTAAAAGTATTTACCTGAGCAGTGTATAAATCACAATAAGCAAACGCAAGTAGCTTTTACTGGTCCTCGTAATCTGTAGCGAAGGTTTATAATAACCTATTAGGATTCTAACGGGTCTTTTATTAAGCTTAAGCTTAGACCGACTAGTTTCAAAGATACGGTTCGTACGCCTGATTAAGCGAAGACCGGATAGAATGTGATTTAGACCCGACAAATCCAGAGACTTGTTTAATATGGGTTTATTATTCACATTCTGGATTTTGAGATAATATCGTTAAGGTTTAACCCGTTTTGGTTAATTTATGTAAACTTGTTACATAAACCGAACCGTACGCGTAATAAGCGTGACGGGTAGTCATGAGAGCTATATACAGGCTTCCTAAGTTAATTAAGTCTCAAATATGTTGTGACATCAGTAAGGTGTCTTTCATTATGCCAGAAACATGTTTAAACACAAACTAGGCCCCGTAGGGGTAGTTTGGTCATTTTAAAGGTTGCAAAAAGGTTTAAGTGTTTAACTGAGTTACAGGTCTGATGTAATCAGTAAATATACTCCAATTAATGAGTTATAACAGTAAGATAAAGCATATGTGTGAAATTTATCGTTTTTAACCAAACTATGCCCCGTAGCGGTATTTTGGTAATTTCACATAAGCCGAAAAGCTCAGAACTGAAGTCTGAGTTTATCCACCTTTGCTTACTATTAAAATATTATAATTTGCCTCTCATATCAGTAGGTATCAACCCGGGTATGTCCAATATGATTTTAAAACATACTATGCGTTAAAAACGCTAATCAAGGCGATTAAAGGCCATTTCCGGGTTTGATACTTAAATCTGATATTTTTATATTTCCAGAAGGCTTAAAAGAATTTATTTATCATATGTGATCAGTAGCAAAAGGTTTGGAGTCGTTTAGATATGTAAATCTCATTTTATGGCCCGTTAGGGCAAAACCGACATTTACCGAATTAAGCCTACGACTATGAGTTATGCTCAACCTAAAATTAATTAAAAATCTTTAAAAATCCCAAAATAATATATTACATCAGTGGGTAAAAGATTTGATACCAAAAAGTATGTTTAACTAGGCTATACGCTAATTACGCCATTTTATTAGCATAAAGCATTCATTTTGCGATAATGAGCATAACTCTTAATCTACAAGTCAAACTGATGTCAAACTTTGCATACAAGTCTATATATCAGTGACTAAGGTTTCTACACTTTTACATTTTCATAAATCACGTTTTAAGGTAATAAGGGCATAACGGTCAACATATGAGCAATTAACGGAAGCATGCATATTAATCGGATAACTAATGAACCAAGGTGTATAATCACAGAGGGTTGTTCTAACATGTAACCTAGTCCAATTAAAGCTCTGAGGCATTTCTAAAATATGCCTAAATGGGTCAGAACTGAAAGTCAAAGTGAAAGTCAAACTATGTGACTTTCGGTTCCGAACCGGGTCTAAACAAGAAATTTTCGGGTTGAACATGTTTAGACATGTCCTTACACTAGTTATCAAGTTATATTAATGATAAAACAGGTCAAAAGTGTTCTACATTGTTAATCATGCATAAATCGCATTTTAGACTTCCTGATGACTTTTTAATTACACGTTTGACTCGACATTAGACCTAGTTAGAATGGGAGTCAGGGGAAACCCTTTTAAGGTTTTATTACCCACATATATACCCACCTAAAGGTACTTTTAATTCGAGATTTGACTGAGTCGTTTATAATTAATCTCGAAGTCAAACTGTAATTACGACGGTTTGACTTTTAGCTAAATTACTAAGCTAAAGTCAATTTAGAAAGGTTAAGACAACTTACAAAGGTCTAATGGATGATTAGGAAGGCTTAGAGAGTGCTTTTGTGCTCCACACTTGATCAGGAGGTGTTGAGGAATGAATGATCAAAGTGTTGCACTTGTGAGTTTCTTATATAGTGATCCAAGACACCACAACATGTTGACAATTAAGTCTAGGACTAACCACAACATTCCCACAGGTGTCCTACATGTTTAGGGGTTGTTTAGGGGCCAAGGGACATGTGGAAAAACTGTTAAATCCGGTTTCATGCGCGCAAAACAGGTAACAGCCGGTTTTCTGGTTGCTGGCACTTGCTTACGGACCGTAAGCCCTCCCTTGCGGTCCGTAAGCCTGTCATCAGGCACAAAATTTGTTGATCTTTGATGTCTTGAAGGGGTAACTTGAGGCTTTCGAATTTGGGACATGTTTTATCAGATTGGGGCCTCTATAAAGTGCTTAATACAGTAACATACCCTACCATTGGAATGCTTGCTTGGATTCTTTATAAAAGTACCGAAAATTAAGGGTTACCGTAGGAATTTCTTCGTAGGAGTCCACCAATTGATTCATGAATCATTCATTGCTATAATTCACTGAACTTGAACATACACTAGATGTTTCTAATACGATTTGAGTCTTGGGATTTATAACGAGGTCGTTCAGAGGTGCAAAAGTTAACATGACGACACTTACCCATTTTTAATAAATCCGAATTTTATAACGCTTTTCGTCTTACACGACACGTGTCGTTATTTTATTTAACATGAATTTTCGAGGTGTTACATTCAACCTCGTGTTGGGGACAGTAATTCTCCTTGATCAGGGCAACAAATTGTTCCCAAGACATGTTGTATAGAGGTATCTTCCCGGTGGCTTGAATCAGCGACTTCCACCATGATAGGGCATCACCCTTGAAAGATTGTGACACAAACTTCACAATATCTCTTTCAGCACAGCTACTTATATCCACTACTGTCTCCATCTAATCAAGCCAAGTCATACAGTCCACTGCCCCCTTCTCCCAGTAAAATCCCGGGGTTTACAAGACAAAAAAGTATTTATACGTGCAACCCTTGGCACGTGGGGCATCATAAAGCACGATCTTCTTGGAATGATCACCATTTTCATTCGAAGAATGTCTATCATCATCCTTCTTAGACTCTTCCTTTTTAGACTTGGGTTGGACAGATGGT
The DNA here is from genome assembly GCF_002127325.2 of Helianthus annuus. Classification (NCBI taxonomy): domain Eukaryota; kingdom Viridiplantae; phylum Streptophyta; class Magnoliopsida; order Asterales; family Asteraceae; genus Helianthus; species Helianthus annuus. The sequence goes on from NC_035448.2 coordinate 78,094,316, forward strand.
GGCTTGCTGTGAGACTCCGAATGAGTCTTGGATCTATTATGCGGTGTAGACAAGGTCCTACTATGGGTCCCACTGTACTCACTGTACTGTCTTTCTAATGCCTTAGTAACCGCATCATCCACAAGCGCTTTCAGCTCTGCGCTAGTTAACTGTATCTTTGCGTTATCGTGGTTTTCCACCGGACGACTATTTACCTCGTCCGACCCAGCCATGTAGCTTCACTGCTACATATAAACAATAATAGGCAAGGTTTTATTTAACAGTTAATACAGCATTTTATGTATTTTATTAACCATGGTTTTAAATAGCCATTGCAGGTTAATTTATAAATATTAATTCAGGATCTGTATTATAATCCTATATTATAACTTTAATGTTGGCACCTAAAGGCCTAGTTATGCAAACAAGTTTTAATTTATAACCAGGATTTCACATAATCGAGGTATTAGGGTTTGAAGCACAGTTCATTACCCCTTTAGACAGTGAGTTGCAGACTCTAACTGTCTCTTAGTCCCTAGGACATTAATTATTACCCGTAGGCACTTCATTCTCAAGGAATGGATATTTACTTACAGGGAATTTTAAATTAACCCAATTTTCAATGATGGCCTATGTGACTTTTACTGTGTCACAATTTGCCCAGAATGTTAACATACTTACAGATGTTAACAGAATTTGGAATCTTCTAGACGGGTTCTACCATTTTGGCCATGTCTGCGGTGACACGTGGCTAGGTTTTACCCCTTAGATTCTCTTTATAACGCAGATCAATCCTAAGTTGAGACGTTAATTACGGACCTGAATCTAATTATGGAGATACCATCTTGGCCTTGTCTTAAAATGACATGTGGCTAGGTCTTGTCCCTTTTTAGATTTTGCCATTTTATATTAATGGTAGGTCTTCTTTAATTTAGGAAATGTTGTTTTCATTTTTACCTTTTTATTTTAAGTTTATTCATATACTTATTTATAACAACAATCATGAAAATTTAAATGCAACATTTCACTAATAAAGATTCAACAGTACAATACTTGCCCTAAACGGGACTTCTACAAACAACATGCCCACGCAGGGGCGAAATACAACAAACAAACAACAAAACAACAAACAAACCCACGCAGGGGTTAACTGAAAGACATACCCACGCAGGGGCAGAATACAAAAAGACAAGCTCGCGCAGGAGCTGAATACAGAAACAACAAGTCCACGCAGGGACTGACTACAACAAAATAAATAAAAATCTTCACTAATCCCTTCTTTTGGACTTTCCTTTGATCAAATCTGATAGTCCTTTGAAGAAACCCCTGTTGTGTCTGCGCTCAGTTTGGATTTCCCGTTCACAACGGTCCAGCCTCTCAAGGACCTCCTGCTGGCGCTCAGGTGGGATAAGCTGCTGCTGCGACGGTTGGTACAATGGCTGAGGAGGTGGTGGCTGCTGGTACACATATGGAGGGTACCCGGTAGTCCAAGGACCACCATAGGGCCCTTCAGGGTGTCGAGCGTTGTAATCCCAAGCCTCCTGATATGGGTCCACGTGAGCATAGTTAAAGCTGTTGTGGCCCGGTATTTCAAACGGGTTGTATGCCGCGGAACCGGCATAAGCAGGGATTGGGTTGTCAAAACCCGGCGGAGGTGCCACAGGCACTGAGTTGACTTCTGGTATGGGGTTTGATGGACCCCCCATTTGTGGTTCTTCCTCTTCCTCCTGAAGTGGCGGATAATGGCTGCCACTTGATGGTTGGGGTGTGCTGATGCGGACACCCCCCTCGCACGGACATCCGTGCGTTTGACCTCCTCCGCCTCGGTGGCTCCGGAGGCGGCTGCTGTTCCACTGGTGGTGGTGGTGGCGGAGTGACTGCCACAAATCGTTGATCCTCAGAAGGATCCTGCTGCTGCTGTTGCTGATATGGGGACGAGTGCTCAGAGGGCGTGAAGTACCAGTCCCACTGCTTAAACCTCTCCTGGTAACTGTCCGGACCGCGATATGGTGATCCGTGGAAAGATGACCCATCCGAGATTTCGATGGGGTGGTTCGGCGTTCCTGTAGCAGGCTCCATGGGATCAGTATCCTCGTCCATGTCATTGTCCTCAGAGAAGTGGTCTTCCGGTCCGAGTGGGTTAAAACCCCCGGGTTCTGGAAAAAAGTTGGCCGGGTTGAATCGGCTTTAGAAAACTGGGGTTGGGTCACCAAAGGAGTGGTGAGAGTTGGATCTCTGCAAAGGTATGAAAGAGGGTGGTTGCTCGTTGGGCTCATTTTCCGATTGGGGCCCAAAGGAGTGCTGGTAAGAAGGTGAAGAGCTGAGGGAAACTGACCGTCTCCCAGGTTCAACATAGAGCCTCCATGGCTCTTGTGGACTAGTGCTCATGGTAATGGATGGGGTACGCCGGTGCGAAGGCCCAGCTTCGTGATCGTGACCTGTGACTGGTCCTTTGCCTCGACCGCGAAGAAATCTTGGTGGCATGTTGACCTGCATACAAGTTTTAGATAACAACAACAACATATAATAATAAGACCCAAAAATAAAACAAAACAGAGTTTGTCCTATGTTCTTTGTCTAGACTCGAAACTCGAAGAATGTGCAATTCGTGCACTGAGACTAAACACAAAAGGCTAGTGTTTAATTCACTCAGTGTTGGCTCTGATACCAACCTGTCACACCCCTAATTTCCACGTGTCACCGGTGGGCCTGGTGGGGGATTAACGTGACGTAGTTGATATCATCATAGTCAAACAACACAAATTATAATGCACAGCGGAAGCAAAGATAGATTTATTTCAACTTAAATTATTGTAATATTCGAGTATCACAAAATGTCGAAATAGAATCCACAGGCAGAATCAAATAAAAAGGAAACTTCATTTCAACAGACTTCATGCATCCTAAGCTTGCGAGACTTCTATGGATGCTTAAGGAGTGACCAGCCTATTACGCGTAGTACCTGCACTTAGTCTTTTGGAAAATACGTCAGTTTACACGGGTAAATACAATTTAACTGACTCATTTTGAAAATGTTTAAAATTAATTTAAATGCTCGTAGCATAAAACTTTTTATAACTTGGGATAATTATTTGCTTAATAATCTTGTAAAAGAATTACATGTTCGTTCTGCGTTCAGTAGCCCGGGTCATGCTGGGTTAAAGATTAATAGACACACCACTTAATATAATTCCGCCGCGAGACTTCTCTCGTACCGACGATTATACATGTTGTACAGCACTACGGGTGTACGCCTACACCCGAGTGCTAAGGTCGTGGCCATTCTTTGAATGATGCCAAGGATATCTGGGACATGGTCATTAAGCCCCCAAAGGCGTTAAACAAACAAAACAGCATTTTCAAACGGGTTAATTTGACTGCACATAACCAAGGCCGGTTAAGGTCAATTCCCCGACCAAGCGGTATTTTATATACCGTACCCCAAGCCCGTATAGGGAAAATAAGTTAAACGTATTTACCTGAGCAAAGTATAAACCAAATATAACGAGTGCATGTAGCTTTTACTGGGCTCCTAGATCTGGAAATTAAGGTTTTAATAACCTATTAGAATCCTAACGGGTCTTAGACTTAGACCGGTTAGTTTTATATAAAGATTACGGTTTTAAACGCACAATAAGGCGAAGACCGTTTTAGAATGTGGTTTTGTCCCAACAAGCTTGCACGCTTGTTTTATATGGGTAACATAATCACATTCTGGATTTTGAGACCAAAAAGATATGGTTTGACCCGTTTCGGCTATAATGGCCAAACTAGTCACATAAGCCGATCCGAACGCGTATAGTGCGTAACGAGTAACCATAAGAGTTAAATACAAGTTTCTGAAGTCAATATGCTTAAAATATGTTGTGATATCAGAATGATACCTTCCATTATGCCCCAAATGATTTTAAACCAAAACTATGCCTCATAAGGGCGTTTTGGTCATTTTACAAGGTGAAAAAGGGTTAAAATGATAACCTGAGTTACAGGTCTGATTAAATTAGTAAATATACTTAATTTACTAAGTTATAACAGTAGGGTATCAAATTTATGTGAAATTTATTATCTTTAACCTTACTATGCACCGTAGGGGCATTTTGGTAATTTCACATGTGCCTAAAAGGTCAATTCTGGAATTCTGAGTTCAAAACATTTGCCTACTGTTTAAAATATAAAAATTCACTAATTACATCAGTAGGTTCAATCCCTTAAGCTTAATAAGGTTCTAGTGCACACTTATGCGTTAAAAATGCCTAAAAGGCGATTTGGAGCCATTTCCGGGTTTTCTGTAAAAAGCTGATATTTTTAATATTCCAGAAGGCTCAAAACAATTTATTTATCATAACAAATCAGTAGAAATTGGTTTGAGGTCAAAAGGATTTGTAAAACTCATTTTATGGCTAAAAAGGGCAAAACCGGCATAAACCGAATTAATCTTAGAATACTAAGTTATGCTCAGCCTAAAAATAAATAAAAATCACCAAAAATCCCAAAATATTATTTTATAACAGTGGGTAAAAATTTTGGTATAAAAATTTGGGTTTTGATAGGCTATACATAATTTACGCCATTTAATTAGTAAAGAAGCTCTTAATTACGCTATTGAGCATAACTCTTAATCTAGACCTCAAACTGACTTCAAATTTTGGGTGCAAGTTTATAAATCAGTAGCTAAGGTGCCTACCCTTTTACATTCTCAAAAATCACGTTTTAAGGTCAAATGGGCATAATGGTCAACATATAAGCGATTAACGGAAACATGCATGTGAATGGGATATCTAATGAACCAAGTTGTATAATCTCAGAGAGTTATACTAACATGCAAATAGGTTCAAAAGAAGCTCTAAGGCAATCCTAATCTTGGATTAAACGGGTCAGAACTGAAAGTCAAAGCAGAAGTCAAACTTTGCGACTTTCGGTTCCAAACCGAGCCTAAACTGAAAATTGTCGAGTTGAACATGTTGGAACATGTTCTTACATTAATTACCAAGTTATTTTAATGATCAAACAGGTTGCATGTAACCTACATTGCTAATTATGTATTAATTTGCAAATAACCTTTCTGTTGACTTTTTATAATAAGCTTTGACTCGACAATTAGCATAGTTAGAGTGGGAACCTGGAAATACCCTTTTAGGGGTTTGTTACCCACATAATTACCTACTTATAGGTATTTTTAATTCGGGATATTAGTGAGTAATTATTGACTAATCCCGAAGTCAACCCTTAATTACGATGGTTTGACTTTTAGCTAATTAATTAAGCTAAAATGGACTAAGGATGATTAGGAACACTTACAAAGATCCTTAATAGGATTATGGACTTAATGAGAACTTGTTGTTGTCCAAGGAAACTCCAGAGAATGCTCCAAGTGAGTGACACAATGAATGATCAAAGTTCACCACACTTCACTCCCTTATATAGTGACCAAAAAGTTCTAGGATTGAGACATGGAAGTCTATGATGGTTACAAGATCACCCCAGGTGTCCCTAACAAGCTAAATACTGCCTAGCAAGCCCCTTGTTTCGAAAACCATCCTTTTAAGTCGGTGTAACAGGCTGAACAGCCAGCTGTCCATTTTCTGCTGCCAGCGACTGGCTTACGGACCGTAAGCCTAAGCTTTTGCGGTCCGTATGCAGCCCTTGCGGACCGTATGATCAGATGGTTGCGGTCCGTAACCGACCTTTGCTGAAAACGCCCAGATATGCATCTTACGGACCGTAAGCCATGACCCTTACGGTCCGTAACCGTTGGTCAGAGGACAAAAGTTTGAAAACTTTCAAGCTTTGACCATGCAACCATACAAGTCCGAATTCATGCCATCTTTCTCAGTTGTGGGGCCTCCTTACACAGCCATTGCATGCTTGTGAATGCCTTACATGTTTCCTACTTTAATTTGGAATCTTGGGGGTTTTAAAGTGACGGAATTCACAAGAACAAGTCTTGGATTTACTAGTTGAACAAATTTTAATTTCTTATTCAATTTTCCATTAGGATAACATTTAAGCTAGCATTCCCTTGTAGTAACATTATTAATAATCCAATCTCCATATAAAAGATGGAATTTTTATTTATTTAGAATCAACCGGTAAAATATATAAGATATTTATCAAATAATTCATGGATCTTGAGATTTATAAATTCGGGTCGCTCAGAGGTGTTTTAATAACATGTCGCCCTTGGGTCGTTCAGAGGTGTTTTAATAACATGACGCCCTCTTAAAATCCTACCACGCATCTTTGTATTTGACCCGGTTTCTGACACATTTGTCCCACATGACACGTGTCTTTAATTTGTTGGACAGGAATTTTCAAGGTGTTACAAAACTACGTTGAATTATATTTACAAATAGACTAAATTACAATTTTTTTTCTTTATAAGGACAAATAGCATAACAAGTTTTTAGGTTAAATTACACTTTTTGTTCTTTATGTTTGTATCAGTTTGCAATGGATAGACTTTAACTTCAATAATTACAGTCACAATCCTTTATTTAGAAAACTCATTACACCTTTTGTCCTTTATCACTAACATGGTTAAAATTTTCAATTAAGTCTTTTCTGTCAAGGGTACTCTGGTCATTTCACGCTTTTATTTTAAATGATTCTTAACAAATAAAATCAAAAAGAAAAATTTACATACATACAACATCATCTTCCCCAACCCTACAACACTATAAAACCCTACCTCAAATCAATCTTCCTCAATTTCCATCAATGGCTTCTTGTATTACCACCAGATTCATCTTTCGTCTTCTTTAAACCAAAAACCCTAACCTTCTTCACACAAATCACCATACAATCTTTACCACAATCCCCAATTCAACATCTCACTCTTCGATTTCATCTCTATTCGAATCCAAAGTTGCACCATTCAACCACCACTCCACTGCCTCCGTTTCGGAACCTGCTATTGTTACTACAACAACTACAACCTTTCCCAGCCGCGGTTCTTCTGTAAGGGATGTCGCTGCTACTGGACCAAAGGCGGTGTCCTTCGTAAGGGATGTCGCCGCCTGTGCTGACCGAAAATTATCACAAGTTGTTTTCGGAGATGGGGACGTTTGGAAGCTTGATTAATTCGTGTTCTTATGAGTTAGCTATAGGATTCTCGTCGATGGTGGAACCGGAGTGTCACTGTTAATGCAGCAACGAGATCAAGATCAGAGGCAACAATGGGATTGTAAAAGGGGTAAGTTTGAATACTCTGGGTTAAGCGATGGTGTAGATGTGATGGAGGATTGGGGTTTGTTTGATCAGTCTTGTTATTTGATAAGTAATTCTATTATCTTACTTGTAAAACTTTATGTCATATTGATTTCACAAATTTCGGTACCTCTTACTCATTGCCCACTGGTTCCGTATATGTGTTCAAAACTATGTGTTGATGGTGTTCAAAACTATGAGCAGTGTTTGTTATTTGATCGATATGTAAAACCCAATTTTGTGAGCCAGATTTGGGGGTTTTTGGTGGTGGTTACAGACGGTGGTTGTCGGATTTGAGCTAAATTTGGTGGTGTTTGGTAGTGGTTGTCGGTTTTGGATATGTCAGCTAGATTTGGTGGTGGTTAGTGGTGGTCAGAGAAGTGGTTTTATTTCCAGAGGATTTAAAGAGGGGTGAGGGGAAGAGTGTGAGTTGAGAGAGAGATGGAGGGGGTTAAGGTAAATATTAAAGCTTTGTTTTAAATTTTAATTTAATTAAATTGGTAAAAAGACTAAATTACCCTTTTATGATATGATTTAACTGAAAATTTTAACCATGTTAGTGGTAAAGGACGAAAGGTGTAATGAGTTTTCTAAATAAAGGATTGTGACTGTAATTATTAAAGTTAAAGGCTATCCATTGCAAACTGATACAAACATAGAGGACAAAAAGTGTAATTTACCCAAGTTTTTAAATAAAGGACACAGAATAGAAGTGAAAACATTGAATGAACTATTACATAATTTAGAATTTCAATTTCATAGAGGAAAAAATTGTAAATTAGTCTTACAAATATTTAAAACTAGGGCGGGGCACTAAACCGAATATTTCTCTCTCATAACATGTACGTATGTGTTTCAGTTACTTGTACATACTACTCATAACACGATCTCAAAAAAATTACATTGAGTCAACTAATTAAATTAAACCACTATAATACTTTTGCTTAAGAAAAACAAAAACGATAGAAAAACAATAAATTTAAACTGGGTGCAAAATTTTAATTTTTCAGGATAAATGAGAGTGTGCCAAGGAGCCGCCTGACACAAAAAAAATTACACTGAGTCAAACAATTAAAACAAAGCATTACTATAGTTTTGTTAAAAAAATATTAAAACGATGGCATGACTGTAATTTTATACTGGGGGCAAAATCGTAATTTGATTAGGAAAGCAAAGGAAAACGATGGCAAAATGTAAATTTAGATTGAGAGCAAAATTGTAATTTGGCTGAAGGGGAAAAACAAAACTAATAGCAAAACTGTAAATTTAAACTGGTCAAAATCGTAATTTTGAATCGAGGGCAAAATGGTAATTTCTAGTTGGGGGCAAAAGCATAATTTTATTTTGATCTGTGGGTAAAATCGTAAATTGGTTGGGCCAATGGGGGAGTTCCAGACAGCTTCCTGACACTATTCCTCCATCTTGTGTCTGTAGTTATACACTGGGGGCAAAATCGTAATTTAACTGGGAAAGCAAACAAAAATGATAACAAAAATGTAAATTCCAATTGAGGGCAAAATCATAATTTAGCTGGGAGGAACAAAACAAAACTAATGGTGAAACTGTAAATTTAAATGGGGCAAAATCGTAATTTTGAACCGAGGGCAAAATTGTAATTTTTAACTGGGGCAAAAGCATAATTTTATTTTGAACTGGAGCTAAAAACGTAATTTTAAACTGATGGCAAAATCATAATTTTAAAACAGGGGCAAAATCGTAATTTGATTTGGCCCAAAGGCTAAAAGCTATGATGTAAAACTATAAAAATAAAGAAAATAGAAAAAGAGAAAAGGGGAAAAAAGTCAAAATGAATAAAAAAACACTATTCATGAAACTTCGTAATTGTTATATAGATTACAGATGGGCATAATACCTGGTTCCAAACCCGACCCGGTAGAACCTACCTGGAACCAGTTCCAGTTCCTACCCGTTGTATACAAGAACCGGGTCCGGGTTCAAAATACCCATTGGTTCTTACCCGGTTCCACATTTTATAAAAAATTAGGGTCGTACCCGGTTCTAATCCGGAACCGGTTCCTCCGTATAGAAAACAATACCTGGTGTACTAAATTCTTACCTTCTTGATTTTATTACCGTTGGAATCGATTCCTAGCCGTTGCCTATTTAATGTATATGACCGTTGGAACCGATTTCAGCATGTATAAATACTGATCAAAATCGATTCCACACATCACATTGTTCAACTTCTTGAATATTATTCTACTTCTTTATTCATTTGATAATATAGCAACCAAGAATTCCAAAACCACCAACTTCCCATCCATCAACAAGGCTCCTCAATCGGCCCCATATGTCGTTGGGACACTCACACATAATCAGAATCAAGATGTATGGTGCAATTGGGATTTAGTGGAAATGAGTGACGGCTCGCAAAAGGCTCAATGCAAACATTGTAGAGCTTTGTTAAGCAAGGACTCCAATTCAACTTTGACGAAACATATAAAGAACAAATATTGCAAGGCTTTGAAAGATGTTACACTCAGTCAAGTGAAACTCTCAAAGGATGGTTCAATATTTCGTTACGATCACATGATAGCTCAGGATAGAATGGTTAAGTTGGTGATTTAACAATCATTGCCGTTTGGACACTTCGACAACCCTCAATTAACAAAGTTATTAGAGAGACTCTTCAACCACGCTACAAACATGTAAGTTGTCGCACTTTAAAACGTCATTGTTTAAATTTATGGGAAAATGCAAGAAAAGACTTAATTGATTTTTTTAAAAATTTAAAAACTAGTGTTAACTTAACTAGTGATGTGTGGTCAGCTCCACATGGTTTACCCGAATCATACATTTGTGTCACCGCTCATTGGGTTGATCCGCATACGTGGCAAATGATGAAGCGTACGATTACTATTGATGAGTTTCCTTCTCTTCATACCGGTGAAAATATTTTTAAAATTATAAATGCCACAATCATTAAATATTGTTTAGAGGATAAAATTTTTTCAATTTCATTTGATAATGCTTCAAACAACACAACGACGATTGATAAATTAAAATTAAAGTATAAACCGGTTATTGATGGGGCGTTTTATCACACAAGATGTGTTGCATATAAGATGAATTTTAGTTGTGCAAACGGGGCTAAAGGATTAAAGCTTTTCGAATTATGCTTCATGACATTTTCAAAAGTGGAAAAGAACGATATTATGAAGATAAAAAAACTATGCAAGGATGTTAATCAAAAATTAATTGGACCTAATTGGGATATACCAACTCGTTGGAATTCTACTTGTTTTATGTTCGAAATGGCTTTAAAACAAATGGGAACGTTAAAAACTTTTCATACATCACTAAGTGATGATTACTTAGTCGACCTTTTCCCGACATGGCTTGAGTAAACATTGAAAAACTAAGTACTTTTTTAAAAGTTTTCAAAACGGCAACAACTAACATTTCGGGTGTTTATTACCCTACTAGTTCTCTTGTTCTTTCGGAGTTGTATATGATCACTACAAATTTTAAAAAATTTGAAAATTCTAGTGACATGTTAAGAAACATGATGAAACTAATGATTGAAAAGTTTAAAAAATATTTTTTGGATCTACCATCCGTTTTTCTATGTATCGCCGCTTTAAATCCAATTTTAACTGCGCCGGGTGTTGAAGCTTTGATTGAAAAAATATACGACAAGTTGGATATGCATGAGAAGGATCCAAGGTTAAAAGAAAAAATCAAAAAGAATTTAACACTAATTTATCAAAACTTTATGATCATTATTTACAAAAATATGGGGAAGCAATACTAGTAATGTGTTTGAGTCTCGATCGTCGGCCACTAGTCGAACGACTACTGCTGGAGACCCACTCATAACGATGTTTAATGTCGTTAGAGATAAAACGGCTAAACAACAAAGAGGTAACGCCCCATCAAGTGAACTTGGTAGATATAAAGAAACATGTTATTCGCGTACTATGACCGCCGAGGAATATAAAAAGTTTGATCTTTTGTCTGGTGGAAATCAAAAGAATCGAAATTCCCGATTCTAGCCACCATGGCTCGTGATATACTAACGGTCCAAGCTTCCAGCGTAGCTTCGTAAAGTGCGTTTTCTCTTAGTGGTAGGGTATTGTCCATACGAAGAACAAGACTAACACCGAAATCAATAGAGATGGCAATTTGCCTAAAGGATCATTTGGATGTCGTGGACCGTATTCAAGATAAGACAAGTCTAGAAGACGAAGTGGAATTAGAGAACAAGATAGTTGATGAAGAGGAGGATGAAGAAGAAATACAAACTAATGATTCGGGAGACGATTGTACCGAAGTGGCACCACCAAAGCGAGCCGCAAGTCAAATGGAAGCATCTACGACATCGACAAGTAAACGGTCAAAGAAATAAACCGGCTTCAATATGTTTGTATGTTCTTCAATATGTTTGTATGTTTTTTGATCAATATAAGGAATTTTTTTAAGAACCGGTTAGAGTATCATATCAGCGATTTTTTTAGAAATACCCGGTGGAACCGGTTTCTCAGAGAACCCGGTTCCAACCTTACCAGGGATCGGTTACTATCGGTTCCAGTATTCAAACTCTAAACCTGGTTAGGAACTGGACCCGGTTCCTACAAGAAGCGATTACCCTACACTAAAACAAGAACCGGGTCCGGGTAGGAACCGGTTCCGGGTACAAAAATACCCGATATGTCCATCTCTATATATAGATAATATATTTTTACTGTGCATTGAAATTGAAATATAACGAAGGCAAATTAGATTTAAATAATCTCAACTTTCTCAATTTGGCCGATAATAATCACAACTCAGTTATTTGCCGATCATAATCCGAACCGGTCCACTTTTGGCCAATAATAATCCGCCGTTAAAAATAGCTTAACGGAGTTAAGTTTTTTTCCGAATTACAAACCGATGTTTTAGGGATTTTGATCAGAACAAGGATACGAGTCGACTTACGAAAAACTTACCTTGAAATGGCTTAATTTTTGTTAATTGGAAGTTTAAACACCCGAATTGAAGCACCATTTTTGTCGTTTGGGGCAGTATTTCGAGGTAAAATTTACATCAATCAACTCGTATCATCGTTCTAATAGAAAACCCTAAAACATCGGTTGGTAATTCGGAAAAAAATCAACTCCGTTAAGCTATTTTTATTGCAGACTATTATCGGGCAAAAGTGGTCTAGTTCGGATTATTATCGGCAAATAACTAAGTTGAGATTATTGTCGGCCAAATTGAAAAAGTTGAGATTATTTAAATCTAATTTGCGAATAATAAATCAATAACTAGAACATGAAGTCATCTAAGGGTGTTGCTAAATCCACTCGCATTTCTCTACCCCCTCCTTTAAGTTTTCAAAAAATTACAATCAAACCTTATATTTGTATATTTTTAAATTGCATCTACTTGAAGTTTGTAAACAATTCAAAAAAAGATAATTAAATTATTTATCCAAAATATTATTTAAATTGAATTTGTATCAATTGTGTATAACTATTTTTAAATTTTGAATTTATCTGTATCCTCTTATCTCGACCACGGTTTATGAGATTATTGCTCACCTGTAGTGTACTCTATAGTGTACTCTTGGGTATATGCATATCTAAATTTAAGTCTTTAGACTAGATATATTGGATTAGGTCCCTGCTGATTTTTCTTTTCTTTTTTTTTTTGTAATTTCGGTGTCCTTTGGGCTTTTCTTGTTATGTCCTTTTTTGTTTGTTCCTCCAGCAATGCGTTGGTTTTGTTTAATGAATGAAATTGTTGTTAAAATAATAATCACTCTAATAATTATGAAAAAAGGCACTTTTACACTTATATATTACCTCATTAAATAGATTACATATTCATTGGGAATAGCCCAATTGTGTTAGTGAGTTAGTTAAGATGTAGGATAATAGGAGGTCATGGGTCAATCTCCATGGCATGTAAGTTTAACCATTCAAAATAAAAAAAAAGATTAAATAGATATGCAAAAGGAATGGCTGAAACTAATTGAGGGCTAAAAAGGATGGAAGATGTGCCGCAAAACTTTATAATATAATCTTTATAATTGACAAAGTATCGTTATGTAAGTTTTAAACATTCAAAAAAATCTACTACTTCTAATAAAACAAAATAATTTTTAGCCACTTGTCATTTGCTTAAACCACTACTTGCCACCTGTCATCCTCTTACTCCATCTTTAGAAAATTTGAGCGCTAAAAACACACAAGTCTATGCCTTCGCTCTTTTCCTTCACACTTTCATGCGTTTCATATCACAAACCCTAATGACGTCTCCCTCTCAAGCATCCATGGCCGCCTTCGTATCTACCGCATCTGTAGCCATCTTCTTTATACCTGCGACCACCACAAGCCCTCTGTCTTTTCATCTCACTATCTGGTTGTAAAAACCCTAAGAGGGGCCTGTGTTTATCAATCTCTCTTTAGATCCTTCCATCCATTGCGTTTCCTTCTCAAGCAAATATCTTACTTCAGAAGAAACAACTTAAACATCTCTATTTCTTTCAATTCTAGGGTTCTAAACTCGATTTACTTTCATCCGATTATCATTAGTGCTTTTTTTTCTTACAGATCCTTGTAACCATCCTGTTGATGGATTCTCTGCCGATTTTGCTAACAAAAACAATCTGTTTGAATTGAATGGAGCCTCACGATTATTGGGCTGCCTTATATATTATAGTAAGATTGTTTCTGTTGATTTTTGTTTTAATTTTGAAATATTTTTTTTTTAATATTAGGTTAGGATGTTGATTTTGTTAAATTTGAGATGTTAGGGTTTGTTTAATCAACGAATCAAATGGAGATTGAGCCGATAATTCCGGCGAATTAGCAGGAAACGTTAGTAATATGGTTCTAAATGTATATCATTGGTGCTAATTTCCGATTTTGTTTCCCATGATTTTCAATCTGTTATTTTCATTAATACACTGTGTCCAGGTTAATTTTTTAGATTGAGATCTGTATATTAACACATTGTTCATTGGTTCCAGGTTCATATGTATTTTCTCCGCCGATTTTGCGAAAGATCATTAGGTATGCATACACAATTCACCCCCTCTGATTCGTTAATATTATCATCTCAACTCAATCGATATGTATACACACACCCCTGTAATTTTTAATTGGTGTTTGATTAAGCTTTTTGGGGACTATCTGTATTTGTTTAATACATGTTTTAGTAAGTATATTACTAACTAGATATTTTTATATGACTTATTGCTAAATGTAGCATCACAGTAAGTAATTGTGATATATATTGCTTCTTATTATGGGATTACCTTGATGTTTCTTTACTCTGTTTCAAGTGTCTACATATCTACATTCACTAAAAACAAATCTTAGCTTATATGGATCAACCTTGGGAACTTCAAACTGTAGATGTGACCAAGAGAATTTGAAATTGAATTTCAGCAATGTGAAATTTCTAATATGCATAATAAAACCTTGACATATCCTTTTCTCTTGGTCTAAGAACTCAAGGCGATTTGATATATTAGTTAAATTCACAAAACTAATAATATTTTTCGTTTGATTTATTTTCATTAAGTGGTACTTAAAAGTGATTTTTTTTTTGTGTAATTTACCTTTCACCTACATGTGAAGTTAGCCGGGTTCTTCCATCACGGCATCACCACATGTAATTCACACTTTTATATCTTTTTTTAATATATTAGGGCATTCTTTAAATATTGGGTTATCAGGTCTAATTTACTCTCCTTTTTTCAGCTCAAGTATCATGGTTCTTCAGAGGTACAAGTTGGTCGGTGGTTATTGTTGGTTTAGTACCTGATAAAGCAATGGATCCCGACACCCCTATGTCTTCTGCATTTGCTAGCCATGGTATTCAATGGGCCGAGTAAGTACATAAGTTCATTTAATTATTTTTCTCGCGTCTTATTTATAGTTCTACAAATGTTTTGTTTGTTTCCCGTGAATAATATTTTTTTTTCACAGGTATATGATAACCATAGGTCTTGTAATTGCTCTCTGCTCAACATTAATGGGTTCACTTTTGCCTCACATGAATAATTGTTACTTTATATTAGATGTCACTTATGCAGTGCTTTATATTGATTTGATTATTGGACTTCCTGAGATTTGTTTTGAACCGGGTCATCATGAGTATAGGTTGAAATGGGCCAAGCCTGACTTTCAACTTTTCAATTATTTCCAAATAATCCCTTGGTCAGTTCGCAAATCCTGGCATGTTCATTAACCGTTTTATGTTGGGTGATTCTATACACACACCCCTGTAATCTTATTTCGCAAGATGGCGGTTCCGGAGCCTGCTTAAGCTTTGCAGAATCTGCCGGTGCCGCCACTTCGGCAGGCCAAGAAAAGTCGACGTGGAACGAGGTCTCTAAGCTCACAGTTTCGCGGTGTGACGTTTTATCGGCGTACTGGTCGTTGGGAATCACATATCTGGTATGATGCACTTGCTTTCTAATTTCTAATAATTTGTGGCATATCGCAAGTCTATAATTTGTATATGATCTGTCTTTTATTGTTTTATGGTGAATCATTGATATGTCTTTGTATAAATTGGTGGCATATCGCAAGTCTATAATTTGGCGGCAACCCGTTTTGATGGCGAGTTTCAAATTGTTTGCTTACGCTAGATAGAATTTCTTGATTTATTGAGGATTTTGTAACATTTGTGCTTGTAATCATCATGAACAGTTCTATTATCAATAAAATAATGTTATTTGGTCCCAATATTTGTTTCATTGTGTTTTACATTTTTCGTGTTTTGACTTTTGTTCAATTTCAAACTCTACATCGCTTTCTGGAGAGTTATACGTTAACTGGTGCGTAAACGTACTCAGTTTAATGCGACAAATACTCCGGAACATCAACATATACTCAACATACCTTAAATAACCTTTACATAACTTAGAAATAAGTTTGGAAGGCTTTGGTATAGCAAAAACAAGTTAATTCGCTTACAGGGACTAAACTTGACAAACTGCGAAAGTATGCCAATTTAAACTGTAACGAACATTCCGGAACATGTCCATAAGTTAAACATACCATAAATATCCTTTACATAGCTTAGAAATAGGCTTTGAGGGGTTTGGTATGCTAAAACAAACTTTTGGATCATTCAGGGGCTAAAAGTGTCAAAAAGTGCACAAGTTTGCACTTTCGCGCATAACTTACGTTCTGAATACATCCGGACATCCAAAAATTTATGTAAGCATCCTTATATTATGCCTTAGTGTTTGGCATGAGAAAAATCCATTCGTCGCGTCATTTGGATCGTCTTTCACGCTTATGCGCATTCCGTCGTAATTAAGCGAACATCGCGATCGTACGGCCAAACGAACCGACATCTGACATATTTTTGGGCATGTTTCATGTCCACAATGTTTAGGCATTATTTTGGGGCCTTAAAGATGGCTTTACAGGTCTTAAAAGGGCTGGAAATAGCTTAAAAACGCAACAGGGGCCGAATACGTAAATTCTGCAAGTGGTGCAGATCAGACGGGGCTAGGCGACCCGCGTAAGACCTGCACCCACTTTCACGCGGGCCGCGTGAACATGTCTGACAGCAGATTTTGCATTTAATGCAGAATCTGGCCTTTCGTTCGATCAAAGGGCGATGCCTTTTCACCCAAATGAAGGGCCAAGGGTCAAGTTCACTGAATTTAACCCCTGGACACATGTACGCACGAGATCAAGGCACGATATTCGATAAAACGATCCTAACGGTTCCACCTTTCCTATAAATACCCCCCCCCATTTGAGTAAAAACCCACAAAATCAGATCTAGAGCTCTAAGTTGAAACCATTGTTTCATACCTGAGCTATTTGGTCTTGATTTGCACTCGGGGACCCTCCGTAAGTCTTCTTTCGCTCTTTTATTCGCTTTTCGAGTCCGAAAGTCAACGTTTTGTTGACTTTCTGCATTGACCAGCTTATGGTCGATGCAAAGTTCATGGAACTTCATAACGTGAGCGTGATCACGATGGTTATGGTCCATAGTGACCATACCTACTGATCACCACGTTATCTAGGCTCAGTGACGAGTCGTAGTTTCGGCCAAAATGTGCATTCTTGCATATTTTGTAACCAAACTACTCGTGAGCATCAAAGCCGTTTGTTTTGATGTCAAACCTGTTTTCAAACTTGGTTAAGCATGTTCTAACATGCTTAGCTCGTCACTTTTAGTTTAGTGCTTATATAGGGTCGTAAGGTAAGCGATCTAAACCATCGCTTATGCTTTCGAACCCGACCCATTTGGTCGGTCATTAGGACCTGACCAAACACATTAGGTAACCATAGCTATAACCTTCCGAGGTTATACCTTGTGGTCACGATGTTAGGCGTTCCAGACGCGTTCTACGCGAACGACGCGTAAGGTGGCATAAGCTACCTAAACGGGTCGTGATGGACCGTAAGCACTTAGGTTAAGTTTCATTTTAGTATGTAGGCTTTGTTGAACCATATTACACGAGTCTCCATACTCGTTTGGTTTACGAACCCGCGTACTATCCGATCTTCCGATTTGGTCCGGTATATTAACATAGCTACCTATTAGGTGCCGTTGATATTCCGTGACCTCTCGCATTACCTGGTTATTTCACAAGAACAACAAAGCAATCTCAGGTGAGTACATAGAACCCCTCTTTTACTGTTTTCCAACTGTTTTGGGGTGAAACACATGTGCCTACCTGTTACATTCATGCTTTCCATGTTTTCACATCATATGCCTGCTATGTTGTTAGTACATTATAGTACACGATTTCATTACATTTTATGCTATGTATGCCCATTGTGTGCGTACTTAGTACATTGATTTACATAAACATTTCTGTTGCATATGTTTACTCAGCATATGGACACATTGATTTACATGAACATTTATGTTGCATATGTTTACTCAGCATATGGACACATTGATTTACATAAACATTTCTGTTGCATATGTTTACTCAGCATATGGACACATTGATTTACATAAACATTTCTGTTGCATATGTTTACTCAGCATATGGACACATTGATTTACATGAACATTTCTGCTGCATATGTTTACTCAGCATATGGGCACATGCCTTCATTTTGTTATGACATTTGGTTTGTTTAACATGGGACAATACATTCATTAACATTAGCTACGCCGTTCGTTAGTAGGTAGTGGTACCATAGGAATTGACAACTCCCATTCCTGAAGTCCTGGGTTTGATAGGACTGGAAGGAATGACCGAATTCGATATACATAACTTAGATAAACCTTTAATTTGTTTAAGGGTTTATCGCCGCAGTCTCAAGGCTTGGATGTATGCATAGTTTACAATACCGCATAAATGTTAATATCAATAGAGCATGCATTTTCCGCAGAACATAACGTTGATTTAAACCACGTTTTACCTCAACGACTTGTTTTGTGCATATGGTTTAAGTTGATACATTTCGCTTACCATACATGATACATTTTGGGATGCACATTACATGATTTACATTAAACATAAACACGTTGACATTGACATACACATTTGGTGGTTTACATTTGAACATAAACATTTGACATGGTTTACAATAACACTTGACATTTGGTTTACACATGAACAATTTACATGGTGGATTGGTTTGGGTAAATGCTTTAAGTAACGTGGCGTATGTAATATGATACAAACATGGTGGATACGCCGCTGGTACTTCCTATATATAAATGTTTGTATAATATTACATATCGTGGCGTTATCTAAGTCATTTCAGTTTAGACACATTGCATTTTACATAAAGAACATATCCTTCACAATACAATATTTTCACAAACTACTTATCTTATTCAACTCATTTTACTTGGTTATTCACTTAACCTTGCACTTATTTATACATATCCTTTGATGTTATCGTTTTTCAAATGGTTTACAAAGCAAGACAAATTACAAGTTTCATGACTGACTGTTATTAAACATTCTTTAAACACAAGTCATGAATCCCATTTTCACAAAAACTATGTATCTCACAGGCATTTTTATGCTGACGTACCTACTTTCACATGTGTTTTCAGGAGCTATTCCATAGGACGATGATCATGATTCTAGGGCGGACCTGTGCCTTAGAGCCTAAAAATGAAGTTGAACTAGCTTAATTATGTTTTGATTTCCGTACTCTCTTTCTAAGACAATGTAACACCTTTGTTTATAAATAAAATACAACTTGTATGCCATGGTTATGAAACAATTTAATTCTGTCCACGACACTCCCCGGCGTTTCCGCCGCGGTTGCATGTTATACGCGGCCGGGGTGTGACAGATTTGATAGAATGTCTTTGTAAAATTCTATGGAAATTACAAGGCTTTGAAACTACAAAACTTTAAACACAAATTAAACGATGTTCTTTTGGGGTTTTATGATTTATTCAACTTGGTGTGCAAGAAAGTGAAGAGACAGTGGAAAAGGAAAGAGAGAGGAGGATCAAGCAGAGCTTAGGTTTAACTACTTTTCTTCTGTTTAATTCTGTCTTTCTTTCTTCAAATCTCGCTCACATTTGATATTTTTTTCTTCAGGGACACTTTCACTGCTGCTGAGAAGTTTAGAAGAGAATTAGAATTTTTACAAAAGGTATTACGATCTGGTCATTTTAAGGTGTATATGAAGGGTTGAAGAATTATATGTATACTGATTAGCCGTTGCTATTTGCAGGGTAGTGATCCGTTAGATTTACAAAAGGTTCCGATGTTCAATCCCTAACAACGGCTAGGGTATCTCAATAAGCGGTATTATTTGGGTTGGAAGCAGTTTTGGATTTCGATCGATGCCATCCGTCATCGCCCCTGCATCAACTGCGTCACCCTCTCTGCACACCGCATCGTCTGTACTCAGTACAAGGTTTATGTGTTTTCTTTCATTTCATCTTCTTTTCTTATTACGATCTTTGTCATCTATGTTTTCGTTGGTTTTAAATGTTGCATTTCAGGCCTGTTTGCTTTGTGAGAGATTGGATACGAAAACTGTTAAATGGTATGTTTTTTTATCTCTGTAGTTTTTACTTTGTAGCTAAAGTTTCAATTCGTTACAGAACTGATGATAGTTTTTAATGATTTTGATAGACGGTTTTAACTAGAGGACGGTATAACGAGTGTAAAATGTTGTTTCAGCTGAACTAAATTTATGAAGGATTGACGGATTGGGTGGTGAGTTTTTGAAGTTTTAGTGTTTAGGTTTGTGGTTTTTGATCGATTCATTTGGTTTTTTAAAGCGACTTTATGAAAGCTTGATGGATTGAGCTTAAATTTTTGAAGTTTCAGGATTAATATTTGTGTTTCTTGATTGGTTGGATGATTTTCCGGCGTTTGGTAATTACATATATAATCTTTAATGGTGAAAAACATATAGATAGACTTCAACTATATGCGAAGCAAAGTTCCATTGAGTCGCGCGGGTATGCTTGCTATTTTAGTTTGAGCAGACCATTATGACGTTCTGGAGGAAGTTATGATGGTGTGTAATATACTTCAATGTCTTATTGATCATGCGACTCAATGGCCGAGATGTTACTCTTACTAAAGTGTAAAGTAGCTATACACTGGTTCTATAAAAGTGGCTGATAACTGAGTCTGCTTTCACTTGCCATTTGGTGAGTGCAGCCATGGTGCGCACGTTCTCATATGTTAAATGACAATACAAAGTGTATTCTTTGCAAAGGCATCAATGAATGTAAGTTGCATTTATTTTTTTATGATATAATTGTATGATTAATATAAATTTTTTTTTATTTCTAATTATTTTTGCTTTTGTTAACTCAGTATTTTGGGGTTCTATTTTGTAGACATGTTTGCCTGTGCGTTTGAGCAGCACAGAGAGAAGGGTGTTGCCACGATGTTGCCGGTGGCTCTGGCCATCTATGATGTTCCAGGATTGCCCCCGCTAAACATAATTGAAGACATGAGTTATGAAAAGAACACGCGCAAGTCAACTAGGGCTGACATTGAGAGACAGATACAAGAGGAAATCGCTAAATCACGCGTTAGACAAGTTGATAGTCAGGGTAGGGCTTATGGTACTGGGAAAAAGGAAATGTAGGATTGCGCGTGTTTGATTAACGAGCTGCGCTTCTTCGTCCTCTTTCGGAGACTAAAACATTGGGTCTTCTTGATGTTAGTTGTACTGTTAAAGGAGGTGGTATCTCAGGTGATTACAAGTTACCCCATCCCTCTCCAGTCCCGTACTACATTTTCTGTAAATTTTCAATTTTTTTAACAAAATAAAATCTGAATGAAACAGATCAAATTGGTGCAATTCGGCTTGGTATGCGTAGGGCCTTGCAAAACTTGGCACCAGATCAGTTCTGTCCTCCGTTGAAAGAAGGTAAATACTGATCTTTTTTATTTTCTTGCAGTTATGAAACCTTTTTTGTGCTTTAACATAGGAAGTTCTTTCGGTTATATGTTCGGGTGATATATTTCGGTTATATGTTTGGTTTACATATTTGTTCAAACTGATTGCTAAATAATCAGTTTGATGGTATAGGAAAAACTTAGGTGATGAATGTTGCAGGTGAATGATATGTGGTCATGCTTAGTTTCTTGCAGAAGTGTCTCTGCTGAAGGAAGCGGTGTTACTGTAGAAGGATCTGCTACATTCCCGGAAGAGGCTATTGCAACTCCTCATGTTGCCGAGACCAAGGTAAAACGAGTTTACCTTTTTAAATAGTTTGTGTGAGTTGCTGTTTGATTTACCTTTTTTGCACTTGCTAATATGTGATTTCATATATGTTGTTGTTCAGGCTGCAGCTGATGAGGGTGATGATAGTGATGTGGATCTTTTTGGTGAAGAGACCGAAGAGGAAAAGAAGGCTGCTGAAGATCGTGCAGCTGCTGAAGATCGTGCAGCTGCAGTGAAAGCATCTGGAAAAAAGAAAGAATGTGGGTTTATGCTCATTTTGTTGTACGTTCTTGAATTTCACTATTACTCACATTGGATATATTTTTATTTGCTTTTTTTTGTGCTTGTGGTTACATTATCAGCTGGTAAG
Source organism: Helianthus annuus (assembly GCF_002127325.2). Lineage (NCBI taxonomy): Eukaryota > Viridiplantae > Streptophyta > Magnoliopsida > Asterales > Asteraceae > Helianthus > Helianthus annuus. The sequence goes on from NC_035448.2 coordinate 78,116,477, forward strand.
CCTTGGGATGATGAGATCGATATGCAAAAGCTTGAGGAGGCTGTTTGAATTCAATTGGTATATTTGGTTTTAGATGTATTTTTTTCTAATTTTAGCTCTTAGTCTCTGAACTATGTATATGTGATGAATCTTTGTTAAAAGTTCTTTTTATCTAGAAACAAATTTAAGAAAAATCTTATGACTCAAATTTAGTGGAAGGTGATGGTGATACTAATGGTTTAAATGTAGTTTCTCTTAAAAGCAGGTTGAAGAAACGGGACTCGACTGTCACTGTCTCAGTTGCAGAAAATAACCGCTATATGGTTGAACCCGAGCCCATATAACAAAGTGCTAGAATGAGCGTGCATTGGTAACAAACTTATTCTTTTGTGGACTTTTTTTGCGGGTACTACTTATCGTTCAACATTTTTTGCCAAAGAATATATACGAGTCGAAAAGAGATATATATTACATGCATCCTTGGGTGTTCTTAATGTTTTCCACATTAGCTAAAAGGTGTTGTTTCTAAGATGTCTAGGTTAAATCTCAAGTGATAAAAACAAAGTTTATTGATTTAGGTAAAATCCGAGATGGTTATTTTTTTAGTTTTTAAGTATATACTCCTTTTTTTCCGGCGAATCGACGAGTGACTAAGCTTGGTTGGATTTTTACCTCACAAAGATCGTTCAGAAATAAAACAAGTCCGAGTAATTGTGATATAAAAGAAAGAAGATGCAAGACATGTGGGTAAGACACGTGGTGTATAAAGAAATCTTTAACGATTTTTTATTTTTTTTGTATTTCTTTTTTTTCAGTTCGTTGTAATTTAATATTTACCTAAGTAAAGGAATGATCTCAACGCCAATAAATATTATATGTTGGTGTGAAGCCACCCATGTAACTTCGTTTGATACATTACGTATCCGCGGGTAGAAAGATGAATTTCCTTACTTGAATGTTCATTTCTTTCAAAGGATTATTTTAACAATTTGAAGTTATATATTTGTTTGTTAAGCCACCCGCGAAACTCACGGGATCTTAGGCTAGTCTATACAAATAATAAAAGAAACCACTTTAGGACACTTGTCATTATATTAGACCATATCTTATAGATAATTATAATTTTAGTTTAATCTCTTCTAATTAATTATAGATAATCCTCCTACTAAATATTATTTAGTTTAATTATTACTTTTATATTTATCTATTTACTTCAAATTCAAACTTAGTTATCTAATTTGATATTATAGTAAATTACGATTTTGGCTCATGTGGTTATATCACTTTTACCCTTTTAGCCCAAAAATGATTTTTTTAACATCTGAGCCCTCAACGTCTTTTTTTCTAACCCTTTTGCACCCCAACGTCTTTTCTCCTAACCCTTTTGGTAGGGGCCAAAAGGGTTAGAAAAAAGACGTTGTGGGCTCAGATGTTAAAAAATTCGTTTTTTGGCTAAAAGAGTAAAAGTGATATCACCACAGGGGCCAAAAATTGTAATTTACTCTTGATATTAACTATATATTTGAACGCTTTGTTTAGTTTGGTATCAAATAGATTTTAGAGTGAATTGCAAGTTTTGTCCTTTATCTTTAGGCCATTTTGCAATTTTTGTCCTTTATGTTTAAATTTGACGAGTTTTGTCCTTTATGTTTGAAAATCAAGCACGTTTTACCCTTTGGGGCAAAACGTGCTTGATTTTTAAGGACAAAACGTGCTTGATTTTTTAAACATAAAGGACAAAACGTGCTTGATTTTTAAGGCCCAAAGGGTAAAACGTGCTTGATTTTTAAACATAAAGGACAAAGCTCGTCAAATTTAAACATAAAGGACAAAACTTGCAAAATGGCCTTAAGATAAAGGACAAAACTTGCAATTCACTCTAGATTTTACGAAACTTAAAATAAAATTAACTAATATTATTTATCATTTCTACATTTACAAGTTTTGAATAAATGATTACATTTATTGAGACTTCGTTACATTTACAAGTTTTAAATAAAGGGTTAAATTTATTGAGACTTTGTTAACAAATTTTACTACAATATAATAATCTATTTATATCAATATAAATATATATTTATATTATACTATATAATAAAACATTAATGTGTAACACCTATCATTCATTGTAAGCATTTAATTTATGATTTTCTCACCTGACTTCCAAACTTATCTTATATTAATTAAATAAATAAATGAATAATGAGCTAATATTAAATTTCATCCTACTTTAAATTTTGAATACCATTCTTCTATTTTTATAATAAAATATGATTCTAAAATTTAAATTGTTAATTTAAGATATTTTTAAATAAAACAAATTATTTATCACGAAAACCAAACTTTGTATTAATATATGAAATATTTTTATTTGGGAAATTGGCCTGTAATAATTCCACCTAGATCTTATTGGCCATTAATAATCCCACCTCAGAATATTCCCCCACCGGTCCCACCTTTCACCTATTTTTCCTACAATGGTCCCCCGTTAAAAAAAACTTAACGGAGTTAAGCTTTTTTCCAAATTACAAACAGATTTTTTAGGGCTTTTGATTAGAACGACGATACGAGTACATTGATGTAAAACTTGCCTCGAAACGGTGCTCCAAACGATGAAAACAGCGCTTCAATTCGAGTGTTTAAATTTCCAGTTAACCAAAATCAAGTCACTTGGAGCACCATTTCGAAGTAAGTTTTACATCAATGGACTCGTATCATCGTTCTGATCAAAAGCCCTAAAAAATCTGTTTGTAATTTGGAAAAAAGCTTAACTCCGTTAAGTTTTTTTAACAGGGGACCATTGTAGGAAAAATAGGTGAAAGGTGGGACTGGTGGGGTGAATATTCTGAGGTGGGATTATTAATGGCCAATAAGGTCTAAGTTGGATTATTACAGGCCAATTCCCCTTTTTATTTTCATTACTAAAAAAATTAATATCAATTTTATTACATAATTTATAAATCAATTTGTCGGAATTTGTACCAACACTTTATCACTCAAATAGATGTTGATTTGCTTTTTGAATAACATATCTTCTTTTTAAGAACCATCTTCACAATCATCATATCCATCGCGTATCGAGTATTATCCATTAGTATATTAAGATGTGACTTTTTTTATTATTGGTATATAAAATTAGATTTATTAAACCCATTTGACCCGTGTAATAGATAAGGTTTTTTAATATATAACTTTTTATTATTTGATATATAAAATTAGATTTATTCAATTCGTACAATACACGGGGTTTTTATAAGGATATATATTTTTTATTATTTAGTAACGGAAATTACATTTATTCAACCCGTGTAATACACATATTTTTAAAAGATATAACTTTTTTATTATTTGGTATATAAAATTACATTTATTCAACCCGTGTAATAAATGAGGTTTCTTAAAGATGTATATTTTATTATTTGGTAAAAAATATTACATTTATTCAACTCGTGTAAAACAAGCGGTTTTAAAGATATAATTTTTTATTTGGTATATAAAATTATATTTATTCAACTCATACAATATGGTTCTTATAGATATAACTTTTTATTATTTAATATATAAAATTATATTTATTCAACCAGTGCAATAAAAGAGATTTTTAAAAAATATTATTTTATTATTAGTATATAAAATTCATTTATTCGACCCGTGTAATACACGGGGTTATAACCTCGTTAAAATATATAACAAGGTCTTATCCAAAATCTTTAAAAATTTCAAATGAATTTATTAAATTATGTAACCAAGTCTTAAATCAAATATTTGTATGGATTATATGCGTATCAATTATTTATGTATCCCACTAAAAATAAGATTTTTTATAAGGGTGAAATTTAACAACTTTAAAATTATTATTTTTAGTAAGGGGGTATGAAAAATAAAATGGGTAGTGCATTTACCCAACCCCGTCATCTAAACGCATACACTTATCAAAAGAAAACAATCTCATATCCAACACAGCATTTAAACAGAAAAGCAGGAGAATGTATTTATATATGGATGACATATTGTTCTCACTGGCAAGAATAAATCGAATGAATCAAAGTTTACAACACTAACACCCATCACCTTATAATCACCAAAACAAGAATATAAATAATTAAAATAAAAAATAAAAAAGACAACTTTTCCTGTGTTCTTCATTGCTATATCCATCATTCAACTTTCAAAAATAAAAATTAAAAACAAAAAGCAAGATTCTCCTGCCAAAACTTCCATCCTATACTTTAGATTTGTGATCATAAACCCATGAAATATGTATAGGAAGGTGCATATGATCTCCAAGGCAGAGTAGAGAAAGAGAGAGAGAGAGAGTGTGTGTACACATATATGACGATTCTGATCCGCGCCCAACTGGTTTTCAAAAGGTTTGCACAGTTATTGTTTCAACGCCCGGTTTTTGCACGTTTCATTCCACTGCTGGTGTTGAATGGTGATACACTGCCGCTTGGCCCAGGACTGTCTTCTCTAAAATTTGAGTTCAGCATCGCTAGTTCACGTAATTGCTGTCTTTTAATATAATCTTGCGACTCATCCTGTGTACATCACAGATTTAAGAAGTATATTAATAACAAAATATTCAGAAAACAATTAATTCAGATTGTATATGATCAATCAGTTTATAAAACAAACGGTCAAAAATTGTATCCAAATCCACAACATGATGTTAAATTTGCAAAACTCCATGTCCTTAAGTTGACTTTTTGCTCAAAGTCAACCTATCTTACATATTTACAGCAAGTTTAAAGTTGAAGAAACACCAAACTAATATGGTGATTAGTTTGTGGTTTGTGCCTCGACAAATAAGGTTAATCTTCTTTATCTCGTCCAAGCTGTGATGTGATGATTCTGCAAAACACTAAACACACCGTTAAGCTCGTTACGAGGAGCGGAATAGGGGGGTTCTCCTCGTAACCACGCCGGCCCTCCGGCGTGAGAATAAGTATATGCTTTGAGGATAAAAGTGTGTGATTAAGAGTGAGAGAGCAAGGAAGCGGAATCCTTAAACCTGGAGGTGAAGCTCACTATTTATAGCCGGAGTGGTGTGGAAGGAGATGGGCTGATGGGCCTTGTGCCTGTAGTCGACAACAAGGAATATCCGTTTTGTCCCCTCTGCCACGACCGTTGGTGCTTCTGGGCGAGAGGGAAGCTGGCGCACGCTGAATGGGTCCAGGTGTCCTGACCGTTGTCCTTGTTGTCTCGTCTGTCATCAGCGGCTAAGTGGAGATCGTGGAGCAGTTGTCGGCGCACGCTGATTGGTGCCATGTATGCGTCCTTGTGTACCTTTTTTGTCTCCTGTACGATTGTTAATCGTGGAGCATGATCGGATACAGCCTGTTGGACGCTCGTTGGTCCAGTGCTCTGCCATTTGTACCTTTAGTACATATCCTAGGATTACCGGCGAGCCGTTTCGTCTGGTGTCAAGCGCGCCTAATAGAGTGATTGTTAGTCACTATGTCAGGCGCGCCGTTTCGTCTGGTGTCAGCGAATGAGGCCCATGCGCGCGTGATAACCGTCACTCCGTGTTTCCCGCCTAACGTGTCATCCTCTTGTTGGACACGCGTGCGGCTGCTTCGGCATGGTTACCGATCGCATTAAATGCAATGGGTATAAATACTTGAAGAGAAAACGATAGGGAACATCTTTCCTTCGAATTTCTTCCCTTTTCTCTTTTCTTATCTTCAATATTAAGAGATTTTTGTAGAACTTCAAATCTTCAAGATTTTTATGCCAATCTTCAACCTGTTCTTAAGGTTTTTACAGATTTTCTTCAGATCTTCTTCGAGTTCTTAGAGTCTTTACAGATCTTCAAACTTCTATATTAAGATGTCAGCTGCCGACGATGTGGTGGCGGTTGAGGAGACCGGTGGTGCCCTGCCACCGTTAAAATGGGATCAGGGCTTATTCGAACAAGTGGTTAGGGGCCACCAGTTTGCAGAGTAATGGGATGCCAGATATCCGGCACAAGGGCAGACGGCCGCCGATGCCCCACCGGGATATATAACACTTTATTCCGACTTCTTCGGGGAAGGCAACTTCCGACTGCCAGCCATCCACTTCTTGGGTTCGATTCTACATTATTATGCTTTCCATATTTAGCAGTTGAGCCCCATGGGCATGGTGCGAATTAGGCACTTTGAATTTGTATGTCGATCGCAAGTGGAGGAGCTCACTGTTGAAAAATTTAGGGTAGGGTATTCTACCAGCTTCAAAGCAACCTGGGATTCTTTTCTTTTTCCCTTTGTGACGCGAAGAAAATTTTGATTAACCCTCCAAAGAGTTTCCATGACTGGAAGATGAAGTTCTTCTACATTTGCGAGGAAGTGATTCCAATAGCTATGAAATTCCGTGATTCAGCACCTATTCCAAAGGAGGACATTAAGATCCCGCGCGGGGCGGCCTGGTATGAGAAATTGCTCGCGCTACCAAACGAAGTGTTTGGTGAGCAAGTTTTAGTTGCGGCAGGGATGAGTGAAAAGTGGCCACATGACAGCCCTAACGTGCCAGTTCTTCTGTTGGAGGATGAAGGTAAATTCCCTTGCTTTATCTTTGTAAAAATCTTTTGAATAGGATCTACTCTGATAATAGCTCCTTGTGTTAATGCAGAGGTCGTGATTTATCACCGCGCGTTCCTAGCCTATGTTGGTGTAATGGACATGAGGGCGCTGCGCGACAGTGAAGAATATTGGTTTGAGCAAATTGGGCAAACTTTATGTATGCCAGAGTTGAACTGTTTGTTGCTCCTCCTGTTGCGACTGAAGGTGTGCACATTCCTAATTCTTTCCAGCGAGTAGTCAGTACTCTCATCGAAACATGAGTTAAAACCATCCCATGGCATGTTTGCAGGTGTGTTGCGCAGCTTGGGAGTTGACCATGAAGAAAAGAAACCGAAGAGGGTTGTTAAAAAGAAAGTAACTGTAGCTAGAGGAGCGGCTACCAAGAAGGCAGAGACTGTCGGCGCAGCGTCTGATGCTGCTTCTCGTAAAGGTACTGCTCGCTTTAGACAAAGTAGTCTAGAAGACTTTGTTTACGTGGCTGACTCCTTTGAGGAGTTGTACGCTATAGGTGGAAACATCAAGGCAGCGTGGCAGCTGGCGCGCGGAGCTCTGAGAGCGCAGACTCTAAAGGCACAGAATCCGGCGCAACCTCCACATCCGCCCATGTTGAAGAGACTGAAGCTACTCCTGGTTATGTAGAGCTGATCAGGAAAAATGTTTCTAAGAGGCCTCGTGAGGAGACGAAGTCTAAGGCATCCCCTACTGCCAAGAAGAGTGCCACTGGCAAGCCTGCCATTGGAAAGAAAGGGAGCTTTAGGACTCTCTATACTGATGTCTCAACTGGAAAGTGTTCTCACACTTGTTTATCCTTTTTCATGGTTCTCCGTCATAAGAACCTCTTTAGGTGTCTTATCAACAGAGTCCAGTGTTTATCCCTTTTCGCATTCTTTATCGCCTTGCGATACCCGATTATGTCGATCGTAGCGTGCACATCCTCTTTGTAGTTATGCCTTTACTCATAACCGCTGGACTGATTCGACTTCCAGCCAAGGTTTTTGTTCTTCTTGTTGCGCCTGTTTGACTCCTGCGCGTTGATTCTTAAGTAGTGATCATCAGAATAATGACTGGACTTGCCTCCAGCCGATGATTCCTTTGTCTGCGCGACCACCTTTGCTGCTGCCATTAATTTAACCCACTCCTTGGGCATACCGTCTCTACCTACGATAGTCCGGATCAGACTATCACAACGAATTGCCTTTTAGAAGTGGGCGCACATCAAGTGTACGCTCATGCCACCAATCTCTAAACACTCTTTGTTGAAACGAGTGATGAAATCCTCCAGACCCTCGTTATCGCGTCGCCAAATCTTCATAACTTCAGAAATATCACGCTTGTATCGTCTTTGTTGGCTGAAGTGGGCAAGGAACTTCTCTTGGAAATCGATACACGACTTGATTCTACCCGCGTGGAGGCTGTCGAACCACCCGCGAGCCGCCCCAGTGAGTGTTTAAACAAAAAGATGGCATCACATGGGCATGGTCCATCCACCCACTACACAAACGCTTGTAAAAAGTTGAATATGATCATCCGGATGGGTTAAGCCATTGAACTTACCCACAGTTTGTGGAAGTTTGGCTTTTTCCAGAGGAGCCAAAGCGATGCTCCGGATGAACTTAGAGTGTTCAACTACTGCTACTGGCCTATAGAAGAGGCTGAAATCGTGCTCTGCCGCTTCGTTGTACGCACGGCTTCGGCCTGTAGAACTCGTGATTCTTCTGCAGACGATTGAAAACTGATGAGCTTACCTCCTGCTGGTACGTGGAGTCATTCTCATCAGTATTTCGCTCCCATTCATCATTGATGTTACGCGGCCTAAGCCGTTTACTTAACGGACGTTTTTGTTGCACATATGAGGGAGTTCCGTAATAACTGTCAGTTTCACCGTAAGTGGCGCGCGTATTGCGCGCACTTTGCCTTCTTAGTGATGAGGGTCTTTCATGTTGTTGTCTTTGTACGCGCTCCTGAGGCGGTGTTTCATAATTGACCTGTCTTGGTGCAGGTGTCTCCAATGGAGATGGTTGTGTCTGGGCTTGAAGTAGCACTTGCTGCGTGCTGAGCTGCGCGTAGATGAGATTAAAAGTCGCTTGACTTTTTGCATACCAGGAGGCGAGAGTTTCCCCCTCTGGTAGCCCTAACAGCACGGACATTCCTGATGGCGCTGGTGTTGACGGACCAGCACCATGCCTTGTTGGGGTTACCGTTTGGGTGGTACCAATACCACTTGCGCGGATGGCCCACGTGTGTGCCCTCCCACTCGGTATACTCGTCGTTGTGTAGGTTTTGGACGTGCGAGATATCCTCCACCGTACCTAATTGAGAGCGTGCACCGATGGGTGGAAAAGGGATTCCCTAATCAGCCATGGACCGAGAGAAAAAACAGCTCAGAAAAGAAGATGAAAGTGATTATGAAAAATCGATGGCGCTAATGAAGAAACACCAAACTAATCTGGTGATTAGTTTGTGGTTTGTGCCTCGACAAATAAGGTTAACCTTCTTTATCTCGTCCAAGCTGTGATGTGATGATCCTGCAAAACACTAAACACACCGTTAAGCTCGTTACAAGGAAGGGAATAGGGGGTTCTCCTTGTAACCACCCTTAGGCGTGATAATAAGTATATGCTTGATATTAGTGTGTGATTAAGACTGAGAGAGCAAGGAAGCGGAATCCTTAAACCTGGAGGTGAAGCTCACTATTTATAGTCGGAGGAGGGGAATAGGGGGTTCTCCTTGTAACCACCCTTAGGCGTGATAATAAGTATATGCTTGATATTAGTGTGTGATTAAGAGTGAGAGAGCAAGGAAGCGGAATCCTTAAACCTAGAGGTGAAGCTCACTATTTATAGTCAGAGTGGTAGGAAAGGAGATGGGCTGATGGGTCTTGGGCATGTAGTCGACGACAAAGAATATTTGTTTTGTCCCCTCTGCCACGACCGTTGGTGCTTCTGGTCGAGAGGGAAGCTGGCGCACGCTGAATGGGTCCACGTGGCCTGACCGTTATCCTTGTTGTCTCATCTATCATCAGCGGCTAAGTGGAGATCGTGGAGCAGTTGTCGGCGCACGCTGATTGGTGCCACGTATGCGTCCTTGTGTACCTTTTTGTCTCCTGTACGATTGTTAATCGTGGAGCATGATCGGATACAGCCTGTGCGACGCTCATTGGTCCACTACTCTGTCATTGATACCTTTAGTACTTGTCCTAGGATTACCTGCGCTTCTGTCCTTCGCGCGACCATCGGGGATATCCCGTGTAGCTGGCGCAAGGTCCAGAAAGTGAGGGTTTTCATCTAAGGAGCCAAGTGTGGAATCTGGTCTCGTGTTTGCCTTGACCTCGTGCGCGACCTAGATTGCACCTGATTGGCCGGCGCGAGGTTGGGAAAGCTACCAAATTAGCCTGATAAGAGTATGGTCCCGCGCGCGACCTAATTGGTCGGCGCAGGTTTTGGGACCATACCCCTTCAAAAGCACAGCAGACACATCTCATAAACGAGACATAAAAGAGGTTACGCAATAATATACATAAAAGAGGCTCTTGTATATTGGTGGGCCAAATCCACATACGACACCTAAAATAAAAGACAACTAATAAAATCATAAACCACAGGCTGTATAAAATCAGATTAAATTGCATAATACTACTAAAGAGGTGTTTAGATTTGAACAATGTATCTAGTTATTTTAATTCAAAATTGTGATAATTAGTTAAATGGATAGAAAGGGAGTTATGTAGGAGTCAAATAATTGGTTTGAGCCTTTCATACTAAATGCACAAAACTGATTTCCTAAGAGCAAAAGATATACCTGTTTACAATTACCTATCACCTAAATTGAGAAACTTGCTCCTGTTTGACAAGATTATATCCAGAAAACAATGTTCTTTTTCTAAAGATATGTTGTCTACTAATTCATTAACTAATCAAAATGTGTAAAATAAACCTCTTATTACCAACCCTTTAAAAACATCCAAACGCCATCTTTTATAGCTCATTTCAAATCAAAAAACAAAGACCCAAGGATTGAAAATCAAGTACCCCATTAGGTGATTCAGTAATTGTATAATGTAATGCCACTCACAAGTTTGTCTAGGGGTGTTTTAGTCCAAGACATATGTGAAGTCAAATCGAACACCCTAATTAAAAAACAGTAAAAAAAGGTACCACAGGTTTGAGCAGTTCTTCGATTATTTCTTGGGCCTGCCTGAGCCTAATATCAACAACGCTTGCTGGTAAATCTGCTTCAATCAATATGTGAAGTGGCTCGTTTAAATGTTCATACCCTGGTCTTCCCCTTAGCTTCTCTTCCTTCAGATGCATTATATATATATGTGTGTGAGCACACAAACAATAAGCCTCAAACTTATGGTTAAAAAGTACCTGTTCTGGATCCTTGATTGACCCTTTTCCTCTTATATAAACTCGACAACCTGTTGTACCCTCTACCCGTTTTAGTGAATTGCCTCTAGGGCCAAGAAGCCTTCCAACAAAATTAAACTAATATCCAAATGAATTTAGTATATACATTAAGACCACAAGGATAATGCAATGAAAATGCTTTCTAGAAAGAAAAAGAAAACATACATTTGGATAGGTATCAACTGGTATCTCTAACCGCAGAATTTTCTTGACAGTGTATGCACTTGGACTTGCTGGAGCTCCTTGCCAGTCCATGGTTGTTCCCGCTGGTCCACTTAATCTCTGTCAAGAAACACAGGATTTTTAGTACATTTATGAAGGTTTTTTTAAATTTGTGTGTGCAACTTCTTTTTTGGTGACCATGAGAGCTCGTTAGGAAAACTCAAGGCTCCAAACAGCTGTTTATCTGGTTATAATTAATTACATCAAGCAACAAACACTATTTCCTACAGTCATTTTTGTTATGGCTCATTATCTGATTCAGTTATTCAAATCACACAATAACTTTAAAAATTGCATATTCGAATTCCCCATGGTCATTTACAGGCAAGAGTTGTACCAACCACTTTATCAACAAATTAAATTTATGTTCTTGTAGAACCGTCATTTTTGAATGGGTACAACAAATAAACCTAAAATGGATGGTTCATGTCTCCTCTCTTGAGACTTCTATTCAAAATTTCCACATTTATATGATAATAACATCGACCATGAACTTCAAATCTATATATGAAACCGACTACCATCTTTCTATAAGACGCAAGGAAAAACATTTGTTTAAATATAAGATATATTATATAGAGTAAAGTGCAATTTGCCTCCCTGAGGTTTGGTTCAGATTGCCACCTGCCTCGCTCTCTTTCGGTTTTTGCCCTCTGAAACCCTAACATGGTTATTTCATTATCATTTGCCCCCGAAACGTTAAAGGCTGATAATACATGTTGTAAAAAGGCCCTTTTGCCCTTACTAAATGATGTAAAAAAACTATATTACCCCTCGCTCTATATTATATTCAAAATTCCCTCCATTTTCACATTAGGTGCAGGTTTGACTTTATAAAGTCAAAATATTGAAGCATCATCAACCCATTTTGACTTTATAAGCTCAAGACCGAAACATTGAAACACATTTCGTTGTTTCGACTTTATTTGAAACCCATCTACCTAGGTAAATTGCACTAAACCTACATCTTGGGCATGGCATTCCAACTTTGACTTTAGTGGGTCAACTGCAGCCTATGTTGTCAAAAGCGAGCTAGGCGCTCAGGCGCAGCTAAACCGTCTGGTGGAGAGCTAGGCGCAAATCTGCGCCTTTTTTGAAAAAATGCACTCAGGCGAGTGCCTGGAGCTGGGCGCAGGCGCAAAAAAACGACCCTAAACCGAAAGAAATAGCCTTAAACAAGAAGGGACGGCCTGAAACGTTAATTTAGAGAGGGTAGATAGTTAGGAACCTGGTTTAGCAACTTCGTAAAGACTACCTAGTTAAACTCTAGAGCATTGTGGCCGACCAGCAATGTGGTGGACTGGTGTCGGCTGCTCTTTTTGATAGGAAACCCTAATTCAGTAAAATTGATGGGCTGCCTTTTGTAGATTATGTGTAGATGGTATTGGGCCAGCCTTTGTTTTAAATAACTAAACTATTTTATAGAATAGATGGGTGGCCCAACTAAAGATCTTATTGTTTTTCACTTTATTGTTTTAGTTCGTTATAAATACTTAGATATTTTTACAAACGTTAATTATTGTTGTACATATTCTAAACGGATATTATGATTTTTTACATTATATTCTTATAATAGCGTAAAACCATTAATTTTATGCCTATTATATATAATTTCTTTTATTTTTTTACTACGGCGCCTTACTTAAAAAAGCCCTCGCTTTTTTTGCGTCTTGCGCCTAGGCTCCAGGCGAGACCTTTGCGCCTTAAGGGCGCCTAATGCTTTTGACAACATAGACTGCAGCAAAGCTGCACCTAATGATCTGCACTTAATTGGTCAACTAACCTGCATCAAGTTCATCACTGTCAGTGTCACTAATAGTGTAAAACCATTAATTGGCCAACAACCTGCATCTAGTTCATCACTGTCACTAATCCACCTAATTGGCCAACAACCTGCATCTAGTTCATCACTATCACTGCATCTAGTTCATCACTGTCACTAATCCACTCCAACAGTCCAAGCTCTTACCCTCTACTAACATACAACAAGCTAAGTAGTTAATGCGGTAAAATATCGGATATCGGTCAAGGACCGATATTTGAGATATCGCTTATCGTAGTGGGATATCAGTAATTTTAATATCATGCGAAATTTATATATATAGCAATTTAACACAAACAGTTCAGTATACTCGCCTATCATTAACAAATTAACCTTTTTCAACTTACAAAACACTAACAATTGTAGCAAGTAGGAACTAACTAAGACTTAAAACACTAACAACTAACAATTAAGACTTAAAACACTAATAGCAATAATAAGAAGAAATAAGAAGAAAGATACTGATATCAGGAAAATCATTGATATATTGGTCAAATATTGATCCAATATCGCCGATACTATCGGTACCAATATTCTGACCGATATTTTGCACCTTTATCTCGGTAGGGGACCGATAACCGATATATCGGTGATATATCAGGATATTAACTACATAGTATATAAGGCTAAGTTAAATACTTAATCATGATCCCAGGTTTGGCAATTTGACAAACCCGAGTGGTCTAATAATAATGGGCTCTGTTCGCTAAAAAAATCAATAAAAATTTGCCACAAAACACAATGTAAAAATCCGGTTAACCTAATCAAACAACTCATAACCAATAACCGATTTAACCAAAACCAACTGGTTAATAAACCAAGTGTTCGGTTTAAGAAAACAACCACACCGAACGGAATCATGCCCAGTTTCCGTCCGCTACTACTTTCTACAAAGCCAATTGTTACAAATCTTCTAACTATAAGCTGAAAGAACCTTTCATTATAAACTGACTATCTTGCAAGTTACTTGTTCTAGATGCTGTAACTCATTTAGTATATGTATATATGCTGTAACTCATTTAGTCATTATAAACTGACTATCTTGCAAGTTACTTGAATCAATAGGTGATGTTGACCTTAAAACACTTTGTTCAAATCAGCTCATTTTAAACTGTTTTTCTAACTGAAACCCATTTTAACCTTTAAGAGATATAAATATAGCCCAAATCAGGTCAACCATAAGTAAATGGCACCTATAAATATAGTAAGAAAGTTACACACATTCTTTTATGACATTTCCTGCAACAAATTCTCTATATATTTTTTTTATATAGCAAAAATACCTCAGGTGGAATACCATTCCAGGCACTAAGTCTAGTCCCGGACATAAGATTAGAAGATGCCATGGGGCTTGGGCTTCTATGCCGCAGTCTGTCGAGCTCATTCAACCCTTGGTTCGGCAGCATACCCGAAACCCTCAAGATCTCTAAAAACAACATAAATCAATTTCAGGTAACATTTTCAAACCACCATACATGGCAATAAATGAATGTGGCAGCCACCGTAAGAAGAATTCAACTAATAACTGCTACAATTTGACAGTACTCAAAGCAGGGCAAAACAGGATCTATCTATCTACATGAAACCAATAAAATCAAGATCTGCAAAATCGAACCTTGATTCAATAATCTGCTGCATATTGGAAGAACTTGCATAAAAGGCTGGAGCTTCTGATGCTCCTCCAACAACTCAGTCAAGTATTGACTGCAAGCAAAATCCAATCCAATCCGATCAAAACAGATGAACCCTAAAACTCAGATGAAATGAAGAAAGAAGAAGGAAGACCTGTCAACATCTGGGTTAGCTCTAATGAGTGGAGAGGCAGCTCGTGCAGGAGAGAAGTTGGGATTATTATACAAACCTGACATAGGATGGATTTTCAACAACAATCCACCCAAACAAAATCACGGAAGAAGAAGAAGAAGAAGAAGAAGAAGAGACAATAATAAAAAGAAAAGGGTTTTGTGCCAATAATACAAAAAGGTCGGTCAAATTCACCAGGCCAAATCTTTACTGGATATGACTTGCTTCCTTTTCATAATTATTATAATATAATATAATCTAATCCCGATTTTCATTTTCATTTTCATTTTAATTAATATATATTCAACACTGGATGGAACATACATGTTGCATGTTCTAATGATGAGGTTGTTGTATGTAGTCTTCCATGTGTGATTGTCTTGTGTTTCTTGTTTCTCACTCGACTACAGTAACTGTATTGTATTGTTTGTAGTAAGTATATTGTTTGTCATGATTTCCTTACCAAAAAAAATATTGTTCGTCATTAGTAGAACAAGGATATTGGTAAATGAGAGTTAATGGACTTGGGATTCCTACATGCTGAGAAGACTTTTTATTTACAGTTGTGTTGTTTGGCTTGCCATGTAATTTTCTTTATATTAATTATTAAATTCTTATTAAATTCTTATTGTGAGTTAAATTTACCATTCAATTTTGTTGATTGTTACGAGTCCAGTTGTATAGCATTTTGTCTTTTTTGGGGTGTGTGTCCCATTTCACATGACAACCTCAACAATCAACATGACCACCACCCCTGGTGTTGACTAATAAAAAATTCAGCAATCATCACTAAACACCTATCACCCTTCTCAAACTCAAACTCAAACTCAAGTTCCTCCAAGGCTGCAACAGTGACGCGGAAACTTTTCCGGCCGGACCCAAACGTTGCCTATCTCCGGTACTAAGAAACAGTAAATTTTGAGTTGGTAGACGGCGGTCTGCCTATGGTAGTAATGGGTAGGTCGACGAGGCAGACGTGAGGCATTTAGGGGTGGCTCGACGACTGTCTTCAAAGAAGGAGAGAGAGAGAGAGAGAGTGCAACGGTGGTAGTGGTAGGAACAAGTCAGATGCCCACCGGAAGCGATGGTTGTGCTATGGTGATGATAGCGTTGACAGGAGAAGACACCTGAAATTTGATTGTCATAGTGCGAATAAATAATTAAAGATGTTGTGGGGGTGGTTGTCAGGTTGGGGATACTCTGTTCCTTTTTATTAAAAGAAATTCACTTGAATAAACACATTGAGGTGATGATTGTTTGGTAAAAAGTTAATTGTTACGGAGAAGTATGGTTGAAAAAATGGAATCTTTAGGAAGAATGATGGTGGTTGACGGTAGTGCGGACAATGTGAGAATAAAAGTGGGTTAAATCATGTTATTTAGAGTTGGGATTTTGTGTAGACATGAGTTCTTCAATCAACAGAGGGTGGTGGTGGTGTTTTGAAATACCCCCACCATTTGTTACCTTTTTGTCGTTTCTATTTTTCTTTTTTTTATTAATTATCATTTTTAGAATTTTAATGACATTAACAGGATTTGAGCATAGAGAGGGATAATAATAATAATAATAATAATAATAATAATAATAATAATAATAATAATAATAATAATAATAATAATAATAATAATAATAATAATAATAATAATAATGATGATGATGATGATGATGATGATTTTGTTTGCAGAGATTTGATAGGGAGATAAGTAGAAAATTGTTTATATGTGAGCTCATATATACAAAATCATGGTGTTTGGTACAACTTTCATCTTTATATGAGCTCACATATGAGTTGTTTATATGTGAGCTCATATAATAATAATAATAATAATAATAATAATAATAATAATAATAATAATAATAATAATAATAATAATAATAATAATAATAATGATGATGATGATGATGATTTTGTTTGCAGAGATTTGATAGGGAGATAAGTAGAAAATTGTTTATATGTGAGCTCATATATACAAAATCATGGTGTTTGGTACAACTTTCATCTTTATATGAGTTGTCAAAACTATTTTTTTTTTCTCAATTCACACACATCAGAATTCTTTATTAGACAACATTTACTTTTTTAACAGTAAATTTTTTTTATTCCTATCGTCTGTGAACTTGAACCCAAAACTTCTCCCTCCTCTCAAGGTGTTTAAAGACTTTGTATTTGTTAATGGACCACCACCCCATTAGTTAAGACAATATTTACTTGAGTGTTAAAGACTCCTACATTAAATAATTTAAATAGACATTATTGGCATATTACATTATATATTTTTTAGGTTTTCTCTTTCGTTCTCGAAATTTGACGACTTAACACCCTGCAACGCGCGTATCTGGTTCAACACTTTTAAGTTTATTTTTAATTAGGTTTAACGATTCCGTCGTAACGCACGGGTTTTAAAAACTCATGTAGTAATTAAGATATCATAAGACGTAGGAATATATATATATATGTTGGTGCCATTTTATAGTATACATAAATGTGATATTATATAGGGGAAGGCTAAAATAAGAACGTTAAACATTGTGAGAACTGTGAGAACGAATTAAAAAACTGCGAGAACTTGGTCAAAAACAATTTATATTAAAAAAAAATTACATTTGTCATTATTATTCGAATACAATGTTAGAAATTTAATTTACACGTTTAATTTACTGTGAATTCGTAAATAAATAAAAGAGTAAATTACAAGTTTTGTCCTTTATGTTTACACCAAATTGCAGGCGGTGTCATTTACCTTTAAAATTGATAGGTTTTGTACTTTATGTTTCAAAATGTTACACGTTATGTCCTTTAGGACTAACCCAGTTTATTTTTTCAGTTAAATAAAAACATGTGCAGGTCACATGAGGGTAGATATGTCATTTGTTAATCCCCTTATCTTTTCTGTGACAACTGGCAAAAATAATGGTAATTCCGTACAACTTAAACACTTGATTTAACGTTTAATTTCTCTCTTTACGATTTAATTATTGCATGATTAGGTCGTATAAGTTCTAGCAATCATAGGACATGGTTAAAAATGCTAAACAATGTTAACACAATCGCCATGTTGCGAGAAAACCGCAAACTATGTCCTAATATGTTGGCAATATGCTGAAAACAATATTCACCTGAGCACACTATTCATGCCAGCAAGTTCCAAAAACTGTCGGGACGAGCAACGAAGGGCACGGATGCTCTTGGTAGATGGAATACAATTAAAAATCCCAAATAAGGGGCACTAAATCGTTGAAACACTTCAACTTTCCGGTGAACGCGTATGAGTGCACTTGTCCGTTCTGTGCCGAAATATAATCAAAATAAATTGTCCGCGACGCCAGAATCTATTATTTTAAGGTCCGTAGGACTTATAATTAATATATACACCTTAAATAGGCTTGTGGATAGCAACGGAAGATTCGAATCACAGGTTTCCGGTACTACGTCGCCACGACCACAACTTCGTCGTTTTTGCGCCGACGAACTAGTTAGCAATATTTTCGCCATCCTAGCACCAAAACGAATCATCCAGTGAACTAGTTAAGCACATTTTGGTGTCAAAAATATTGTCGGAACATCAATGGTACAAGAAATTCTTAAACCCCCTAAACCCCTAAACTTTTATATAATTTACAAGTTTATATTTATGTTAACTTTTATAAAAAGAAAGATAAATAAAAACCATACCCCCCTCCCCATTTCGGTCAAGGGTGGGCCCCATCAAAATCACCTACAACATATTAGAAATGGCCAAAATCTTGATAAGTATGGCCATGGGAGTAGTTTAATAAGAACCATTCCTAACATCATTCTTATTCACATCTTTCACCATCATCTTTCTTACGAAAATAATCAACCAAAAACCTCCTCCGTCTTCCTCTAGATCTCGGCCCCAAACACCCCACACAAACCCACCATTTTCAATTCATAAGCACTCCATTTTCACCTAAATTAAGCCTTTTTATAACCATCTAAGCATCAAGAACACATGGAGCACACTTAGGGCTTTGTTTGGAGCTTAATCTTCTTCTTAATCATCTTATAATCTTGTGCAAAGTTGTAAGCTCTCACTAACCATCTTTTTAAGCTTGTTATTATATGTCGATTAATAAAGTACTTGTTGATCATCTTGAAATCAAAGAAGAAATTCACCTAAAACCCTAAACCAAAACTTAACAACTTACTAAATAAGAAGTATTATGTGATTATTATGTAAGTCCCAAAAATACGGATCAAACAACGATATCAAACGATCAATAAGGATGGACGGAATCCAAGCTTGATGATCTTTAAGAAATCAAGAATAAGAAGATGAAGATTTGAAGATTTGAATGTATTTAAATGCTTAAACTTGCATACATGTGAAATGTCTAATACAAGTTTCTAAAACAATTGAACCAACCCTAACTCCTAGTTTCCATTTCCTATTTATAGGGAGGGGTTTCCCTCAAAACCCTAGACCCATAATTCCGTAAACAAGCCCACTCTAATATCCACTAATCCATAAGCCCTCTTAATCATTAAGCTACTAATCCATAAACCTTCAAGGGCCTAACAATCTCCCCCAGGTTTACTGGATTAGTTGTTGCGTCGAACTCGAGGACCTGCTCAGAACTAGATTAGGATCAGCAAACAAGCAATTCCCGACGACGTCTGCAACAACACTCGTCCAAGGCTTCGCACATTCTT